>NW_024424119.1:16303866-16312520 GCF_017311325.1 Ursus maritimus | reverse complement strand
ACATTTTCTTGTAAAAAAAAAAAAAAAAAAAAAAAAAAAAAGATTTTACTTTGTCTAGAATATTTAAGTACAATTCTGCCAGAAGGTAAGAGGATGAATTCTCAGGGTCTTGCTGGTTAATTAAAAATTTGCTTTAGCAAAAATGGCAAGAAACTCAGTACAATAAACACCTAATATCTATTAGACATGAGGCATCCTGGATTTTTTAAATAGACAATCTAAAGGCAAAGTCCCTGCTTTAAACAAGCATGCACCCTTTAAATTGGGGAATGGGGTGGGGATAGAGTTGGGGAGGGGAAGGACATGATGTTACAGCATTAGTGTTTTGTGATAGTCTAAAACAGTGACTACTTAAAATGAATGGATGCTTTATGCACTAAAAACATTCTAACAATTTGGTAAGTATAAAGATTCCAGCTAAATAACAAACAGAGATGAAGTATTCAGGAGCAAAGAACTAAAGGACTATAACCAAATACACGAATCAAGATCCTTTGGTAGACACTGAACTGAGCCATCTTTGCTGATACCAACTGGCAGTATAGGAATGAATGGAGGAAGCAAGAGTGGGTGAGATTAATGATTGTCGGTTTATTCAGTCCTTCATTTTTCTAGGGAAACTATCAATAATCACTCCCAACCCCTTCAATAAAACTGTAAAAGCTCTCCAAAATACTACATTCCACTAACATAAATTCCCTGGGAAATCTGTCAATTCTATTGTTTCTCAGGGGTTCTCCTTCCCATTGTCCTCTTGTCTGGTATTCTGGATGGATTCCTCTATGTGAGTTGTACATCTCTCCTGCTGGAATGTCCTCTTTTATGTATTTACTACAGCTCCTGTTTTCTCAATCTAATCTGTCATTCTTGCTTACTCACCAACTGTAGATCTTATGCACAGAAGTTTTCTAAGAAAGGATACACAGAAAGTACATATTTGTAATCATGTATGTCTAGAAATGTCTTGATTCTAGCTTCACATTGACTGAAAGCTTAGCTGCATATACAACTGTCCATTGAAAGGGTTTTATTCTGATTTTTAAAGATTCATCAGTTTCCAGTATTGCTACTAAAAAGTTTTATGACAGTCTGGTTGTGATCCATCACATGTAACCCACCTTTTTTTTAAAGTTTTTATTTAAATTCCAGGTAGTTAACATACGGTGTAATATTAGTTTCAGGTGTACAATACAATGATTCAACACTTTATACAACACCTAGTGCAACCCACTTTTCTAAGAAACCTGGATTCTTCTCTTTATTTTTGGCATTTGGACATGCTACATTGCCTTGGAGTGAGTCTTTTCTCAACCATGTTGCTGAAAGCAGCACAGGCCCTTTCATTCTAAGAGCTCATACCCCTCAACTCCCAAAGAAGTTTTTCATTTCTTTGATATTTACCATCATCTGATTCTCTGCTCCTTTTTCTCTGAAACCCCTATTAGTTGAGTATTGAACCTTGTCTCTTTGTCTTTTTGTTCTACCATCTGGATTATACCATTTTGTTTCTTTTAACATTTCAATTTATTATATTTTTCATTTAAAGAACTTCTTAATTCCCTGATTGTTTGTGATTAATATCATCCTATCTGTTTGATAAGTACATCACTTTCTCTTAGCTCTTTGAGAATATTAGTTTTATGATGCATTCTAACATTCACTGCATAGGCTGTTTTCACGAAGTTTTTCTTTGTTTTTGTCTCTTTCTCTCATGTTGATCTTTTTAACCAAATTTCTAATAATCCTTGACTACTCACTAATGGAGTGAGAAATTTAAAAACTAATCTAGAACTCTGCATATGGGCTGGGCTCATGATGTCATGGGGTGTCCTTTAAGTCAATATGGTTTCAAGTCACATTTATTATTACTGCCATTATTTATTTATTTATTTATTTATTTATTTATTTATTAAATATTTATTTATTTTGAGAGAGAATGTGCACACAAGCAGGAGGGGTAGAAGGAGAAGGAAAGAGAACCTCAAGGAGACACTACGCTCAACATGGAGCCCAATGTGGATCTGGATCTCACAACCCTGTAGTCATGACCTGAGCCAAAACCAAGAGCTGGACACTTAGCTAACTGCAACACCCAGACACCCCTCATTTTATTTTTAAATTTTAGTTAGTTAACATTCAGTGCAATATTGGATTCTGGAGTGGAATTCAGTGATTCATCATCTACATACAACATCCGGTGCTCATCAAACAAGTACCCTCCTCAATGACCATCATCCATCTAGCCCATCCACCACCCACTACCCTCCATCAGCCCTCAGTTTGTTCTTTGTTAAGAGTCTCTAATGGCATGTTTCCCTCTCTCCTTTTTTTCTTTTCCCCTTCCCATATGTTCATCTGCTTTGTTTCTCAAATTTCATGTATGAGTGAGATCATATGGTATTTGTCTTTCTCTGACTTATTTCACTTAGCCTAATATACTCTAGCTCCATCCACATCATTGCAAATGGCAAAATTTCATTTTTTGATGGCTGAGTAATATTCCATTGTGTGTGTGTGTACACATACACACACACACACACACACACACACACACACACAACATCTTCTTTATCCATTCATCAGTTAATGTACATTTGGGCTCTCTCCATAGTTGGGCTATTGTTGATAATGCTACTCTAAACAGTGGGTGCACGTAAACTCCTTCGAATCTGTATTTTTGTATCCTTTGTCAAACCACATTTTTTAAAGAAATCTTCAAATGTTTGATTTTGGCAATGACACTGCTTCCATTACAGGAGTTAAAGTAAAGAGATGGATATCGTTCTCACCATTAGATATACAGACACTTGCTTAAGCTCCCTATTTTCAGAAAGGGAGCTCATCCTTTCTCTGCTTTGCCCAGGATTCCTCATTCAAAATCCCTTCTAAGTCAGTTTCTCTGGAAAATAGACTTAATTTCTCCTTCAAAGCTGGAAAAGAAGTAGCTGGCTGGCTGTCAGAGGTGGGAAAAGACATCTGATGTTTCTAATTGCTTCTTCTTTTTTTTTTTTTTTTTTACAAAAATAAACCAATGCTCCTATCTCCCCCAAATTTTGCCTTTCACATAACGAGGTGCATCTAATGGCGTAAAACCTGAGGGACTTTCCAAGATCCATTGGGACTAAAATGACCTTTTCCTCCTGGGTACCCTTCTCTATAGGTACCTAGTGTTCCACATGTCCTCTGCCAAATCATTAATTACACATCCGTCTGCTTTCCCCCTAAAGTTTGATGTCATCTCTCAGCTGCTATTGTCTTTGCTCTTGTTTGTCCCTTTAGCGTTTTACCCCTCTTATTCCTTTCTGTTATCTTAGCTGGGCTTCAGGAGGCAGTGCATGCTTTTAATGCACCAAATTTAACCAGACTTCAACTCTGTTTGCTCAACTGTGAAATGAAGAGAGATGATGTCTACAGACTTTCAGATGCCAAAGTATAAATCTCAGAGGTAAGAGAACCTTATATGTATGGAAAGCTTGAGTAGTGTTTATAGATGGGAACTGACAGAGGGGGGAAAATCCAGAGAAATGATCACTGTTGTCCTACCTCTAAGAAAGGAGTAGCCAAAGTCAAAGAAGTTTGACCTCTGGGAACGTAGGTACTCACACAGAGGCAGAGTGCCAGCAGGGAGAAAGCAAGGGGAAAGATTCAAAGAAAGCCAAGAAGACAACACTGAATGTATTAGCATTTACAGTGTTCTGTCTAACCCAGATTCAAGGACAAGGGAAGATCTAGGAGCAGAGGAAACACATGATCTGACTAAAGAAAATAACAGAAATGAAGAGGTCAGGTGCAGAAGAGGTTTGCAGAAATAGTTGTGGCAGGGCAGTGGGACTCTGGAAAAAACATAAAAACAAACAAAACTAAAGGAGACATCAATAAAGATCAGGAACAATCAATTCTAACTATGTTAAAGCCCAAAGGTTGCAGAGGTGGCCATTCAATTTTTAAGAGAAAGTCAAAGGATATTTTTTATTCTAGAATCTAAACAGGTAGTGAGAAGTAGATTTGACAATACTCCAAGGATCTGAATTGGAAGAGTTCCATGTACTTATTTTAATTATATTTTCTCTTATTTTACATTACAAAGCATGCTCAATTTTGAAAACTCTAGTTGGAAGCATAAAATATTTCATGTAGTCCATTTCTTTGGCAACACACATAATAATTAACAAAACTCTGGAGGCGGCATTGTGTTATAAAAGTGTTATTGCTGCAGATTTGGGACTATTTTATTTACTGATGCATTCATTTTATCATACTACTATTTCTCAGTGCCTACTATGTGCCATGTACTGGGGATAAAAAAATTAACAGAAAAAAAATTCCAAAGAGCTCTTGTAACTTTGTGAGAGAGAAAAAAGCCCCACAAAAGTAAGGAAGTCTATGAAATGAGTAGTTAATTTCAAGGAAACCTACTACTCGGAATATAACATTTCTTGTACCTAAAAATCAGGTATCGCTATGAAACTCCTTACAGCACAGCTATGGGAGGTTCATTATAAGGAGGTATTTTGCAGGAATCCTTTGCAAACATTTTCAAAATGCATACAATGGGCACTTTTGCATTTGAAAAGAGCCATGATTTTAGCAGATCCGACATAGACACAAGTTTATACAACAGCAAATTGAAAAAAGAGAAATAGCTGGAGAAAAACAAACTCAAGAGATGAAACTGTATATCAGATCAAAAAGCTCTGGGCTTCAAAAATGGAATATCTGGCAATAGCAAACAGACAGAATGATTCTGTATAATTAGTACCTTATCTCTGATACAGAAAGTGACCAGCACCAAGCCCAGTGAATGTCTGGATCAAAAATTTGTCAGGCGAATAAATTAAATACCAATGCGGTAGAAATCTGTGTGGACCGAAATGGGACAAAGGAACACATCAAGAAATCCTGCAAATCCAAAAACATAAAAGATCATAGGGGCTTCCATAGCCAGTTTTCTCTAATTTATTACCATAACCAGGTGGCTAACATTAAACCCACATTATTTGTAGTTGCTGCACACGTACTTATGATTCACCACCTATGGAAGTTAATGTTTTTTCCATGATATGAGTTCCCTTCTTTTTAATAAATTCTCTTGTCTTTATAAATATCCAAGTTAAAAATATTCTTTCAGTTAGCGTGAAGAGGGGCCATCTGAATGGGTAGGCCTGCAGGAATTTGCAGTCAGGATTGCATGGACCAGAAATTTTGATTCAGTTTGACTGTGACAGAGTCTAGAAATGTGCCTTTTATAAAAAAGGAAGCCTGAGGACTAAGTCTGAAGAACAATGTGATATTGCGGAGACAATCCATTCCAGTGGCCTTCTTTTTAAAAGTTCTGATAAACACTGGCTCTTCCAAAATGCAAATAAAATGGTTTTAAGAATGAATTTAGGTTTGGGGCGCCTGGGTGGCACAGCGGTTGAGCGTCTGCCTTCGGCTCAGGGCGTGATCCCGGTGTTGTGGGATCGAGCCCCACATCAGGCTCCTCCGCTATGAGCCTGCTTCTTCCTCTCCCACTCCCCCTGCTTGTGTTCCCTCTCTCGCTGGCTGTCTCTATCTCTGTCAAATAAAAAAAAAAAAAAAAAAAAAAAAAAAAAAGAATGAATTTAGGTTCTAGTTTTGTGTATACGAACACAGAGGTACAACTGGTAGATAGGGGCATATACCAGTCAGTAAGATCAAACTGCTGGTTGAATCAGAGCAGTATTCAATCTCAATGGTACAAAAGTAATTTAGTATCACTCTTTATCTATTATGTGATGTCATTTCTATCTATTTGTAGAGAGAGGGATGAGGCACTCCTGGTGAGAAGGCACAGAAGGAAGTATGAGGTGGTCGTTTGAGCATGGGATCTGATACCAGTTTGTTTCCAGTTTTGCCCTTCTGGCCAACGTAACCTCATTTTTCTTCTCTGTAAAGAAGGTCTAGTGTGAATTAATGGAGTATGGATGTAAAATATTTAGCAGAGTGCTAATACCAGGGTAGCTAAAAATACTTCATCTTCTATGTACTTTTACTAGTAGTAATACCGTTTATCTCTTGTAAGTCATATGGCGATTAATTTGTGAGAAAGAGGAAAACAAGGCCAGTCTATAAACTCCTATTAACAAAGTAGCAATCACATAGCATATGAAGGAAAATGGGCCGTCCTAAAATCAAATTATCAAAGAGAACAATGAACAAAAGCCAAAAAGTTGACTCGACTGGGCGATGAAGATTTAGCATTTTTCGTTAAGAGATTAAAATAATGCTATCGTAGCCAAACAACGTCAAGAACCCTGTTTATCTCACTTCAGAAATCCCACACAGAGTGCAGACGAGTTAAAAAAGAAAAAAAAGTAACAGTTTATCAAAATAACCTGAACTACTGCATTCCCATAATACATCACTGCTTACCACATCTCTGCAAATATTAATTCACTGACTCTTTTCCTAAAATACTGCATATATGCAATTCCCAAGCATTCTGCTGATAACTGGGAATACAATGAAGAAACACATCTCTGCCTTTATGGGAGTCTAATTCTAGCAAGCAATTACACATCATTATCAAAGTATTGCAAATTATATTAAGTAGAAATGTAAATTTCTAGGATGGTGAGACAAGATACTATGGGGCTGGAGCTGGAGGAGAGCAAGGATAAACAATGAAGTCCTTCCCAAGAAAATGCTTTTGAGCTGAGAACTCAATAAGGAGAACTTACGCAATACATTAAGGACTAGGAGAGGAGAGCATTCCAGGCCAAGGCCTGCAGGTTAAAAAGGGCAAGGACAAAAGAAAGTCATAATGGTTGGAGTATACAAAGAAGAAAAGTGACCATGAGATGTGGCTGGAGAGGAAGCTAGAGACATAATGGGGCCATGGAGGTCATATTACACAACCTGGAGTTTATTCTAAAAGCAAAAGGAAGCCATTAAGTGATATTGACATGTGTGTGTGTTGTGTGGTAGTGGTGGTTACCATCTTATTAACCTTTTGAAATAAAATCACTAACTGCTCTAGGGTGATGAACAGAAGCAGTGCACTGGAAGAAGGAGTAAGACCAGCTGGAAGCTACCTGAATTAGTTCAGATAAGACATGGTTGTTTAAACCTAAATAGAAGAGTGGAGATCAATATAAATAGATTCAAGGTAAATATCAGAGATAGATTAAGTAAAATTTGCTGTTAAACTTTATCAGGAGGACTAAAAATAAAGAATAATCAAGAATACTTCCTATAATTTTGGTTTCATTAGGTAAATTGTTATGACATTCACTGACATGTAAAAGACTGGGAAAAATAGTTTTGGGGGCTAGTAATCAAAAACCGTTTTGGCCCCATAAAATTTTAAGTGTCTGTTAATGGAGATATCAAATTAAAAGTGAGATATAGGAGTGTGAATCTCAGGGGAAAGCTCTGAGCTAGAGGTATGCAATTAAGGTTCATGATAGTGTAGATAGTATTTAAAGCCAAATAAAAAGCAAATAAAAGTAGAGAGGACAGAGGAACCAAGACAAGCCTAGGACAAGCCAATCTTTAGAGGATGTGCAGAGGACGAACGGCCATTAAAGGGGAAGGACAAGGACTGGTTAGTTCAAGCAAACAAACAAACAAACAAACAAAAAACAAAAACAAAAAAACAAAACCCACAATAAACAAAAACAAAACAAACAGAAGAGAGTAGCATTCATTTTGAGATTATAAATCTTCTGAGATTTTCATACCTTTGTTTCTATAACTTAGACTTTCAAGTTCATTATTTCCATCCCTCACCATCTCAAATACAGTCTGTGAGATGGAAAAAGCATGAATTTTAATTGAATTTTAAGACTGCATTAGAAAAAGGCAGTTAAGTACCAGGCCTCCTTTTCACTATGACTGTCCTTTAGCAACCTACTTAAATTCTCGGAAGTCGATCTATAAAATGAAGGGAAAAAAATGGTTGGTTGTGAGGATCAAAATGGAAAATATATGAAAATCACTTAAGGCAGTACTTGGAATATGATAAGCAGTAAGTAAATAATATTGTTATGTGAATTTCTATTATTTCTCAGAATCTCTCTCCGACATTGCTGACCATAACTAATCCAAATTTGTCACAGAAAAAAACACTTATATGATGACAAGATAAAATAATCTACTGAAATAAAGGACCAAGGAGTGCAAATGAGAAAGGTATGCATAAAGGTCCTGTAAAAGAATATGGAGGGGGACTTACTTATGGCTTCATGTATAAGCCTATTAAAATGTTTCCAAAGCAAAAGAGGGAAAAAAAGAAGTGGAGGAAGAAGAGGACAAGGGGGGAAAGTGTACCAATTTTGTAGGGAAAATAGGACTGTGTCTCGAAAAACTTAGAGAAGAAAACTTTTCCTCATTTATTCTATAAGAAAAAAATAAGTATGAATTTTAAAAATATATACAAATAGAAATTCTACCTTTGAAACTCTAGATAGAGAAATGTTTTAAGGTATAGTATAAATAAGTGTAATTCTAAAAAGGCTTTAGAAAGATGGTACTCAAAGAATATGACTATTACTTGCACAAAGGAATTTATCCCAGAATTTCAGGTCTTAAAGGAAGACTTTGGCAACAGTTACAATTCTATTAAATGCAATTCTATTAAAAAAAGAAGAAGAAGAAGAAGAAGAAGAAGAAGAAGAAGAAGAAGAAGAAGA
>NW_024424119.1:15878123-16303856 GCF_017311325.1 Ursus maritimus | reverse complement strand
TTGGTTTCATTAGGTAAATTGTTATGACATTCACTGACATGTAAAAGACTGGGAAAAATAGTTTTGGGGGCTAGTAATCAAAAACCGTTTTGGCCCCATAAAATTTTAAGTGTCTGTTAATGGAGATATCAAATTAAAAGTGAGATATAGGAGTGTGAATCTCAGGGGAAAGCTCTGAGCTAGAGGTATGCAATTAAGGTTCATGATAGTGTAGATAGTATTTAAAGCCAAATAAAAAGCAAATAAAAGTAGAGAGGACAGAGGAACCAAGACAAGCCTAGGACAAGCCAATCTTTAGAGGATGTGCAGAGGACGAACGGCCATTAAAGGGGAAGGACAAGGACTGGTTAGTTCAAGCAAACAAACAAACAAACAAACAAAAAACAAAAACAAAAAAACAAAACCCACAATAAACAAAAACAAAACAAACAGAAGAGAGTAGCATTCATTTTGAGATTATAAATCTTCTGAGATTTTCATACCTTTGTTTCTATAACTTAGACTTTCAAGTTCATTATTTCCATCCCTCACCATCTCAAATACAGTCTGTGAGATGGAAAAAGCATGAATTTTAATTGAATTTTAAGACTGCATTAGAAAAAGGCAGTTAAGTACCAGGCCTCCTTTTCACTATGACTGTCCTTTAGCAACCTACTTAAATTCTCGGAAGTCGATCTATAAAATGAAGGGAAAAAAATGGTTGGTTGTGAGGATCAAAATGGAAAATATATGAAAATCACTTAAGGCAGTACTTGGAATATGATAAGCAGTAAGTAAATAATATTGTTATGTGAATTTCTATTATTTCTCAGAATCTCTCTCCGACATTGCTGACCATAACTAATCCAAATTTGTCACAGAAAAAAACACTTATATGATGACAAGATAAAATAATCTACTGAAATAAAGGACCAAGGAGTGCAAATGAGAAAGGTATGCATAAAGGTCCTGTAAAAGAATATGGAGGGGGACTTACTTATGGCTTCATGTATAAGCCTATTAAAATGTTTCCAAAGCAAAAGAGGGAAAAAAAGAAGTGGAGGAAGAAGAGGACAAGGGGGGAAAGTGTACCAATTTTGTAGGGAAAATAGGACTGTGTCTCGAAAAACTTAGAGAAGAAAACTTTTCCTCATTTATTCTATAAGAAAAAAATAAGTATGAATTTTAAAAATATATACAAATAGAAATTCTACCTTTGAAACTCTAGATAGAGAAATGTTTTAAGGTATAGTATAAATAAGTGTAATTCTAAAAAGGCTTTAGAAAGATGGTACTCAAAGAATATGACTATTACTTGCACAAAGGAATTTATCCCAGAATTTCAGGTCTTAAAGGAAGACTTTGGCAACAGTTACAATTCTATTAAATGCAATTCTATTAAAAAAAGAAGAAGAAGAAGAAGAAGAAGAAGAAGAAGAAGAAGAAGAAGAAGAAGAAGAAGAAGATTGCTCAATGACACAAGGCCTATTGATTATTAAGAAGAGCAGGGCAGGACTTCAGAAATTGAAGGCTCTTAACACTATTGAATTCAGACCATAAAATATTTGTGGGGTTTTATTGCAATGTAAATGGTTATATCCACCAAAAAATATGTGGTATCCAAATCTGTCCAATAAAAAGAAAATTACTGTTTGGTCTCTTCCAGAGAATTAGAACTCATTAAAAGGGTAAGATAGTTCATTGTCTAATAACTCTACATTAGGAAACTGCTTTTGACGAGAAACAACATCCTCTATGTTAAGTGATAATATACATATAGGGGTAGCCGTTCAAAGGTGTCAGATATACAAGAATAATATCCAGCAATGTAATTAGTAATCTAACAAACAGGGGTGGAATTAGTAGGAAATAAATGTCAACATGCCTGTGGCAGATACAAATGCATGGATGTGGGCTTGCACTGTACACAGTGGCAACAAATGAAGATGAGCCTAACTTTTTATGCTGCATCATCCTTAAATGACTACAGAATGCCACAAAGACATCAACACACTGAAATCCATGATAGAAATTTGGTTGCCACTATTCTCTCTGCATTGCAGAAACTTTCTATAATTTCCATTGCTTATCCAAAGGTAGATTCATAACCATTAGTCACATTTTTTAAATGCCCAGATGAATACCAATGGTCATCCTTGGCCTATAGCACATATTCAAATGTTTTCCTACAGTCACAAAGACCATGAAATTACATCCTCTCTACATCTCTGGATATCAGTCAGAGGCTCTGAAAGAGAGGCACATGCCTCAGAGGTCTAACTCAGAACTTTACCTGGTGAATTATGGAGCCCCAAATATAGATTCCAGCATAGGACAGAAGGAAACACTGGCAGGCTCTGGGTTCCTACAAAACACCTGAATCCAGAGAAGAAAATCTGAACAAGAACAAAGCCTCTCAGTCCAACTCACTTCTGTTGCAAACAACCAGAATCCATTTAACAAATGGTTATCAGACATTTCGTACACATAATGTATTTTACTTAAGAAACACAGTGAACAGGGCTGCCTGGGTGGCTCAGTTGTTAAGCATCTGTCTTTGGCTCAGGGCGTGATCCCAGAGCCCTGGGATCGAGCCCCACATCGGGCTCCCTGCTCCACTAGGAAGCCTGCTTCTTCCTCTCCCACTCCCCCTGCTTGTGTTCCCTCTCTCGCTGTCTGTCTCTCTGTGTCAAATAAATAAATAAATCTTAAAAAAAAAAGAAAAAAGAAAAAAGAAAGAAACACAGTGAACAAGACAGTTGTTGTCTATAGCTTAGTTCTAGTCTTGTGAGGTAAACGGACACCAATGAGGAATTCTCAACGCAGTGGGATATGTTCCATGATATAGGTGGTCAGAAAGTGCTTGGGGGGGCACAGAGGAAAAGTCCTAAACCCAATTTTAAGGGTCAGAGAAGGCTTTTCTTGTGTAAAAAAACAATCAAAAAACAAACAAACAAACAAATCTAAGCCAGAAGCAAAATGTTGAGGAGTGAAGATGAGACAGTAGAAACAAAGAGAAGAGTATTCCAGGCAGAGAGAGTACATGTGCGAAAACCTGAAAGTGAGGAAGGGTGAGGTATTTGAAGAGAACTTTAGTTAGTTCAGGATTACTTAAGCACAGCCTCAAAAGGGAGTATAAGCTGAGGACTATGAGGAGTCACGGAAGATCTTGGAATTCAAGTGAGAAATAATGGATTTTGTAAATTTAAATATAAATACACAGACACATACATACACATCCTGAAAATAAATCAGCTTTTGCCTTCTGCCTCCAAATATCTATCTCTTCACAATATTCGGAAGTTGTCATGTAGACTCATCATACAATGACCAAGAGAGAAGCATGATACCAGATAAACATCAGCCTGAGAGACAAAATAATTTTAAGTTCAATTTATCAAGTCATGACTAAGACTGTCCCTTCAGGGAAATTATTTTAAAATATTTTTGGGGTACATATAACAACTATTAAGTATCATATCTGTCTTGAGTCTATTTTTAGGGTTTATGAAATTCAGTTTAGTACTTTTATTGACCAATATGGCACAGTTGCAATATAGGAGAGGAAGAATAACTTCAAACACGAGGAGCGGGCTGAACTGTTACCACCCTTGTTCAACACAATGTAGGGAACTATTAGAATTAGAGCCATAGGTTACAGGTTCAAAAGAGACATGTGAAAAGCACACCCTGAAGATTGAAAGGGGAGGTATATTTCATGGAACTGAGGAAAGATTCATGAAAGAGGGAACATCAGAAATGAACCAAAAGAAGGACAGGTTTTGACAGTTTTAGAAGTGACTGAACTTGTAGGGTGACCAACTGTCCATGTTTTGTGTTTTATTTTGGTTCCTGTTTATGTCAGAGATTCTTAAAATTGTAGTATATTTATATGTACCTTGAGGCTCCTAAGTGAAGTCATAGCCTGATTTGGTCATGAAACTATAGATGCTTTCTCTCTCCTAATAATTTATGAGGCTAGCGTTTGGTAAATTTGCTCTAGAGCCTTGTTTCTCAAAGTATGGTCTGTAGTCCAAGAGCATTGCATCACGAGTGCTTGTTAGAAATTCAGAATCATAGTCCTAACCCAAGACATACTAAATTATTAAACTTTCAAAAGTTCTAGAGAAGGAGTCAGAAAAAAAATTTTTTTTTTGTAGAGGGCCAAATAGTAAATATTTGTGGCTTTGCAGACCACACAATTTTTGTCACAACTACTCAACTCTACCATTTTAGCATGAAAGCAACAAAGTACAAAAATAAATGAAACTGATTATGTTCCAATAAAATTTTATTAAAAGAAACAGGTCATAGCACAAATTTGGCCCTAGGTAGTTTAGCAACCCTTGCCTTAGAGCATAGGGTATGCACAGTTGTAAAATAAGGGCCATAAATGAGAAATCTCTGAGTAATCTATTTAAGAAGCCATAGAAAGCAGGAGCATGACCAGTATCTCTGTCTAATGTTGCAGCAGTTAGGCTAGAAAGATGCTAGAAATGGGGTGCTAGCTTGAAGGCCACTGTAGTTATGTGGGTGTTAAGGATCATGGGTCTGATTAGGAGTGATGGCAGTGAAAGCATAAAGCTATGAATAAAGAAGAAATCCCACAGGTCAAATATGATTTGCAAGTTTTTGCAAGTAGGAGGTCAAAGTTCTTTTTTTTTTTTTTTTTTTTTAACATGAAAAAATAGGAATGCCATTCCCAAGGACAAATGCTGGTCCTGAAGGGGAAAAATGATGTTCCATCTGTTGAATATAATTTGCTGATAATATACCTAAAAAAAAGATGTCTGGGAGATAGTTTGAAAGCAGAATCAAGAAACATGTCAAACAGAGCTGGAAATTACCCATGTAAAAAAGAAAATGCCCACTGAACAAAAGGTGGTCTACAAAAGAGCTTGGGGCAGGAGGAATGCAGGTCAAAGGAAACTGAAAGAAAGAACCTTGGGAAAGGCCTACATTTAGAAGGAGATGACAAAGAAGGCAGAAAAGTAGATGTGGTTCAGGAAGAGTGCACAAGCCAACAGACAAGATAAATTCAAGAAAAATAGGGGAAAATGAATAGAGCAGATAATGTGAGATCCTAAGGTTCTTACGTACATTTAAAATACTGAAAATTACTCAGCCATCAAAAAGAATGAAACCTTGACACTTGCAGTGACATGGATGGAGCTAGAAGAGTATTATGCTAAGCAAAATAAGTCAGTCAGAGAAAGACAAAAATGACTTCACTTATATGTGGAATGTAAGAAACAAAACAGATAAACATACAGGAAGGGAAAAAGAGAGAGAGAGAGAGAGAGAGAGAGAGAGAAGCAAACCAGAAGAGACTCTTAACTGTAGAGAACAAACTGAGGGTTGATGGAGGGAGCTGGGTGGGGGATGGGCTAGATGGGTGATGGGGATTAAGGAGGGCACTTGCAATGAGCACCAGTGTTGTTTATAAGTGATGAATCACTGAATTCTACTCCTGAAACCAGTATTACACTTATGTTAACTAAAATTTAACTAAAAATTTGAAACAAAACAAACTATTGAAAAATAAGTGCTGTCAGGGTTTTCCTATATATTGCTGCAGGTAAATAGTCTAACACTATAGCCCAAAGCAAGGGCCGGATAACATGGCTTTATATTTCTGGAAAAAAACCAAAAAGCCATCCGTCTCATTTGCTCACAATGCACATTTTTTTTTTAAACAAATCCTTGCCATTAATGGTGTTTCTATTTTCTTTCATTTTATCGACACAGTACAGAATATTCAAAGGGGGAAAAGTTGAACAAGGGCCAGAGATGGTATGATAGATACTGGCAGGAACAGCTTAGATCAATTGAGGAATAAGCTATAAACATTGTTGAATGAACTTCTAGAGACCCTTTCCTATCTCTAGCACCAACAAATTTTCCTTCTGCAATAGGATCTTGGAATAAAAAGAACTGGAAGATTATCTTTGCCGTATTTTCAATTTCGAGTTTATACTGAAAATGTGCATTTTAATCAGTTAAGCTAAAAGACATCAATTTATAAATGACAACTTTTTTCCACTAAATACTTTCTATTTTTTTCTGAGCAATATAATGGATTATACATATCAACTAGTAAGCTGTGGTGGCTAGTCAATGCTAAGTTACTAAAGTCAGATCATGAGCTTTCTTGCTTGGAATTTTCCATCAGATATTATAAAAAGCCAAATTCACCTTTATTTTTTACATTAGGATATTACATCTAGTTGACAACTGTATCCTAGTTTTAACTATATAAAGAGCAAAAGCAGGATAGTAATAATAGCTAACATTAAGTAAGAGCTTATTATGTGGAAGGAGCTCTTAGAAGAGCTGTGTGAGTATTAACTCATTTAAACCTTATTAGTTTTGCAGACAGCAAGTGTTATCTGGACGGAATCTTAAAAATCCTCAAATCCCGGACTCCCTTGATTTTTGTTTTCTATGCTGTATTGGCTCTGTTCAGGAAATTCGGCCCAAGCGGTTTAAAATCAGGGGCATGGCATTTGCTCAACAGGGCCTGACCAGCACTCCAAATGTTGTTACATGTATGTTGATCAACTCAAGCTCATGGGGTACACATGTAAGTAGTCAGATCAGCTTAAGAAGTAATCCATTCATTTAACTAGTCGGCTTGATTCAGGGGCAGCATCTGCCCCTTCTACAGGTATGGAAAGATACCCAGAAATAGCCAGCAAATGATAGTGAATGCATAGAATTTATTTATTTTTTTTCTTACCTGTGCTCAGTTAACTGTTAGTAAGGGCTAATAAGCTTTAGAAGTCTCTACAACAAAAAGTTACTCTGAGATT
The DNA here is from genome assembly GCF_017311325.1 of Ursus maritimus. Taxonomy (NCBI): domain Eukaryota; kingdom Metazoa; phylum Chordata; class Mammalia; order Carnivora; family Ursidae; genus Ursus; species Ursus maritimus. The sequence continues at coordinate 16,297,065 of NW_024424119.1, read as the reverse complement.
AACGAAGACAGCTAACACTGTTCATGTATGGAATTTTACAACTCTTAGCTAAGCATGTGTCATTACTTTAAAATCATTTAAAAGATTTATTCTAGTTTGCATTTTATGTTTGTAACTAGTCCCCCAACCCTTCTTTGTGTTCCTTTTTCCTGCTAAGATCAGACAGTGAGCTTTATTGCCTCTGTTCCTCAATCAGTGCACACACCACAGACACTTGTTTCCTTTGCTTCTTTCTGCACATACATCAAAGCCTGTAGTTGACAGAAACAGACTCTTGAAAAACATCACTGATCCCAAAATAAAATGCAGGTGATTTCTGCCCCTATATGACCCATTACATCTGTGATCTATAATTTCCCAGGTGTCAGTTACTGAATAAAGAAATAAAAATAATAACATTAAATGATGCCTCTTAGACTTAATTAATTCATAGTGGCAAGTGAAAGATATCTGGTTAAAAGATCAGTTTCAATTTATATAGAACTCTGCTTTTCAACCATATTAAAGATACAAAAACAAAAACAAATGGCCTATGTATAATAAATGCAGTTTTGATCCTCCTAGATGCTAAACTGTCAGGGAAATTCAATTCGCTCCATAAATCATGACGTAGTATGTAACACCTATAATTTCTAGTTTTCTTTAAAGATTAAAATAAGAGAAGCCAGCATCAAAATGCTGGGTGCTACACCAGGGGTATTTGCATATATTAGTTCACTTAATGCTCACATAAACCTTTGAAGGTTGGCATCATAATCCCTATTTTACAAATGTGGGGAGAGAGTTTCAAAGAGGTGAAATAACTTGCTCAAAACCATAAAGTTGGAAAACAGCACAGACAATTTGAACCTCCATCTCCTGGTTTCATCTTTCCCTTTGGCCAGTCTTCCTGTAGGAACCCACTCCCGCTGTGCAGTGCTCGAGCACGTAAGGAAAAGATGTTAGAGGGGAGAATGGCAACAAGTTAGACAGAAATGGAGCGAAGAGAGAGAAAAAGGGGACTCGTGTCCTTGAACAAACAATACTTTCACTTTCCATTTTCTGCACTATTTAAATACAAACTCCTCTCACTGGTTTCTTGGGCAAAATTTAGTTTGGATGATTATAAAAAATGCTTCTGTGGGGACTGAATGAGACAGCTGCTTTAATTCTCAACTCTTTCCTACTACTTTTACTTAGTGGCAGATATTAGAGAAGAGTTAAGTATACAGCAGTCACTGACTCCAAATTAAGTGGTAATGAATGCAGATTTCCATGAAGATTCCACGAGTTAGTAATTACAGTTTTATTGCAATTTGAAATGGTGAAATAAACTCAGTCTCCACTGTCCCATACATGTAATTGATGAGTTAATTTGTCTTCAGCACTCTCGCTGTTCTAATATTTCTCCATCGATGCCATGAAAATTAATAGGATGCAAAATGTATAAAATTATACCCACTAAAAAAAAAAAAACAAAACCATTGTACAGTACCAGAGCGGCATATTTATTTCATCTGTGGATGGTACGGGGTCACCATCTTTTTCTTCCCCTTTCCCAGTGACATTTTCAGATTTGACATTCTGTGACATTTTCAGTTTAATATTGCTAATACCCTGGCTGCAGAATTAAAAGTACACCCCGAGGAAGGGTTGAATGCAGACACATCAGGAGAGTATAACTCTCCCCCCCCAACAAATGTTATATGTAAACAACATATATATTAAGAACCACAGAACAACTCTCCCCAACTTTTTGTTTTTTGCCAGGGGGTGGGTGAGGGTAGATTGTCAGTTCTGGGTTCCCAGGGGCTGACTCTACATTGGAAACTTGATGTGCAATGAACCCAATGTGAGATCCTACTTGCGTATTGCCCAGGGACTGTATGATAAATGTCTGAAGTAGAGACTGAATGAAAGGTGCTCGACATACAGCAGGTGAGTCATCCTCACCTAAAGACAGCTGAAGAAAGGTCTCTACCATTATGATTCAGGAGCCACAGGAGTCCCCACACTCTATATCCCTAACTGATGAATAAGTCACAATGTTAATTGAATGTGGATGCTCACTGACATTTATATAGGGTTCTGTTTGATGAATGAAAGGTTAGATTCATTTTTTTAAAGTATAGTTGATAAGCTCCGCCTGACTTTCCCTTGGCAATACCTGTGGATTCCTATTACATTCCAAATATGCTACTCATCTCCTTCCTAACCCAGTCACTGCATACTTTCCTTCATTCATAAGAAATGCAATTTTTCATTGGGAAGGGGAATATCCTTACAAGATTCAACCATTACTATTGAGTAAAAGAAACATGGGCAATATCTGAGCTAAGGTATTTGGTTCTGTTTATCATATTCTAAACCCAAATAAGATACTCCTCTTCAACTGATCCAGTCTTCCTTTTGCCCCACTATCACTAGCCCATGATCTGTTTGAAGAACTGAGCCCCACCCCAACCTCTAAATATGGACATTAAATATTTGAACTTAGATGGAGAGAAAGGACCTGGAGTGAACACAGAGAATAATTAGATCTTCCAGATCAAGTGACAAAATGACAGCTTTTATGTTGTTTTGTCTTTTTACAGCTTTTTTGAAGTATAATTGACAAATAAAATTGTATGTATGAAAGGTATACCGCATGATTTGATATATGCATGTATTGTGAAATTATTACCACAGTCAAGCTAAATAGCACAGGCATTACCTCACATAGGGGTGTGTGTATGTGTGTGTGTGTGTGTGTGTGTGTGTGTGTGTGTATTGAGAACACTTAAGATCCACAGTCTTAGCAAATTTCAAATATACAATATAGTATTAATAACTACAGTCACATGCTGTACATTAGACCCACAGAATTTATTTGCCTTGTAACTTAAAGTTTATACCCTTTAACCAACTTTAGAAATAAGAGCTTGTACCTAATCCACTTTGATGGTAGTTCTAGGCACCCCTGGCTTGCCTGAGTGGCTCTGCATTAGGATTTTTGAACCATAACTTAGTGCAGACCTAAGGTCCACTCAGGCTAAGTCAACATATGCCAAATGCTAAGCCCTATCTCACAGTACTTCTGAGAGGCAAACAATATCACAAAAAGACTGCAACCCTGGAGGGACCAGAGCCTGTTGTGGGATTCATTTTGTTGGAATTTCAGATTATAAGAGTCATATAAACAGTGTAGTGACCTTTCAGTCTGCTAGAGGATGTGCCCTATTGGTCATAGCGTTGTAACCAAAGATTTGAGGAGAAGGGCTGTAAGGGTGCAGATGAGAGTACCCAGCTCCTTGCCACTGCCAGTAAGCTTCAGGTTAGCATTACAAAGTTTTCTTTATAAATAATATCAGGCATGAGGCTCACTGTTATTTTCCTTTGCTATATAGTTTCTATTTGGTTGTTGTTGTTTTTAATGGTTAAGCTATGTGCTTTGCTGTGAATAGGTTTGCAAAGTTCTCCTTTCCTATGTGATTTTCAAAGAGTAAGTGATAGCTGGGAAACCCTCAGCATTGGTCTTCTGTTTTCCTTTCTATGCGTGGGTAATATAACCTAACAGCACATACACTTTCATATAGTTTCACTATTTCTCTAGTATTCTTTTGCACCTATTTAAGATGTACTCAGTGTTAAGTCACATAGAAAATACATTTCTTAGATATTTTTTATAAGAAAATAATTTTGAGGGTTCCTTTTTTCCTAAGTGCTCTGATATGCAAGAAACAACTGGTAGATTTATATGTAAAAGTTAGAAGTGATCATCTTAGGCCATAATATCCTTCTCCTTTTAGTCCCACATTGTGACACAGAGGAGGCTGCTATTAAGATTTACCTCAATTTACACGACAGTCATAGATCAATATAGTATGCCCATGGGCTTATATGAAGAAAATGCGTATTTACTTAAACATAAGCACAATATTGTCATTGATACAGCGGATACAAGAATTAACAGTTATGTAATCCAGGGAAGGATGCTCTATCAAATTAGTTAAATTGGTGATAATTTTTCATAACCTTTTTTAAAAAATGTGTTCTTTTTAAAGTTATCAAAAAGAAAATAACATTTGTTGAACTAGATTAGGTAGGCATGACACCTAGAGTAGATAGACGTTAGAAAAGTAAATGAAAGGAACATTTATGGAGTGTCTTCTATACGGCAAAGTGCTGTGTTTGGCCCTCTAACGTACGTTACACACTGAAATTACATGTTTGTTTTTAAGCACCTTGATATGCTAAAGACAGTAAGGTATTTGCAGAAGACAAATATGTAGGAGCTTTGTAAACCAAAGAGAAATGTATCTGTAGCTTTCAATACTACATACATAAATGCACACACAGATAAGTGTTTTATAAACATACTATATATTTGACAGGATCATGTCTTAAGCACCAAAATTAATTAAGTTGGCATGGACATGAAGATTTGCAGAGGGAGGAAGATTTTTCCTCTCTCTTATATGTCCTCTGGCTCTAACTGGACATTCTATATGCTTAGAAAAGGTTCATTATTATGAGGCACTGGGGAATAAGGGATACATAAAATATGATTCTTCACCCTGAGAAATTTTTAGTCAAGAGGGAATATCCAAAATAAAACAATTTACAGTGTGCAGAAAGTTAACGCAGAGGCACACAGAGCTAAGGAGGGAATGACTGAGAAGACAGATGGTATATGATAACAATGATTAAAATTTCTGTAGGTAGGGGCGCCTGGGTGGCAAAGTGGTTAAGCGTCTGCCTTCGGCTCAGGGCGTGATCCCGGCGTTATGGGATCGAGCCCCACATCAGGCTCCTCCGATATGAGCCTGCTTCTTCCTCTCCTGCTCCCCCTGCTTGTGTTCCCTCTCTCACTGGCTGTCTCTATCTCTGTCAAATAAATAAATAAAATCTTAAAAAAAAAAAAAAAAGCTACCTTCTACCTACCTTCTGTAGGTAGAAGGTAAGTCCAGAAAAAAGAAAACCATGAATGTCCAATGTCTATATTTGATGAAGTAAGTAACTTCTTCATAAGCTGCCCCCACATCTTTTTGGATATAAATATCATACAAATCAAAACAATGGAATAAAATGTAAATGATGACTACAAACTGAATTTGGCGATGGATTTAGAGAATAATATCAAGGTTTTCCTTGGGGCAAGAAAAAAAACTTAATGACGTAGGTGTCTAAGAGCACAAACAGGAAGAAACAGGTAGAAGTAAAAGGTGGTAGGCAGGTGTAAGAGAAAGGAAGAACATATACAGAATATGGTGCACACTAGAACCTAGCATCTTTGCATTCTCTCCTTTCTTCCCATGCTATGGAAGCAACATAGTTCCAAAATTTATACTATCAGCAAAATCTATAATTAAAAAATATATCTCAATAAAGAGAAATCTAGACCAAGAAATTATTGAAGTAATGGAAATGAGTAAATAACTGTATCTTAGGAATAAAAAGACATTGCCCAAGATAAAAAATTCCCACTAGGGTACACTGGTTCAAGAAGAAATAACAAAAATTAGAAAATATTTTTAAATTAATACATTTTAGCATTCTCCACATTAAAAATTATGGGATATAAATATTTTAGAAAGAATTTTACAGTTTTAAATGTATATTTTAGAAAAGATGACTAAAAATCCATTTATAGATCCAAGAAAAAAATTAGGAAAGGAACAAATTAAACTCAAAGACAGTAAAAAAGAAAAAAACAATAACTAACTAGAAAGAATACATAAGATAAAGGATTGATAAAGCCAAACACTTTTGCTTGAAAAAAACTAATGAAATTGGTAAACCATGGTGAAAATACTAAAGAAAATGGAAAGAAAACACAAAAATAAAGGCAAGAATAAAGGGCAAGTCACTAAAGATCTAACAGATATTAAGATGATCATAATAGAATATCATTATACTAAAATTGGAGAATTTACATGAAATGGACAAAGTCCAAGCAAAACACAACTCAACAGATCAAAGATAAAAATGTTGAATAGCCTTACATTTTAAAAATATATTTAATTCTAAATTAAGAATCACCCGCAAAACAAAATAAAGTCTCAGCCCAAATGGCTTTCCCAGCACATTCTACCAAATATTTAAGGAAAAAATCATGTCAATCTTTCACAAACTCTCCCAGGCAACAGAGAAAGGTTATGTTGCCCAAATGATTTTATGAGAGCAGCATGATTTTTATATAAAAATACAATTAGAAGGAACAATTTATAAGCAAGTCTCTCTCATACACATAAATGCCAAAACGTTAAACAAAACATTAGAAATTCAAGCCAATAATTTACAGCTAAAATGTCATGAACAATGTGTGTTCCAGAAAGGTAATATGAATTATTTTTTTTAATCAATGTAATTTATCACATCAACAGAAGAAAGGGAAAAGTAGCATATGATCATCATAACAGATGCTGAAAAGACCTTTGGTAAAATTAAACCTCAATTCTTAAGAAAAATGCTTAGCGGCAAAGATGTAAAGAAATTAGAACCCTTGTACTCTGTAGGTAGGAATGTAAAAATGGTGGAACCACTATGTGAAACAGTATGGTGGTTCCTTAAAAAAACTAAAAATGGAATTCCCATATGATCCAGCAATCCTACTTCTGGGTATATATACAAAAGAATTGAAAGCAGCGACAGAAACAGATGTTTGTATACCCATGCTCATAACAATGTTAGTTACAAAATCTAAGAGATGAAAGCAACCCAGGTGTCCATAAATGGATAAATGGCAAATGAAATGTGGTATGTACCTACAATGGAATATTATTAAGCCTTAAATAAGGAGGAAATTCTGACACATGCTACAACATGGATGAACCTTGAGGACATTATGCTAAGTGGAATAAACCAGTCACAAAGGGTCAAATACTGTATGATTCCATTCTACGAGGTACCTAGAGTAGTCAAATTCATAGAGACCTCTATTAGAAAGATGGCTGCCACCAGGAATGGGGGGTAGGGGGAATGGGGATTTACTGTTTAGTCAGTACAGAGTTTCAGTTTTAAAAGATGAAGAGTTCTACAGATGGATGGTGGTGATGGTTCTACAATGTACCGATATACTTCACTGTGCACCTAAAATAGTTGAGAGTAAGTTTTATGCTATATTTTACAATATTTACAATTGTAAATACTGTGTTGACAAGATTTATCTTATAATAAAAAGATTTGACGAGTGAAAAAAAAAACTCTTAGAAAACAGAATTCAAAGAACATCTTAATTTGACAAAGGGTATACAAAAACAAAAATTTTATATTTAACAGTGAAGTGCTGAAAGTTTCACAAAGAAAAACGAATCAAAGGTATTGTTTGAATTGGAAAGGAAAAAATAAAACTCCCATTGTTCACATATAACTTAACTGTGTTTAAAGAAAAACATGCACATTTTACAACTAAATTATTAGCATAAATTACTGAGCTTACAAAAGTTGAATGATATATATTTATAAATATCAATATATAAAAAGTGATTCTATTTCTATGTATCAACATCAAATAGTAAGAAAACATAAAAAGAGATCATTTATAATAGAATAAAAATTCAAATAACTAGGAATTATTCTGTAAAAAGATATGTGATACCTCTACCCAGAGAATTAGAAAACATTATTGAAATGTAAGACCTAATAAACAGAATGATTAACTACTGCAACGATTCAATACTGCAAAGATATAAAATATCCTCCTAGTCTATAGATTCGATCCAGATCAAAATCTCAATAGGTTGTATGTGTGTAAAGTTTATATATTGGCAAGTAGATTCTAAAATATATGTGGAGGGGCGCCTGGGTGGCACAGCGGTTAAGCATCTGCCTTCGGCTCAGGGCGTGATCCCGGCGCTATGGGATCGAGCCCCACATCAGGCTCCTCCACTATGAGCCTGCTTCTTCCTCTCCCACTCCCCCTGCTTGTGTTCCCTCTCTCGCTGGCTGTCTCTATCTCTGTCAAATAAATAAATAAAAAATCTTTAAATAAATAAATAAATAAATAAATGTATGTGGAAATACCATTGCCCAGAACACCCAACATAATCTTTAGGAAGTTAACTTACTACACTAGATATTTCAACTTATTTTGAAGCCACAGAATTAAGAAAATGTATTTGGGAAGAGATTTACAAATAGAAAACAGACCAGAGAGCCAAAAAACAAATCTATGAAAACACAGCTATCCAATGCTAATAGTGAAAGGGGGTATAACCACTTTGGAAAATGGTTTGATCTCATCTAATAAAGTTGAAGATATGCAGACTATCACCCAGCAATTTTACACCTGGTTATACACCCATGAGAAATCTGTGCAACTGTGTACTTCAGGATATGAACAAGAATGTTCATTGCTGCATTGTTTCTTTAAGTCCAAAACAGGGAATAGTCAAATGTTAATCCCATAGTATAAATGATTTTTTAAATTCGGTATAATCCGATTAAAGAATATTACACATCAATGACAGTAACAGCTACATGCTACATCATGGACAACCTCGCAAAGATAACCTATAGCAAAATAAGTTAGACACAAAAGCATACTGTATGAGTTCATTTAAATAAAGTTTGAAAAAACTGGCAAAGCTAAACTCTAATGTTTAGTAATGTGCACTTAGATGATAAATTACAAACAAAAGGGAGCCATTATTAGTGAGGGGGAGACATGAGCTAATGATGGGGAAAAGTTGTGAGCTCCGCTATCTTGGTAGTGTTCTACTACTTAACATTATTGGTATGAAAAATGATGGCTTTTGTCAAAGAAGAAGCTATACATTTGTTTAACTAATTTTGTTCTATGTTACAATAAAATGGCTTAAAAATAATTGTAGAAAAATATGGGTTATTCAAGTTAAATGAATGTCAAAAGAATGCCTAAAATGTGTCTAAGTAATATAGGGGAATGTTAGCTTCTTTTACTAAAACCTTTTGTTAGGTTTTATTACTGGCCCTGCTGGCTATTAGAGAGGCTGAGAGACACTAGCAGATATTTATTGATACCTGAAAAACACTAAAGTCCTAAAATGCCATCAATTTTGCTCCAGGAATGGAGTAAGACTTCACAGTAAATGACTGGGAAGGAAGATTTAAATGTCTGCTGCTGCTTCCTTTTCAACTTCTTAATTGTGAACAAACATTCCTATTTCAAGGTCCAAACTGGTGATTTTGACACTTCCTGACTCCTCTTGAGTATGAAATAACGTTTATCCCCAGAGCCACTTGAGGTGGGAGACCCCATTCTTGGTTTGCAGAGGACAGCACTCCAAGGTGCACAGAGTAGAGAACTTAGTTTACACAGAAGCATGCAAGTTCCCCACACTAGTAACAGGGATGGGACAAGCCAGGAACCAGAGAAAAGTAGTCATGAATATGGAGCATTATGCCACCACTCCACAGATCCATTTTATCACACACCTCCCCTGCTAATGTTAAAACAAACAAACAAAACTAGTTTGGATTATAAAGCAGATGTTCTGCCCCACTATCCCTCCTTTGGCCTCATCTCTTCTGATACTGCTTGTGTGAGTCACGCTCTGTTAGTCCAAGTCCGATTTATCCTTCACATCACAAATCTGCTAAAATAGATGTTCAGATCTCATCGTGCTGCTCTCCAAATGAAGATAGGCCAAACACTATGTACAAACGAATTGGCTGCCTCCACCACAGAAAGATTCATTGAGGCTGTCCTAAGCTAGGAAGAGAAATAGGGATGGAAATCATAGCTTTTAGTCTATTAGAATGAATAGCAACAGAAGAAACGTGTTTGTGTGTACAGATGCTATGTGGCATGGCGTGGAGAAAGCACAAAAATAGAAGTTAATCATCAGCAACCAATCATACAGAAGCCAGCGGGTTATAATAAAAGAAATCATTTTAGACAAAGTGGAGTGATGTGCAACTTAAATTTACAAACCCCTAGGTATACGCTGTATTCTGAAACAATAAGAGGGTAAAGTCAAGTTAAGAATGCCTTCATTTGTTTAACAACCAGAAATATGTTCCTTTCTTCCTGGCAACCCTATGGAGGGTTGAGCTGATCTGCTGTGCTGAGCAACCAGAGGGCAGCTCACCCACAGCATCTGCTGGGGACTCGAGAAAGCTGTTCTTTCTTAATAGATACCATTTTCCATTTTTATTTCTTCGGGTGTGTAAACTCCTAAAGAAATGATGCATTGCATGGAAATTCATCCACGGCTGAGAGTGCAAATAAGGGAAGAAAAACAAAATCATAAAAGACATTAAAAGGTACATTTCAGAAAGCAAGTTTACTCAGTTTCTTAGGCAATGAAGCATTCATGTTTTCAATTTTAAAAGAGAGGCAGAAAATATAAAAACAAAGTGATTCCCAGGGAAAAGATATGCTTAACATGGCTGAGAGAAGTTGGTTATTTTTAAACTTTTCCCCTTAAAAAGAGGGGGCTGGGGGAATGGTGTAGCTGTGGATTTCAGTTGTCTCCTGAGAGAGTCGGCATTCTTGCAGTTTGTGTGTAGGAGGGCAAACATTTGCCGGACTATTTGGGAAAGAAAGTGCATGTACAATAAAGCAGCAGGAAGCATGTGTTGTATTTAGTACCCGCCAGCTGAGAGCACCTCGTTATACCGTGGTACTTCCACGGTCATGCACTGGCCCATAACGGTGAACTGCGTTTTGAGAAACCAGTGGCTATGGTCCAAAATTATTTCTCTGAAAACCAGAATGTGCTGCTGAAAACGTACATCTTTTTAATGTTTGTATTTAGATGTCTAATATGTAATTATAGCATGTTGGGTCTCAAGAACACTCATCTAAGCAATTCCTTTTTCGCCAGACATTAAAGCATTTTCTCTGCACCTACTAACTGATGCATAATGATTTGGAATTCATTGATCTCAGCAAAGCTTAAAGATAAAATGAAGAATGGTAAAATATCTCCTTCAATCTTTGGTTGCAATCTTTCATTTCAAGGTACATCAGTGACTTTTTTCTAACTAAAAGCACTTTAAAAACACACATTTTGTGCCTTGAAGAACTAACGAGAACTCACTGATCTTCAAACTGGTTTTACTTATATTACATCTAAATACATAGAAATATATGCCAAGGCAAATGTTCATTGTATGTAGCTTTTACAAAAACTTTTTTTTTTCTAAATAAAGTTTCCTATTATAAATAAGTGTATTGTTTGTATTTACATGATTAGTAATATCTTACTTAAAGCACTTTGTTGAATCTGATTTCCCTTGGTTTGTGCACTTGGGTCAACTGAGTCAGTGTGGTCCTATCTTAGATATGAAAGCAGCATGTATCTAAGTAATAGTAATAGCTATTAACAATGACAGCTGATGTTTATCGAAAGCTTATTTTGTGACAGATAACTGTGCTAGGAGTTTTATATGCATTATCTCAACAAACCTGCACATAAGTAAGTCTATTATTTGTCTCATTTAGAAAGTTTAAGTTTCCAAGGTCAGCATATAGGCAGTAGTAAAGATGGAATTTGAACCAAGATTAGCTAGATTCTAGAGCTTTTCTTCTTAAATTACATGTGCTGTGGATAGCTAAGTCAAGAGAACAGAGCTCTTATCAGGGCAAAACCTTGCCCACATCATGAGAAGAGCCTGCACTGGGAGTAAATGGACCCAACCACCAATGTGACTAAAGCCAGCTTCATTTCAGTCAGACCACCAAAGATCACCAGAGAACAACCCCTGCTCTAGAAAGAGAACAGGAACATTCAGAGTGAGGGTATAATACATCTGTCTACAATGACCAACTATTTATTTGGAGGAAAAAATTGACTGTTTATTCTTCCAGCAACTATAGCAAGTGCCAAAGATGAGAGATTCTACTCAGGGACTTAGTAAATGGTCCCAAATATGTCTGGTCTTGGCACAGATTCTGAAATACTTGGAGCTTCACCAATATTCTAATTCCTCACCAGAAACCTGAGTAAGATCTCAACACAATCAAATCCAAATTACCACAGTAATTTGATGTCCTTTCTACTCTTGAAGAAGACAGTGGTAGGGAATCCAAAGGATATTAGAGATACATGTTTGCTATGGACTATGAGAAACAAACTGAGGGCTACAGAGGGGAGGGGGGTAGGGGAATGGGATAGGCCGGTGATGGGTAGTAAGGAGGGCACGTATTGCATGGTGCACTGGGTGTTATACACAACTAATGAATCATCAAGCCTTACATCGGAAACCGGGGATGTACTGTACGGTGACTAACATAATATAATAAAAAAACATTATAAAAAAAAAGAAGAGATACGTGTTTGACTTAGTGCTCAATATACTCTGAAGCCTCTACTTTCAGTCTTTTTCAAGAAAGATTTCAAATATTCAAAGTAATGCTGTATTATTTCTGTATTTTGTACTTAAAAGTAAAATAACCCATCTTAGAAAACATTACCAGCCAATTACAAGAGCTACACAGATTTTTTTTGTCAGTTGTTATTAGACACCCCTTTATAAAGAGTAGTTAGCCAGAACATCTCCTTTCCTACAAATGTTGGTTATTATGTTTAACATTTTACTGAAGCAAAAGTATTTATAAAAAAGTGTGTAACTAATAACAACTCAATGCATAATCCCAAAAGGAATATATCCATGTAACTAATGCATAGGTCAAGAAAGAGTACACCACTAATATTTCAGAGCCACTTCCAAGGAAACTGTTATTTTCACTACTCAGATTATTTTGGATTATTTGTAAAATTTTTACATAAATGGACTCATGTAATATGTATTTATTTACCCTGTCTCTTTTGGCTTAATATTGTGCGTTAATTCCACATGGTGTTGCATGTTGTTCATTCATTTTTATCGCCATATGTTATTTAACTCCTATGAATATACCAAAATCTCTTCGTCCATTCTAGTGTTGACTGAAAATCTGAGTGGTTTCCAATTTGGGGATATTACAAATAATGCTGATATAAATGTTACTGCACATGTCTATGGTATATAAGCATACCATTTAAGGTATATATACAAGAAAACAAAACTATAAGCCAGCCCACAGGCTATTTTTCCAACCGCAGTAGATAATGCCAAACAGTTTTTTCAAAATTCTTGCACCAATTTATGCTCCCCACCAGAATTTCATGAAAGTTCCAGTTGTTTCAATTTCTCACTTCACATTGTCTTTTTAACAGAGTTTAAATTTCATACTATTTTTAAATAAGACTACCTGAAAATATAAGTTTAGGATTCACATTTTAATGTATGAATTTATAGAGGCAATCTCTATGATAAAGAAATAAACCTTAGTGCTGGAAGTACAGATTTGAGGGTCCAATGCTGTTTGACCCCTACCCCTGCTGCTTTCCTCTTTGTGATGGTCAACACATTTCTTTGCCTTTCTAAGCCTCAGTTTCCTCATCTGAAATAGTGAGATTAATATCTAAAAGGCTTATTATGGATTAAAATAGTCAAGCTTGTCAAAGAACCAGGAAAATAGAAATCATCCCAGAAACATTCTAATAATGCTACCTAAAAGCATCATGATATTAGCTGAAACCATCAAGCAACCATAATATTGCCTTTTGCCACCATATCCTCTGCGATTTAAAAACAAAATTGGAATTCAAAATCTTTTTGTCTTCCCGTACTGGTGATTTATAAAACCAGAGCCATGTAGAATCTAAACAGACTTCAAGTTCCCTGGTCTATTTCCTTGTCTTCGAGTAGACAAATACCACTTAGAATAGTTTGTTTCCCTCATAATGCTATGTATAAATATACCTATTTTCTCCATTAGATTATAACTTTCTTGTTCATCTCTCTCCCCCACTTAGCATGCAGACTTTAAAAAATCTTCCATATAAGAAGCAATCAAATGTTAAATGAATTGCATCCATTTATTATGTCACAAAACCCCAAGAGTATCAATCAATATGAATAAGTTTGAAACATGGATAAGTTTGAAACACAGAAGGGGATCAATAAACAAACCCTAAAATATAACCACTGTCTTACATACATTATTTTGAAGCACAAGGCAAATACAGAACTCTCTATAAATGCCAATGAGAAGTACAGTGGTAACAATAGCAATCAAAATAACAACATTCAAGAACCATGAAACTGCTGAGTCTTTTATAAATCTCTCAGTTTTCCAAACTCCTTTATTTTCCTAAAAACTTGGAAATTGTGTTTTGCCTACGATAAGCCAACATATTCGGCTCTGTTTCATAAATCTGTGCACATGAATTCTAAGCAGCTCAACACTGGCAGAACACATCCTTCTGTGTCTGATGCATNATTCCTGCTCAATGAATGAAGATCCAAATACCTGAAGGAGAGACCTATGCTTTGCACAGAAGCAGAATCAGGAAGAAATAAACACGAAGTTCCTCTTTCCCGTTTTATCCCTGCCCTTCTCTCTATAATGAATACTTTTTACACAACTATTACATTATTCATGCTTTCAACAAGTAGTGAGCATCTACTCTGTCCAAGGTACTAATCCAAGTAAGTACTGTATGGATGGTTCAAACATCCATGAAGCCAAAAAAAAAAAAAAAAAAAAAAAAAAAAAAAGTCACATTCTAGTACGTAGATAAGAAGTATTTAAATAAATCTAAGACAAAAACATAATATATGGCAGAAAATCATAGATAAAATGCTATGACAAATCAGAGAGATCATCTTTCACAGTGAGGACAAAGAAAGATTATTTGGAGGAGAGAACATTCAACGTGGGTTAAGAAATAGAGAAAAGCTTTTATACCCACACTACCCACTCTAACAATGTGAATGACTTTCAGCTTTTCCATCCAAGTAAATAAGTCAACATTTTTATTTTCCAGCAGTGGTCATAAGTGATACTATTATTTGTGTGGGATTTTAATTTGACCCTGATGCCCACTTTCCAAGGAAATGTGTATTTCACTTAATAACTAGGCTTGTGTTTGGTGACTCTGGTCACGCACAGTAAATGCACAAATGAGTGTTTGGAACAAGACTGAATTTGTGGAAAAATTACTTACTTAGCAATTAATGAGCCTATTTTCATTGATGCCTGAAGCACTTGAAAAAAATGATAGGAATAAATTGAGGCAATTTATTTAGAAAATGCAAAATTGTTCACATGGATAGTATTTATCTTACCTATCACAATGAGACTCTCAATAGTGGAAAGATAGTGGAAAAGACAATATTTATAGAATGAAAATATCATAAAAGACTCAAGAAGAATTATTATAAAACAACAACAACATGCTATTTGACCTAATACTGAAAATCCAAAAGTTGTGATTTGGTATTATGAAAAAAAGAGTCCTGCTCATGGTGTGATATAATGAAGAAGGGCCTGGAAAGAAATGACAGAATTTGTAGGGGGAAGTTTTCCCCAACACAGATAAATGTGTAATAATATACAGAGAAGAAGAAAGAATAGTATGGGACAAAAATATTCTTAATCATAGTTTTAGAACTATTCATGGATATTGACAGGATGGTAAAAGAAAGATAACAGGACTGAGTCCATTCCTTTGTAAATTCTAGTCATTTTTACATACATTTCAATAATAAAAATGGTTTAAGAGAATCATTCCTGTTAGCTAATCTAAAATCTAATACATATATTTTGTTCCTTTTAAGGCCAGGATATTCTTCCCAGAAGTTGTCATGAGGTAATTTAATTACACAATCCAGTTCTGGGTCATAGCAGTCAGCACCAGAACCTGGAGAAAGCTTCTCAGGATTGAGTCATGGCTTTTCATGTTTATGTGTTTTGATACGTTTGTTAAATAGGGGGTAAAGAACTTTTAACATTCAATGTTGAAGTCAGAAGTTGAGGTGAAGTAACCTTGCCAAACTCGAGGTAATAAAATGGCTGCTGCAGCAGAGGGGGAAGAGCCCATTCCCAGAAATTAGCCACAGACTTGATAGAATATATGTGAAAGAAGCATTCACTTCTTTAGAATCACATAACGACTTAATTTCAAGCACCGCATGGATCTAGGCTCTAAGAAAACGGAACACAAATAATAAAGCTCTAAATATAGAGTAGGAAAAAAATCTCTTAAATTTGAAATACTACGGGGGGAGTATCTGCAAGTTCTGGCTCTGATTCAAGAAACTGAATTGTTTCAACATGGATTACCAAAAAATAGATAAGTTTGAAACACAGAAGGGGATCAATAGACAAACCCCAAAACTAGAATACTAAAAGCAGAGAATTAAGATAAGAATATTGAACTGACACTAGCCAGACACATCTCTGTTTGTTACTTCTAGATAAGAGTTTTACCACTTTCTAGGACATACTGGTAAATACCAATATTGTACTGTTAACATATTTACATGTTAATTTTAACTCATTTAATATGTATGGAGACATGTTTGAAGATACATCCAAGAGATAGTGGTTTAGAAAAGGAGTATCTTAGGTCCATTTTCAAGACCCTCGAACACTAACTCACTGCACTAATCATTGGGGGGAAATGTGATTCATTCATCTCTGGTTTATTTGCATGAAAATTTTAAGTTTGAGGAAAGGATTTTCCACCTATATAGGCAAATACTTTTGCAAGTTATTAGCCCCATTTGGTTGATGTTGAAATATTTAAACATATATTTTGTGACCCCATTTCAAATTGTGTGTGAACAGATGGTTCTGAAAGTTCAAGATTCCTAGAAAGTTGTCCTTTCTTCTAGACACAATTATGAATCTAACTATTGCTCTCATTTATGCAAGAGCTTTTAGTTATAGTTTACTGTAGTGTCTTAGGAGTTATAATCCACAGTGGTATTTACAGATTTGTGTATTTATAAGTGTTTAAAGGATATATTGTTAAAAACTTTCAAGAATGGTGAGTGTCCTATAAGGGCGTGATAGGTGTATGAAATGCAAAAGTATACCTGTAGTCAACACTCTAGTGCCTAGACCTGGCTGACTAGGTGAGCAAAAATTGTTACAGGGTGTTGCTAAACCAGGCTCATTCTTGCACCAGTGCTCCTTATAGTTTACTCAAATCTAAAACAGTCTAGAGTATCTAGAACCCACCACTTAGCAAAACAAAACAAGGATGTGTGTCAATTCTTCTACTGTTCTTTGTACCTGAAAGTCTGGTACACATTATTTATCCATGCTATGAACTCAGAACTCTCTCAGCAAGAATGACCTACTTCTGGAAAACAATCAGATAATACAGTGACACTCCACCGAAAGACTGCCTATATGCATTTAATATGGCAGATTTGAATTTTTAGATCCAGAAACAAATGATATAGTGGGGGCACCAGAGCAAGAAATGTTAACTCTTCAACAGCTGCAGAATTTGATGGTCCATTTGAATTTTCCCCACAAGGTTTTCATCCAAGCTTTTCATTGTGAGGAGGTTGAACAGTGAAGTTCAGTTAAATTCTACTTAATTTAGAAGGATTCATTCTAAAATGATGGTGATATTTATTATATATGACAGGTACTACTTGCTTTTTCTTATACAGGTCTTTTCTTTTACATACTTGATCTGTTAGGGAAAGAAGGATGTTCATGGGCATGTGTATGCTCCCCTGCATGAAGAACTGATTATGTACTTTTTATTGGTCACAAAAGAGGGTCGAGAGGCATAGTATATTTGCACCAACCCCCTCCACTAATAGTGATAGGAACCATAGATGGCAAAACATGGGTTCCACTCAATTTTAACAATCTGGCTGGGATGGAAATTGCTCCTAAGCAATCAGGGTGTTCTAACTTGGTACTGTGCCTACTGAGTCTCCATGGTTATACTCTCTGTTAGGCAATATCTAGTGTCATGCAACACAGGTCCCTAAAAGATCAAAGACTCATTTCCATCTCCACAAAAAACAAACAAAAAACCCTGCCTGTTGACTTCTCATTACAAATGCAGACTCAAACATGCTCAAAATATGTTTGCCTTATTTTTCTTTCTTGCTGTGGCTAGAACATCTGTTTTCAGAAACATCCTTTTCTTTCCAGTAGCATTTGGTTCTGAAGGTGTTATCAAGGAATTTTCTCCAAGCTTACATCTTGCTGTCAATATCACCCAGAAGACCTGACATCCAGGTACATGTAAACAGCTGAAATAAAAAGCAACTGGTTTATTGCTCAGATTTCTTTCTCATAACACCTAAACAAAACAGAACTCTAATAGGTAGTTCAATTAAGCAACCATCGCAATAGATATATAGAACTAGTCAAAACTATCTCTAGTAAGATTAAAGAAGGGGGAACAAAACCTAAAACTTTAGATACCAGCAATTTTATTTCAATATTTATCCTACCATATTTCAAAATTACAAATGGAAATCATATCTGAATTCATTCGTCAAGGCTCAGAAAATTCACGTGTATCCAGACATATCTGTGAAAAACTCAGATCTCTTGTCCACGAGCAGTCTAGCTTTCTTTCCTGTGAGATAATCAGCCTTACAAAAAATAGACACATGATGGGGTTTTTTTTTATACTAAACATACAGTTTTATCATGTTTGATACAAAGAAATATGTTGCCTTATTTAAGATATCAACTAGATCAATATTAAGTTTTTAAAATTTTATTTTAATCCATCATCTAGACTAGTTTATAAAATGGACTATTGTTTATGAACACATTCATGTAAGAAGGTCTTTAATAGACTCTAGGAAAAAACCTCAATTTATCTGCCAGTATTTCCAATTAAATGATATACAGTATGAAAAAGAATGGCATGTAAAGAAAATGCTTGCATCAGATGCATATTAAGCCATCTTACCAAGATAAACTGTATCTAAGGATGGTCAGAATACCTATTTTCTTTCATCTGAAAAGATTTACAAATAATTCTAGTTTTAGTTTAAATTTACAATCACACCTTTATATTAATTTACTTTCAAAAAAAATGACACAGCTGAGTAATTTGTCAATCCTAGAGCATTTCTATGTGACAGGTGATAAGCAACTATTTACTTTCTAACTGACAAAGAACTTTCAGAAATATATGTACAAAGATGCCCCCAGACTATTGGTGAAGATTAACATTTTCCCTTAGATGAATACAATTACAGGGGGTGGTGAAGAATAAAATCCAGTAATGTTTCAGACAAGATGGTCAACAAGAAATGCAAAGAAACAATCTTCCCTGATACATAGCAAATAATTCTGGTTAAACATGGGAAATGTTTTTCCAGTATGGATACACAGAGGATAAAGAAAGGGAAAGTGTAAGGTCCCAAATTATAAAGTTTTATTCTATATATAAAGAGGTTGATTCTATATAAATAAGCAATTACTGGAGATAGTATTCGTCTTAAGGACATCTGGCAATTTCTTGTGGCCTAGAAATTGACTTTTAGCTGTCCACAGCCATACAGGTTTAAGAGACAAAGTCTGATTGGAGTTAAGAGTGTGTGTGTGTGTGTGTGTGTGTGTGTGTGTGTATTTGAGTACCCAATAGCTGAGAATTTTACAGAACTGTTGAAAGATACCAATCCTTTGACTCAGGAAAACCAAAAACTGTAATCAGGCCACAATTCAAAAACAAAGCCTAAACAACTCATAATGGGCAAAGATCTATTATCCTCCTCATATAAAGAACTCCTTCAATTCAATAAAACAAACAATCCAATAGAGAAGTGGGAACAAGGTATTTCACCGAAGAGGAAATACAAAAAACATATAAACATATGAAAAATACTCAATCTATTTAGGAACCAAGGATATTCCAAAATAAACAAAATGTAGCTCACTGCTATTTTACTTTGGAAGTTAAAAAAAAGTCTCATTTCTTTGGAGAGGTTGTAGAGTTAAGAGGAACCCTTGTACTTTGTTGACAAAGGTGCAAATTTGTTCAGTTGTAGTTTGCCATTATCTAGTAATGTTGGATATAACCTAGATCCAGCAATTTTACTCCTAGATATTCTTAGGGATTTTTTACACATTCAGAAATATGTGCAAATTATTCAAAGCAGCATTGGTAAAACATCAAAATCTAGAAATAACCCAAATAAGCTACCACATACAGCATGGTATATTCATACAATGGAATACTACATGGGCAGTGAAAATGAGTGCAACACAGCTACAGGAATCAGTATAGGTAAATATCAAACATGTTATATTGAATGAAAGAAGCAAATTTAAAAAATACAAGCATTATGAAACTATGTAAAATTTTAAAAACAAAAATTAAGCAACATATAACTTACAGATACATGCATATGTGGTTAATTTACAAAGAAAAACAACTAAATCATTATAAAATTAAGTTATTGTTTTTACTAGGGAAGAGGAAGAATATGATTGGAGGGATATGATTACAAAGTTCACAAGGGATATCAATTTTTCTGTTTTATATCTTAAGCTGGGAAGGAAGATGTTTATTATTGTACATTAACTACATATGCATTATATGTAATTTATATATTTTATTATTATTCTAAATTAATTGTTGAAGATTATAATATTTGAAATGCTCATGTCTTTCCATTCCTTTTTATTTTGGGATTGCAAATTGTAATACAGCATCCGAAAACATTTTATGTTACTTCTCAAATATACTGGCATTAGGCATTTCCACTTAAAAGGTCAGTATTTTATAGAATTATTTAAAATAAGTGGTGCGAAATTTTGCTGCACCTTGAGCTACACTTCACTGTTAATGATGAAGTATTCTCTGACACATATAATTCTACATTTCCAATTCTAATACTTTGGCAATTATGTATACCAATGCACCACATACTTTTCTACCACAAAAGCTCTACATATTAGAATATATTTTTGTTGCTGAAATTAAATATAAAGATTTCTTTGTAATAATTTTTAGAATCATACATATCCTAAGGCATATTTAATAAAACTACAAACCCTGAATTATTCTCCTATAGTCTAGACTTTTGTCTTCCTTGACCATCATCTTACAAAAATCATGATCTTTACTTGATGTTCATAGCATATGAAACTATTTAAACAAAGAGGATTTTAGTGATAATAAAGAATCCACTCACCACCTATCAGGATTTTGATACTTATGTCTATGTTCATGGAGACTGCCAAAGCGACATTTTTGTGTTTCTGTGTATGTGTACATATGTATGTGTGCATGTGTCCATGTATGCAAGTGTACTTTATATTAAACTACAAGACCAGAGCTTGACTTTTTCTGTGAAGAGCCGTTTTAGCCTTTGGAGCAATGGAATTTCTTTCATGACTATTCAAATCTTCTGTTGTAGCACAAAACTAACCATAGAAAACAATAAACAAACAAGCATGGCTGTCTTCTAACAAAGCTTTATTTACAATAACAGACCAGGTTTGACCTGCAGGCTATATTTTGCTCACATCCTGATCAAAATAATTATCTAAACTTCTCACTTTGAAGAAAATATAAATATGTTATGTGTTAATTATGTATTGATTGGCTGTTAATTGAACTTTCTTGGGTTAGTTTAGCCTCTCACTAACTCTACTGCTCCAATGCTGACCTTTTTTTAATTCCTCAAACAGCCAGTTCTTTCCTGATCCCTAGTTGTCACTCACACTAACTGTGCTCTCTGATAGAATATCCTTCCATTAACTTAGTATCTAATTACTTCTGTACTAGCTCTTAAGGTTTTGATATGAATACCACTGAGAGGGCATTATAACATTCACTCAATTTTTTGTGTACATACATCAGTTGTTTATTGTCTAGTATCTTTTTTTTTCCTATTAAACTTTAAGCTTCATGAGGGCAGGAGCCATACTATTTTCTTAGCCTCTGTGTGCCCCGTGCTAAAATAATGCTTAGGGAAAACTAAGCAATAAATGTTTATGGAATGAAAAAATAAACTGCTTTCAGAATTTGCCCTAAAATTATGTCTTCAGAGTTCCAGGGAAGATAGTGGAGCAAAAGGACCCTGAGCTCCCCTCATCTCACAGATACACCTACGTAACACCCACATCAGTGTAACTAAACCAGAAAACAACCTGAAGAATGGTAGAACAGACTCTTCATGGTTGATGATAGAGAGGAGGTCACATCAAAAATGCTAGGAAATTAACCTGCAAGATGAATCACAAAAGGGAGAGACACTACAAGCATAGAGAAAGGAGAGGAACAGAGCCCACATCAGACACCTCAGACAAGGAGGGACTTACACTGGGAAGATGAATCCCCTTAGCATTTGGCTTTGAAAAACACAAGGGCCTAACCTGGCAAGTTTTACAATCAATGGGGCTTAAGACCAAGAACTTGAAAAATCAGTGTGCTTGGCTCTGGAAAAGCTGGAGGGCGATAGGAAACTGAATCCCCACCCTTAAAGAGACAGCATAACAGCTGCTCCTAGTTATAGCACAGAAGCAACTGTTTGAAAAGTGCCTGGGATATATGGGAAGGAGATTTACTTATTAATCTCAGAATGTGAACTGAAGGGACAGGGATCTTTAGGAGACTTCTCCAAGAATAGAAGAGCGGGTGGGCACTATTTCCCTACTCCACACCCCAACATGAGGGAACCAACCCAAACACTTGCCACGTAACTGGCTAATACCATGTGCTCCACCCCTACATTCTCCTGTCTCCTCCATCCAACCTATTCACTGGACAGAAGTCCCTCCAAAGCAGCTCCAGGACCCATTCTACAAGCAAACCAGTGCATGTCTTGCTAATACTGTGGGTCCTGTCCCTGTGTTCTTCTGCAGATTCCCCTATCTGAGCCACTCTACTTGGCAGGAGTTGTTTCTAAGTGTGACTATTGCATCTCATTCTGCAAGCAGCCTCTAGTGTGACAAGCACAACTCCAAAATGTCCCTTGTCCTTAAGAGAGGGGAAGATAACTGAACACCAGTAAACAGGGGACACTGAACTGCAGGGCACAACAGGAACTCTTCTTCATAAGACTACTACTTTCAAGATCAGGAGACATAACTGACTCTCCTAACACATAGAAACAGACACAGAGAGTAAAACAAAATGAGAAGACAGAGGAATATATCCCAAATTAAAGAACAGGACACCACAACAAAGCAGCTAAAAGAAATGTCCCTGATATAAAATTCAAAGTATTGGTCATATACTCACTAGACTTAAGAAAAGCATGGAGATCTCAGTGAGACCTTCAGCAAGAAGACAAAAAAATATAAAAAGGAACCAGTCAGAGATGAAGAACTCAATAACTGAAATTAAAAATACACTAGAGCAAATAAACAGTAAGACTAGAGAAAGCAGAAGATCAATGGGCTGGGAGACAGAGCAATGGAAAGCAGCCACACTGAACAGAAAAAAAGAAAATAATAATTAAAAAATGACAATATCTTAAGGAAGCTCAGTGACACCATCAAGCATAACATTCACATTATACGGATCCCAGAAGAAGAGGTGAGAGTAAAGGGAGCAGAAAATTTATTTAAAGAAGTAATAGTTGAAAACTTCCCTAATCTGGGGAAGCAAATGAAATCCAGATCCAGGTGGCACAGAGAGACCCCAACAAAATCAACCTAATGAGGTCCACACCAAGACACGTAATAATTACAGTGGCAAAAATTAGTGATAAGCAGAATTTTAAAAGCAGCAAGAGAAAAGAGTTATAAACAAAGGAAACCCTTATAACAATATCAGCTGATTTTTCAGCAGAAACTTTGCAGGCCACTATAGAGTGGCATGATAGATTCAAATTACTGCAAAGAAAAGAAAAAAAAAAAAACCTGTAATCAAGAATATTTTTTCTAGCAAGACTATCATTCAGAATAGAAGGAGAGAGAAAGGTTCACAGACAAACAAAATTTAAAGGAATTCATCACCACTACATCAGCCTTAAAAGAAATGTTAATGGTAATTCTTTAAATGAAAAGGAAAGGCCATGATTAGGAGTAAGAAAATTAAGAAAGAAAAAAATTTCACAGGTATCTATAACATAAAGGAAGTGGTAGATTAATCACTTATATAACCAGTATGGAGGTTAAAGCACAAAAGCAGAATCAATTATAGCTATAAAATCAGTCAAAGAATACACAAAAATAGAATGTAAAGCATCACACACCACAATTTAAAAAAAAAATTCCATTTACATTGAACCCAAAATAGTAAAATACCTAGCAATAAACTTAATCAAGGAGATAAAAGACCTATATTCCAAAAACTATAAAACACTGATGAAAGAAATTGAAGACAACACAAAGGGGAAGATATTCCATGCTCATGAATTGGAAGAACGAACATTGCTAAAATGTCCATTGTACCCAAAGCAATCTATAGATTTAATACAATCCCTATCAAAATGCCAACAGCAATTTACACATACTATTTAGACTAATCCTAAAATTTGTATGGAACCACAAAAGACCCCAAATAGCTAAAGAAATTCTGAAAAAGAAGAACAAAACTGGAAGTGTCATAATCCCAGATTGCAAGATCTATTACAAAGCTGTAGTAATCAAAAGAGCACGGAACTGGCACAAAAATAGACACATAGATCTCCATAGAACAGAATAAAGTTCACAGAAATAAACCCATGATTACATAGTCAATCACTTTATGACAAGCCAAGAATATATAATGGAAAAATGTCTCTTCAAGAAATGATGTTGGTAAAACTGTTCAGCTACATGCAAAAGAATGAAACTGGACTACCTTCTTGCACCATACACAAAAATAAACTAAAAATGAATTAATGACCTAAATGTGACACTTGAAACCATCGAGTTCCTAGAAGAAAACATAGGCAGTAATCCCTTGAAATCAGCCAGAAACATTTTTCTAGGTATGTCTCCTTTGGCAAGGGACACAAAAGCAAAATTAAACTATTGGGACTATACCAAAATAAAAAGCTTCTGCAACGTGAAGGAAACCATCAATGAAACAAAAAGACAACCCACTGAATGGGAGAAGATACCTGCAAATGATATATCTGGTAAGGGGTTAATATCTAAAATATATAAATAACTTATACAATTTACACCAAAATAACCAGATAATCCAATTTAAAAATGGGCAAAATACATGAACAGACATTTCTCCAAAGACATACAGATGGCCAACAGACACAGGAGAAGATGCTCAACATCACTTATCAGGGAAATGCAAATTCAAATCACAGTGAAATATCACCTCACTCCTGTCTGAATGGCTGAAATAAAAAAACACAAGAAACATCAAGTGTTGGCAAGGATGTGGAGAAAAAAGAACCCTCGTGTATTGTTGGTGGGAATGGAAACTGGTGCCGCCACTATAGAAAACAGTATGGAAATTCCTCAACACATTAAAAATAGAATTATCATATGATCCAGTAATCAAACTACTGGATATTTACCCAAGGAATATTCGAAAAGATATATGCACCCCTATATTTGTTGCAGCATTAGTTACAATAGCCAAGATATGAAAACAACCCAAGTTTCCACCCATAGATGAATGGATAAAGAAGTGGTATATGTGTATATATAATGGAATATTACTCAGTCATAAAAAAAGAATTAAACCTTGCCATTTGAAAAACATAGATGAATCTAGAGGGTATACTGCTAAGTGAAATAAATCACTCAGAGAAAGATAAATACCCTATGATTTCACTCATATGTAGAATTTAAGAAACAAATGAAGGAAGAATAAAAGACAAAAAAACAGACTCTTAAACAGAGAGAACTGTGGTTGCCAGAGGGGCGATGGGGGTAGGAATTGGCGGGGGCGGGGGGTGGGGGGAGGAGGAGATGAGTGAAACAGGTGAAGGGGATTAACAGTACAGTTATGATGAGCACTGAATATAGAATCATTGAATCGCTATATTGCACACCAGAAACTAATATAACACTGTGTGTCAATTATACTTGAATTTTAAAAATGAGTTAATAAAATTTTTAAAAATTGTATCATGAGTTATCAATTTACAATCTCCCACTACCTTGAATTCCTTACACAATAACATGTAAATTCTTTAGTATGGCAAAGATCAGTCTCTGACAACTCTGCTC
Organism: Ursus maritimus; assembly: GCF_017311325.1. Lineage (NCBI taxonomy): Eukaryota > Metazoa > Chordata > Mammalia > Carnivora > Ursidae > Ursus > Ursus maritimus. The sequence goes on along the minus strand of NW_024424119.1, from coordinate 16,271,216 downwards.
GCCTCATGTCTTGCAACAATACAGTCTCATTGCCCAGCCTTCACCTCACGCTCTAGTTCTAGTGCGCAAATGCTTACAGAACCCAGAGCTCAGAAGTTTCGCAATGCAGAAAACTTAACTTTTTCGTCCCTTCAAGTTAAGCTCGTAACCCCACTTTCTCTTGTTTCCCAAATTTTCTTTCCTTCCTCCTGACAAAAACTTAAAAAATCCTCTGCCATAACTGAATTCCAAGACGAGTTCTTTCATATAATTGATCCACTGCCCAGACCGCACTATACAGTTTCCCACTCTCCCCTTTGGAATCTCTTCTGACATTGTCATGGGTTGTTCTTTACTTCTCTCACACAGTTGCTTTTTCTGTTAATTCAGACTACTCTATTCTTCAAGGGACTCAGACCTTCATTCACTGATCTGTGTAGCCCCAGCAAATCACATGGTGTCTATTACACACACAAAAGAAAAATTATACCAAACCTCTCTTAAGGAAGAAGTTAGCATTCCTTAAGCAATTTTAGGATGAACTTAATGGAGTTATAAGACTTGTTCTGGGAAACTAATTATCCACTTGGCCCAGTTAACGATCAGCCAAAAGTCTAATCATCTTTGACCAAACATAGCCTTATTTTTGTCTTTAGCTTAAATATTACTATGTAACCATTCTCTTTTCTTACAAAATGTTTCTATCATGAATAAATCTTTGAATTGGCTCAGTAGAGGCCTCTATCCCTGCAGCAAAGTTATAATGATATGATTTTAGTTTGCACCCATTTAGTTTGCACTGAAGAGTTCCTTTGTTGGAAATCTTGGTCAGATCTCAACAAATATTTGTTAGACAAATGAGTAACATCCTTCTGAATTTACATATGTTCCCCCTAACAAAAAACCTCAAAAATACATACAAAAATGTAAAAATTTTGCTACCTGCATCTACTCTTGGGGTGATAAGAGGCTCTTCCTCCTAAGAGTTAAAGTATCAATTTCAAAATGACCAATGCTCAACAGCATAAAACATTGCACAAACAGACAAAACCGGATGTTCAGCTTAAATTCAAAAAGCATACCAATTCCAATTACTCTATTAACTTCCTAACCTTGTGAAATTATTCTTATCAATATTTTAATTTCACTGAGTCTGAATGAGAGAGAAATGTGACTGCTTCAGCAGATGGCTGTCACAGACTTCATCCCACAATTAAGACTTAGTATAAAGCAGAAGCAGCCTGATACACTGTAGACAGTTCTGAATACCAATATCCCCTAAGCTTAGCCTTAAGGAATACACAGACCATTTGTGGGGGAAGAATAGGTCAGCCATTTCTAATGGTCACCGTAAACCAATGTTGACGATTCCAGGTAAGAGGAAAATATTTGCTTTCTTTGATTTCAAGTTTTGCCCATCTGTGCTGTTTGTGCTGTCACTGGCTGTGTAACAGTGTAGGGGCCCCCAAGGGTTGCCAAATGTTCCAGCATATGCAGTGATTGGTATATCCAAGGAAGGGCATTCCATTGACACAGCATGGGCTCCAATCAATACAGACAAGGTGCCCATAGGATACTCCTGAGCTAAACTGTAATCTAAGTGAAGTACGGTTTCTACACCACCTGAGTCACTATTCTTCACTCTTAGCCTTCCTTTAAAGGGAAAAACCTCTACCAATATATCCCTTCTCCCTCTTTAACATGCTTACAGGAAAAAACAAAAAACAAAAAACAAAAAAAACCTCACATCAGGCCTTAGAAACCTCAGCCACTGTTGTCACCTTCATCAGAAGTCTTTGTGTTTGAGCCTTTTCTCTAGTATAGAATGAAAGAAAATTCTTCTGTGAACATATGGTAGGATTATTTAAGGAATAGAAGGAATTCTTCTGATACTCCTGAAGTATTATGTTGTCTATTATGCTCAGAATAAATTCCAAATTTTATTCTAGAATTTATTCCATTTAAGATTGAAGTTTAAGAGGCTCTCAGAGGGGTACCTGTGTGGCTCTGAGCTTCTACCTCTTGCGTTCAGCTCAGGTCATGATCTCAGGGTCATGGGATGGAGCCCGGCATTGGTCTCTGCACTCAGTGGGGAGTTGCTAGAGATTCTCTCTATCCCTCTCTTCCTTCCCCTCCCCCCACTTGGGTGAACTCTTGCTCCCTCTCAAATAAATAAATAAATGTTAAAAAAAAAAAAAAAGGGGGGGGACTCTCAGAGACATCACTTTTCTTTAGGATGAGAGACAGGAATTTTTTGAAATAGTAGTAGTACATAATGAAAAAACTCTGGTGGTTTGTTTGGTTTGTTTGTTGGCTGCAAAAGAACTGGAAGGCCGTGAATATGCGATTGTCCCTGGGGTCCCTGTTTATTCACCTGTAAAATGGGAAGAAAATTACCCTAATTGCTTTACAGGACTGTGTGGCAATGCTCAAAGACAGAAAATTCACGGGAGTTAATTTTGAAATGGTTAAATTACTAAGTAGGTGTGAGATATCACTATCATAGTGTCAGCTTCAAGGAAGAAGTAAAAAATCAAGTTTGAAATGAAGCAGTCATGTCTCTGCTCTCACCCCCATCTTTCTATACAGTGTGGTTTTCTTAAAAACCCAAGTAAAGATCTTTCTTTTTTCTTATTATCTGGTAGGATCACTGCTGTTGGGGGGGAGGTGTGTTTTTCTGGCTGTGACCTTATGTCATTACACTCACTTCAGAACATAGCAGCATGCCATTAGGAACATCTCACGCAAGTGAGCGGTGGTAGCAGTCTTCTGGCCCTTAACAAAATGCTGGTCTCTGTCACAGAATTGGTGATGAGAGGTTCTTCCTTGGAGCTGTAACATTTTTAACCCTGTTAAGGATCTGAGCAAGTAAGGTGGGTTTAGGTGACAAACGGAGATAGAAAAAAAAAAAAAAGTTGCTAAGGAACTACATTCTCCAGAAATAGAAAAGAGATTTTGAGATTATAGGTTCAATAAACTGATAACCTTCAGACACAGGCTGGCTTTCAGGCTTGGGCTTTTCCACTGCATATTACAATGGCACCCAATGTCTAAATTTAGAATTCCTGAAAGAAAATTATAACTTATAGAACTAGAGGACCTAGCAGAAATGATGTTGATGGGACAGTCTACTTATTTCCCCTCCTAGATAGAACAATTTGATACTTAATTTCCAAAATTTTTTCATAGGGGTAAATCGGGGGTGGGGGGAGAGTCTGGGAGGGATAATCTTACTTTATTACAACACATGAGTCCCACAGACCAGGTAATCATTTGCTAAAGCCTCTCTCTGCAGGAGATGCTATTCACAAAACTGCCTAGGCTCTCTTATCCAAATATTCTCTCTGATAGACAGCATTATCATTGTTATTTAGCATATATATTGCTCTTCACAATCATATATTGCCTAATCTTAGCAACACATCCCCAGTGAGCATTATCATCTCTATTTGCAGATGAAAAGAATACAGCACACAAAGGTTAAGTGACTTACCCATCATGAAACAACCATTCAGTGCTGAACAAGAAACCGAGCTGAGGACTAGACTATAAAACAACAGGCACCCCATCTACTAAATTGTAAACAGAGGGCTCACTTCTTGAACAGATGAGGAGGGGCTCAAGTTCACCTTTTTTAATGCCTTGTCTCAACGGGAGAATTAAATCATTAAGTCTTGGCTTATCCTATCTGCTTTTTCAAGATCTCTCTTTTTATCTCAGCCTGAGGAGTAGAACAGTAATGCTTTCAAATCCGCCACAAAGACTCACCTGCAGGTTTAGATCAGGCCTGATTCTAAAGGAAAAGTTTTTCTCCATTCCCTGCCAAACCCATCACTCATGCCCTCCCTGCAAAGCATTCTCCTTTCAGCCTTTACCCCACCTAAGCTGTAACTGAAACACCAACCATAAGAAATTGCTTTGGAAGCCAAACATCCTTGTGTATCAGAATTTCCATGAATATACTTGCATTTGTGTGTGTCCTTGGGGGGAGGAAGATAAGAAGAGTCTCACTGCTCTTACCTAACTTTTAACTCTGTATGACGATACAATTAGAAAATGTAGAAATTATACTTCTAATTCTACTAAACTCTTAAAAAAAAAAAGACTACAGACATGTAACTAAAAATTTTCTCTTTATTCAAGTTATTCTGAGGACTTAAGTTTAGCGTTTCCCTTTCAACGGTCCTTAAATAACATCACTGACTAAGATTCAAACTAAGGCCACTGTAGATGATGGTTTTGAATTGACCTGGTATGTTTCAACAAAAATTTCTAGCTGTTTTCTTTATTTGGAAAAGTGATTCTCGGGAATTGTGAAGTTAAAGGAAATTCAGAGGTCATCTAGTCTATCTGACTTGATTAAGGCAATATACAGACTAATTTTGTTACCTTATCACTAGGTTGGCATAAATTTTAATCTCACAACAGATAGTCTCCAATCTCCCTAATAATCTCTGTAAAAGGAAATGGCTCTTCAGGATGTCTAGACAAAATATAGGTCAATATATTTCACAATATGCATTCGTGGTTTATATTTTTAAAATTCAACCAACAGTTGCTGTGATATGTTACATTATTTTTCTAAATGGTTTCCACAAATATGACTTTGTGATTTTCCATCAAACAAGTACAGTGATGCTACTATATTTTTAACAAAAGCCTTACGCCAAATCTCAGACTCCATATACATGCTTTTAAGTGGTCCCATTAGATAGTATTATTTCCCATGAGAAATGGCTGTTTCAATATCTGTCTATCCCTGAGTTTCAGGTAACAGGAACATAATGCTGCATTAGAAAAAAGGTATTGCCTTTTTTTTTTTTTTTTAATCCAGTGAGAGGCTCTTGAATTTTCAATAGCAATTGCACAATACTATCCCTCTGATAATATCAAGGAAACGATTTTAGTGTGTACCTATTGATGGAGTCAAGAATCAAGAGAAGAGCAAAATAAACATTTTAGGACCTGCCATTTACATAACAAGGCCACAATGTATACATCAGGGTGATAAAGCCTCCAGCATGAAACAAAAGTCATCCTGTATCTTCATGCCTCAGTCTATCATATTTAATAACAGCTGATTTACCTGATTTCAACATTTCAATTGCATCCTGAGGAGCCCTAGAGGTGGTTTTGTGAAAGGCTCTTTTTCCTCTCAGAAAGAGCACATAGACTCAAATGGAGACTGGCCAGCAGACAGAACGATCTGTTAAGTCTTACTGGCAATGCTTTCCCTACTCTTTAATTTCATTAAGGTCAGAGACACTACTTTAAACAGGGGCCTATTAAAATTCTGAAGGATGGAGGCTGCTCATCTCAAATACCTAGGTGGTAGGTGAGAGAGAGGAAAGAAAAATAAAAATCCCACCACCCCGTACAAGGTTAGATCAGGCCCTGTGTACATATAGCTATCTGAGGGAAGATCGAGCCCTGAAGATTTTAATTTCAGTGAAGTCATACAGAGCTAATGGAGCCACTGGCGATCAATAGCTCCCACTCTCCTATGAGAAGGGGAGATTTATTGAGCTCTTCCCACTGATCCTACATCAAGTACAGCCAGCAATGCTGATCGCTGCACCCCCCCAATTCCTGCAGTGTGCAGATGACTGACTCCATTCCAAGCAACAGCTCAGCTTTCACAGCCAGCATAGAGTTCTCTGATAATCCCTTAATATGGCCATTGGAATCATATCTTTATAACATTTAGGCTGGGAGATAAGAGAACCAATAAATCACTTACCTCTCTCCTTCCAAGTTCAGACCCGATTCAGGAAAGGTACAGGAGCTGGGGTAATGGCAACCTATGTAGCAGCTTTATTGCTGCTAACCTAAACCTATTGGCTCCCTGTCTCTTCTCTAGTCCCTTGGATCCTACTCTACAATAAGATTTGGTCTGCAGCACAGATACCCATCTAGCTGCCTCATACTCAAAAGCAAAATGTGGAACAATGGCTGTTAGGCTCTTGCCTCTCTCGTCAGATAAAGCACTGTTCTCTGAGTAAGACTGGAAAGAAAAACTCAAAACACTTCTCCAAAACTACCTCTCCTAATAGTGGGAGTTCTCACACAAACACTTCCCCAAATACTAAAATCAAACCTCTTTGTTTGATTTTATTGGATATGTTGGGGATATTTATATTTGGATTGATTAAATGATCAATGCAATCACTTATAAGCACTAGAGATAATAAAAGACTCACTCCTGGCCAGTTCATTCAATGGTGATTATTTGTGCTGGTAATATACATAACTGCTGTTTTATCCATTTCTCCCAAAATCAGGAATTCCCTACTGTCATCTACAGAGATAAGCTTTATATGCTGGCAGATAAATTCAAGTGGTGGTTAGCAAGTATTACACACAGTTCACCAGTAACCCGGGTAGTCTGCTGCTCTTTGCAAATGAAAAAGTTATCTTGGGTATCTGCCACCCAAATTAAGTAACAGTTTTCAAGAGTAAAACTGGAATTTGGCAGCCCCTGACTTAAAACACTACTGCAACTAACGTTCATTGAGTCACCAGAAGTGTCAAATCAGCAACCAGATGACTTCCAGATCCAAATACATTTGCTTTATCTGTTTTTCTTCCTTATATTCTTTCCCACTGCTTCTGAAGTCATATGTTTAATGTTATATAATCAACTAAGTCAGACTTTCCAATCAACTTCTTTCTTAGTGAATTTCATCCCAGCTTTTGTGCATCTAGAATGCTTACTTAACTTGAACATATTAAAACCAGTATCCCTGGGGCGCCTGGGTGGCACAGCGGTTAAGCATCTGCCTTCGGCTCAGGGCGTGATCCCGGCGTTATGGGATCGAGCCCCACATCAGGCTCCTCTGCTATGAGCCTGCTTCTTCCTCTCCCACTCCCCCTGCTTGTGTTCCCTCTCTCGCTGGCTGTCTCTATCTCTGTTGAATAAATAAATAAAATCTTGAACAAAATAAATAAATAAATAAATAAAACCAGTATCCCTAATCTCAGAACCACAGATCTCTGAAACAAGTGAAATAATCCAGTGTCTTGGATTACATTCAAAATGACTACTTTGGTTTCTTTTTTATTGTTGCATTTACTGAATTCATAAGTTCAAATTAACATTTTAAAAGATCAAAAAGGAAAAAGATCAGATAGTCACCTTGTGCCATTCAAAGCAATTAAAAACACTAGATCAATGTACTATTTGTTCCTGAAATGAAATCCTCAGATCAAGGATGAGTTCACTGAACATAGGACTCACCACATCCTATGTGTGACAGCCCACAAAGACCATGTATAATGAAGTATATGAACAGTGTTTTTTTCTTATTAATTTATAGAAAAAATACATAAACAAAGATATGAATTTGCTAGGAAAGCAGAAGATAAACAACCCAATCCACTAAAAGTAGAAAGAGTTTCAGTACAAACTCATCATTTAAGAATGATTGTGTTGTGTGTTAGACACTGAGGTAGGTATTATAATCTCTATTTTGCAGATTAGGAAATTTAAATCCAAGGAGGTTACATAACCTGCCATAATAGCAAGTAAGTGTAGAGCCAAGATTTAACTCCACATTCTTTGATTTCAAAGCCCATGTTACACTGACCATTATATAAGTCTGGTCATTATCAAGATGTTGTATGGCTCATTAAGTCGGATTCCCATTCTGTTTAATTATGCCAAAGGAGGAATTAGTAAGAAGCTCTCAGAAGTGGTATAGACTTTGAGAATTAAGGCATATTTTTAAATATACAGCTGATCATATTGAAATATATAGTTACTTATACTTAATCAAATAACGTACAGAAGCAAATTTATTTTTTGATACGTATTAAGTCATTTAGTTTTCAATCAAGGTCATGGGAAAAATAGTCCACAGATGGAAATTTACTGAACACCTACTATGTCCCAGGAGCTTAACTCCTATTATCTTATTTAATCCTCATTCAACTTAATGCTACAATGCATTACAATTCTTATTTAAAAAAAAAACAGATTCAGTTATTAAATTACTTGATTAAAAATAGGGTGAGGGGAGAAAACAAGGTATTTAAATCTAGTTATTGGCTCCAGCTCCTAAGCTCCAACATGCCAACAACCCCTAATAAGTACCAAATGAAATATAACACAAGCATGCATCTGCTTACATCACTGGTTTAAGGCTAAAAAAAATTTTGTGGCAAAGAGCCAATTTAAAAATTACTTAAAGTATTTTCTGAAATAGGACTTTTTACTCCATCATTTTTAATGATACAAATGATAAAACTATAATGTCTCTGCCATTTTTAAGAAAATAAATAAGACAATTACATTTTATTTCAAAAATAAAATAGCTGCCAAGGCAATATAATAAGACTAGACAGTATTTGATTAATTATTAATAAGTGTCACAGACCTGCGTTACCCAAAGTATGGCAATAAAATTTATACAAGGTGGCACAAATGTAAAATTTTTATTTAAATTATTTTTTTAACTTGTGATTAGTTCTCTAATTATGGTCAGCAATATTAGTTTTCCCTTTTATAAAAGATTTACATTTCTTTTTAAGAAAATTTTCTCCCTGATTTGAATCATTTTAGAATACTGTTTTAATAGTGTTTACTAAGTGTGAACATAAGTATGAAAATCTTCGGACCTAGCAATTAGATCCCTACGTATATACCCAACAGAAATATATACAAATGTACAGGGAAATATAAACATAAGAATATATGGAAACATTTGCCATAGACTCAAGCTAAAAATTAACCAAATGGCTGTCAACAGCTGAATAGGTAAATAAATCAATATATTCATACAATGAGATATGATACAGTAATTAAAATGACTCTACAAAGCATAGATGAATCTCACAAATATGGAGAGAAAGCAGACAGACATAATACCAAATATAATGTAAAACTCCTAGAAAATAGTAAGCATTCAATGTATACTCATTTGGTTTTTTAGTATTATTTGTGGTAGTATTGCTATCATTTTTATTCATTCTCTCAGTGCTTATGGCCAAATCCATCTTTCACTTAGAAGCAGCAGGTTATTGTCCTCTTGGGACACATCACTATGCTGTTCTACAAGGAGGGATCCTGTTATGCTGATGATTAACGGCTTTATATCAGATGTTGTACTGAGTGGACTGACTAAGTTAAATTAGCACATATACCACTATGGCCTTTTCTAAAGATCCCACTGGACTGCTAAGACAGGCAGGGAAGCTTTTCCCTTTCTCTATTGTGTCTTCTTCTGCATTCCTTACATTAGAGAAGGAAAATCCAAGGTACAAATAAAAATCACAAATGATAACTCAGTTAATCCAAGTGGAAAGAAGAGAATCATAAGGAGCATAAAACTGACAAACAAGAGAGAAAATTAACAAAGCCAAACATTCGGGCTTCAGAAGTTAACAAGATTAATTAATAGGAAGGCAGGTCAAGGGGCACCTGGGTGGCACAGCGGTTAAGCGTCTGCCTTCGGCTCAGGGCGTGATCCCAGCGTTGTGGGATCGAGCCCCACATCAGGCTCCTCCGCTATGAGCCTGCTTCTTCCTCTCCCACTCCCCCTGCTTGTATTCCCTCGCTCTCTGGCTGTCTCTATCTCTGTCAAATAAATAAATAAAATCTTTAAAAAAAAAAAAATAGGAAGGCAGGTCAAGAAAAGAAATACAAATGACCAAAAATGTTAGAGGAGCTATCATTACAAACCTATAGATATTTAAAAATAGTAAGGCAATATTATCAACAAATTTATTCAATAGTTCAAAAAACAAAGTCAACAAATCTTTTAAATCATATCTTACCAAATTCATAAAAGAAATTGAAAATCTGTTTAGCTCTATATTCATCAGTAGAATTAAATTCTTCATCAAACATCTTTTGCAAGGAAAAAAGACACAAATTGTTTCACTCAGGAAATCAAACACTTAAGAATGAAATACAAATTCTACACAAATCCAGAAAGTCAGACAGGAGGAAATATTCTCAAACTAATTTTTAAAAAAACAGGAAAACCTTGACACAAATACCTGGCAAATACATTAAGAGAAAGAAATTTATACACCAATATCCTTCAGGCACACTTAATAGTAAGCTGAATTCAACAAAGTATAAAAGTATAAGACATCATCACCAAGTGACATTTACTCCAAGAATGCAAGGTTGGTTTAACATTTAATAAGGGAAAAAACCTCACTCTATAATTCATAGCAACAGAATAACATAGAAAACCCGTATGATATCTTTGGTGCACAAAAATCATTTGACAAAATTTAACTCCTATTCATAATAAAACTTTCAGCAGACTAGGAATAGAAGAAAATTTCTGTAATTTTAAAAAAGGATTTCTATGAGAAATAATGAAAGACCAGATATTTTCCACCTAAGATTGGAAACAAGATAAAAACATACAATCCTACCACTTGTATTTATTATGCTGGAATTCCTATTCAGTGCAATGGGCAGGGAAAATAAATAAAAGGCATAAAGCTTGAAAAGGAAGAAATAAAATTACTATTGTACACAGAAGATATAATAGTTTACATAGAAAATCCTCAAGAATATACAAAAAATACTAGAATAAATGAACTTATGAAGATCATGGAACACAAGGTCAACACACAAAAACCAGTTGTACTTCTATAAATTGCAGTAGCAAACAACTAAAAACAATGACTTTTTAAAAATATTTATTAAATTTATAGAGAGAGCACAAGCAGGGGGAGGGACAGAGGGAGAGAGACTCTTTAAGCAGACCTCCTGCTGAGTGTGAGTCTGTTGTGGAACTTGATCCCATCATGAGCTGAGCTGAAACCGAATCCAATGTTAAACCGACTGAGCCACCCAGATGCCCCAGAAAAATAATGAATTTTTAATACCTCCTTTATAACAGTGTTAAACACAGAACACTTAAAATAAAGTTTCAAAACACACTGGGTGCCTGCGTGGCTCAGTCAGTTGAGCATTCAACTCTTGATTTTGGCTCAGGTCATTGTCTCAGGTTCATGAGATCAATCCCCAAGTCAGGCTCCCCACTCAGCATGGAGTCTGCTGGAAGATTCTCTCCCTCTCCCTCTCCCCCTCCTCTCCACTTGCATGGAAAGACTTCAACAGTGAATACTGCACAACATTACTGAAATCAATTAAGACATAAATAAATGAAGGACAATATCATGCTTTAGATTGGAAGACTCCACATTATAAATATGTCAATATTCCCCAAATTTATCTATAGATAAGATAGATAAGATAATCTACAAATAATTTGCTTTGGATTTAGTCACAATCCAAATCAGCAGGCCTTTTTGCCAAATGGTCAAGTTGGTTCTAAATTGCATATGGAGAACAGTATGTACTAGTCCAAATAAGCTTGTTCAAAAACAATAATGTTGGAAGATCTATTGCCTGATTACAAGATTTACTATAAAGCTACAGTAATCAAGATGGGTTATTGATATAAAAAAAAAAGACATAGATCAACGAAATAGTTCAGAGTAAAACACAAAAATATTGAATTTCTAACAAATGCTCTGAAGTTATTCAAAGGGAAAAAAGAGAATCCTTTTTAATGGTACTATAACCTGATAAATACAAAGAAAAATAAACCTGACTCCTACCGCAGACCACAGGTAAGACTTACTTCAAGATAGATCATGGAGCTAAATATAAAAGATAAAACTCTGAATCTCCTAGAAGAAAACCTAGAAGGTGATTTTTGCAACTCCGATAGGCAGCGATTTCTTGAGAAGCTATTTTTTAAACCCAATAAACATGAAAAATAAAACTGTCAAATTGGACTCCCTCAAAATTAAAGATTTCTGGTTACCCAAAGATACAATTAAGAAAATGTAGAAGCGAGCCAGATTGGAAGAAAGTATTTGTTACAAATATATCTGAAAAAAGACTTGAATCCAGGATATAGAAATTCCTATAAATCAAAAAACACAATTCAATGTATAAAAACTTGGACAAAGGTTTAAACAGACATGTTTCCAAAGGATTAGGCAATAAGTTTATTAAAAAGGCATTCAATATCATTTTCATCAGAGTAAAAGTCAATTAAAACCACAATATGATACTATTTTGTACTCATGAGAACGGGCAAAGAGGTGTAGCAACTAGAACTTTCTGACATTGGTAGTGAGGTTTGAATATGGTTTAACTACTCTGGAAAATTGTTTGGTAGTTTCTTAAAAGTTAAACCTACCTACCTGATGACCAAGAAATTCTTCCCTAAATATTTACCGATGAGAAACCAAAACAGAGGTCCTCAAAAAGACTTGTAGGAGAGCTTTTGTAGCAATTTTATTTATAATAACCCCAAACTTGAAAGAATTCAAATATCCATCAACAGTGGAATGGAAAAACAAAATATGACATATTCTTACAACAGAATATTACAAAAAAAAAAAAAAGAATGCACTACTGATACAAATAACATACAGGTGACTATCAAAATTATATCGAGCAAAAGAAGCCAGACACAGGAGTATCATTCCATAAAATGATGCAGGGATCACAACAGCAGTTGCCTACAAGGGGGAGAATGATTGGAAGGAGCATGAAGAAACTTTCTCAGGTGGTGGAAAAGTACTCTATTTTTGTAAAGATTTGAGAGAGAGAGAGAGACCATGTGCACGCATTCCAGGGGAGGGGCCGAGGGAGAGAGAGAAAGAATCCTCATGCAGACTCCCTGCTGAGCACAGAGCCTGATGCAGGGCTTGCTCATAGGACCCTGAGATCATGACCTGAGCCAAAATCAAGAGCTGGCCACTTAAACAACTGAGCCACCCAAGCGCCCCAGAATGTATTATATCTTGATTAAAGCTGTGGTTATGCAAATGTACACATTTACCACATTTTTTTAAATTTATACACTTACTATCTATGCATTTACTCTCAATGTTTTAATTTGATGAGAAAAATGTTAACCTGATTCTGATACTCAACAAACTGAAAACTGGTACAAGGACTCTGAAAAGTCATCTGGCAATCCATACTGAAGCCAAATACATTCATGTACATAGATCTGGCAATTCCACTCCCAGGCATATAACCTTCAGAGAGGAGTCAAAATGTTTACCAAATACATGTACAGATTTTTTACATTATTCATAATATCCCAAGCTAGAAATAATGCCTAGGCCTACCCAACAATGGGATGGATATGTTGTGGTGTATTTATATAACTGTATTCTAAACATCGATGAGAATAAAACTATTGTGGATCCCACGATGTTGAGTGAGAGGCAAAAAAACAAAAAACAAAACAAAACAAAACAAAAAAACAAACTGTAGGATACCACTCCACAACTAAACAAAATCAATGTCTAGTGATAAGCAAGATAGTAGTTATATACGGGGGAGATTAGTGACAAAGAGCCATAGGGTGCTTTTTCTTCATTGGATTCTAGTTACATAGATACATTTACTTGTGAAAATTCACTAATGCCTAATGCATTTTATGTATACTATATTTTAATAAAAAGTTTAAAAATCTGTGGTAAACCAGATATACTACATGCTTTGGTCATGACGTATCATTCAAAACTGTCATGAAACAATGTAGCATGAATTCATCTGCCTAATAGTAAAAGTGATAGAAGAGAGGTGTGATTTTTGAAATCTTGTTTGCCATCTACTTCAGAAATAAGTTTATTTTTATTTGAGCATCTGGGTATTTCAGGTGCCCCTGGGGCAAGACCAAAATTTATAGTTCTGTAGTTATATAGGCCACTTGTTTATACAGAGAATTTTATAGCTTAGTTCTCCAGGCTTATGTCAGTATTGTTGGAGTTTTCTCTCTTAATTATCCTCCGGGACTTCAGTGTGCACACAGATGTCAATTCAGATGGGCCAGCGTGTATCTTTCTGGAAGCAATGGACTCCGAGTTTTAACCAGATGGTTGAGGCAAGTTCCCTTAAGGCCAAGCTCATTTTAAACTTTGTCTATGGATTTAATTTGTGAAGAGGGTTCCATTTTCAATGTCTAATCTCATTTACCCAGTCATTAGCTCATTAAATTCCTTTCTTATAATATTTCTTTTTAATTTCATGATGAATGCCTAGATATAAGCATGAACTTTTTTTTAGGAATTTACTAGATGCCAAGCACTCTTCTAAATCTTTGATACGTAATTCATCTAATAATTACAATTAATCTGTGCAATAGGAACTATTAAAATTATCCTCATTTAAAATAAAGAAAAAATGAAACACAAAGAGGTTAAAAAAAGAAGAAAAAGAAACTTGGCCAAGGTGACATGGAAGACAGACAACGCCAGGTATGTGAGCTCCAGTCCAGTGTCTTTTTTTTTTTCCTACACTATATTATCTTTCATTCCTGTGTTCTCAGCCAGAATCCATGAAGAAAAATACTGAAAATAAATGTTTCAAATATGGTTGCCAAACAGTTCTGCAGACCCTGTAGAAAGTATATACATTTGTGTTGTTTATAGACATTAATGGAGCTCTTTACATATTGATTTTTTTTATTATATTCAGTTAGCCAGCATATAGTACATCAGAAGTTTTTGTTGTAGTGTTCAATGATTCATTAGTTGTATATAACACCCAGTGCTTATCACATAGGTGCCCTCCTTAATACCCATCCCCCACCCCCTCCCTTCTGTAACCGTCAGTTTGTTTCCCAGGGTCCAAAGTATCTCATGGTTTGCCTCCCTCTATGATTTCTTCCCATTCAGTTTTCCCTCCCTTCCCCTGTAGTTATCTGCTCTATTCCTTATGTTCTACATATGAGTGAAACCATAGGATAATTGTCTTTCTCTGCTTGACTTATTTCACTTAGCATAATCTCCTCCAGTTCCATCCATGTCAATACAAATGGTGGCTATTCATCATTTTTGATGGCTGGGTAATATTCCATTGTATATTTGGACCACATCTTTATCCATTTGTCTGTTGAAGGGCATCTCAGCTCCTTCCACAGTTTGGCTATTGTGGACATTGCTACTATGAACATTGGGGTGCACGTGCCCCTTCTTTTTACTACATCTGTATCTTTGGGTTAAATACCTAGCAGTGTAATAGCTGGGTCATAGGGTAGCTCTATTTTTAACATCTTGAGGAAACTCCATACTGTCTTCCAGAGTGGCTGTAGCAACTTGCATTCCCACCAACAGTCTAAGAGGGTTCCCCTTTCTCTACAAACTTGCCAATGCTTGTATTTTCCTGTCTTGTTAATTTTGGTCATTCTAGCAATTGCAAGGTGGTATCTTATTGTGGTTTTGATTTGTATTTCCCTGATGGCTAGTGATGTTGCTCTTAACATTAAATAATGCATAAAGGTTAAGCATTTGTAAATGTGCAGAAAGTGTACTCAATTCTCAAGTTCGATTGCTGCAAATCTGCATTCCACCTTGATCAACTTATTTATATATGCATAAGTCTCAGATTTCTTACATATAGCGTAGATAATAACAGTACCTAAATAATAGCATCAGCTTAAAGATTACATGAGATAATGCACGTAAAGCATTTCACACAGGCCTGGAACATATAAAGAAATTAATAAATACTAACCATTATCCTCATTTATGCTATTATATCATTATTACTGGGAATTAAAACCTTTGCATTAGTTATAAAAGAGGCAGCTAGAAATTTGAATATGGAGTCCCAGCAAAATTTCCTGAGGTATTAAAATATCATAAACACTGTGACTGCGTTTCTTATTTTAAAGTTCACCTATTACCAGACCACCGGCTGCTAACAGAACGTCTGGAGCCTTTAGTCCTGTGCACCCAGGTCCTCCAACCACCATCAGTGTGACGACTCATCAAACAAAATGAAAAATCTTGGAGACCTTTTTCCAGAGTTCACACTTTTTTTTTTTTTTTAACTTTTGTCGTTTGGATTATTTTTCAAATTCAGCAGAAATTAAAGACAAAGAACTATTGTTTGTCACAACTTAAATCACACCTTCTGCACAGATAATCCAACGTGTACACTTATGTGTAAACCTGATATTCTGAATCTTCTTTCCTATTAACTTTACTTCTTTGAAAAACAACAGAAACACATGTTACTTAGTCTTTGGATTAAAAGTAGGTGACACCGTGGACTTTTACTAGCTGTAAATGGTGTGCTCTTGGAAAATTCTCTGCCAACTTCACAGAAAATATAAACGGGACTGTTAGTAACTCTGGTGTATGGCTAGACAAAATCTGGAATTTATCTGCAGGCTCAAGAGCCCACTATGCACCAGTTATCAAGGAGCAATGACAATGGTATGGATGGTTAACATTTTCATCTTGCTGCTTTTTCTCTGTTATTTTAAATTTCACTGAAAAGGGTAATAAGGCAGGTAAATACACTTTCTTTTACATACCTTCTTCAAACAGATTCCATAAATAGTGTCAAAAATGGTATCCCTTACTCTCCTACAGGACTGGGGATTAAAGAAGCATCCTGTTTTTACTGCTGTGATTATTATTAATACCAGCTGTTGGGTATAGGTAATACTCCAGAAACTGTGTTGTAGATCTACTTTATACACTTTAGTATATATTGCCCATAGCCATAATAGGTTATTATCATTAAACATCTGAACTAACTAATACTCAGAAAAGGTGTGTGGTTTTCTCAGATTGCTCAGAAGTAACTGGAAGAAGTGGGATGTGAACCTAGAACAGTCTGATTTCAGAGAATGTTTACCTTTCCCACTGACAATCTCAACTAAATTCTTTAAAACTGAAGTTTCGATATCTTTCATGTTGTTTGCATTAGAATAAGGGGCTCCTAATGTTGACCCATATGGTAATAAACAGATTCCTGTTTTTACTGTCCTGCACCATTTGTCATTGTCTTTTGCTCAAGGTGCCACTAGTGCAATTCTCTTTCTTAACAGCCCCTAGAGAGGGTTACCATCTTGGGGTACCAGAGCAGTACTGCACACAGCCATGAAGCAGGGAAACCCCTCCCTCCACCTGTGTCACACATTATTGCCAAATGATTTAATCAACAGTGTTAGTCTACCTTTATGCCATAGCCTGTGTCTCACAGAACTCTTCAGGAAAAACTATCTTCTAGAGGTTATACCTCTAACCGCTTTTTCCAAATTGGCCTAAACCAGCAGAAATGCCCCACGAGCGTGGAGACCGACCCTCATCATGTTCCTTCTACTGTCTCAGATCCTCACCCTTTACAGATGCTGTCCCTTAGCACTCTGTAACAAAAACCACCACACAAACCAGCAGTTAGTCTGTCTCTGGTCTAACCAAACAAGCCTGATTGTTTTATGCTTAGCAAAACCACGTCCATTCAATTCACGTTCCCAAAACTTAACATGGTGTTTGGTACAATACAGATAATTAAAAAAAAAAAAAAAAAAAGTCAGCTCAGTTAATTTTTTTTTTTTTTTTGGATCAGTTGCATTGAATGCAACAGGAAGGATGCCATAACCCCTGGGGAATATTATGTGGATATGAAGATAAAGGAAAGGTACAGAAAGGACTGCACTTTTGGATCCTACAAGTTTAACTATGATGCCCCTCAACAAGACAGGGAATTCAGGAAAGACGATCACATGTGTTGAGACATGAATGGTACAGTAGTGAGTTCATATTTGGATATGCTGATGTTGAGATGCCTATGGGTCATTCGGGTGGGTAAGAGTCCAACACACTCTGGAGCTTGGAATATAAGTCAACATAAGTCAGGCTGGGAAGAAGTAAACTCAGAGTCATTATCCCTGGAATACTATTGAAAGCTGGGGAGTAGATAACATGGTCCAGAGGGATGGAAAAGCAGAAAGGTTAAGAACAGTGCAAGTTAAAAACCTAAATAAATCATCTTGTTGCAGCGTGCTCTCCACCAAGACTTTCAAAGGAAACATTTTTCCAACACTAATGTAAAGAACATATTAAATATTAAATGATTAGTGATGGAATCTTGGACATCAGTGAGTAGCCAGCCAGACTTCAAAATATACTCCCCCTCCTTGCCATTGAATTATATGCCAGCTAATCACCCCTCCTGCTGTATTTTTGTCCATAATACTTATCACCATCCGATGTACTACATGTTATACTTAGTGCTTTTTGTTATCCTTATTTTTGAATAAGATTATAAGAGAATTTGTTTCTACCTTGTTTACTGCTTAGGACATCTTAGGTGCTCACCAATTATTTGTCATAAATAAGAAAAAAAAGGAAAACAATAAAAATTGCTCTCTACCCTTGGGTGGCAGATAGTACTGAAATGCTATATAAGATTTAGCAAAATCATTTTGTCCTGTTTCATTTCAACTAGAGTGTTAAGGAAGGAGATAAACTTGTAGAAGCAGTTAAACCACATCTTATTAACACTGAAACATACAGTCAAAAGTCATTCTATTACACAGTTTCTTTATTCTAATAGAGAAGCTATCAGAACATAGATAAAGAGAATTAGCTGGCTTGTAATTAGACTTCTGGGACACTAAAGGATAACCATTTCAGTTTCAACAGCCTAGACTGAATGCATTAAATATACTGTATTACATTGACAAAATGAAAAAAGTGACATTAGCATGCACTTAAGCACTACATGTTTGTTAAGAATTTCCCTGTTCAGTGGTGGTACAAGCTGGTTTACATAGCACTTCTGCAAAATATCCCATCATAATTCATAGCACGGGTAGCAGACCTTCTTTGAAGAAACTGGCATTGTAGAAGCAATGCTTCTAATTGGTGATTATCCATGCTATTGACCCACGTGCTGAAATGTTTAGAAGCTGTTTCAGGTAATTCTAATACACTGATTTGTTGCTGATCATTTGGTCTTTCAGTTCAATATGGTTCTCTTTGAAAGGCACTGGGTTGGAGGATGATCAGACCATACTCTCCAATCTTATCACTCCCCAGGTTTTATTCACTGATAAACTTCTCTTCAACCTCAGAATTCTAGGACCATACTTCCTTCCAGCAGCTTCAGGCATGTAGCCAATGGCATTTCAAGATAAAAAATCATTCAGAGAGGGGCGCCTGGGTGGCACAGCGGTTAAGCATCTGCCTTCGGCTCAGGGCGTGATCCCGGCGTTAGGGGATCGAGCCCCACATCAGGCTCTTCCGCTATGAGCCTGCTTCTTCCTCTCCCACTCCCCCTGCTTGTGTTCCCTCTCTCGCTGGCTGTCTCTATCTCTGTCGAATAAATAAATAAAATCTTTAAAAAAAAAAATCATTCAGAGAATACGCACCAAGAGCTCATAATGCTGGATTCCTCTCGGCTGGCTGAGAATGTACTGACATTGGGTCAGAAGAGCTACAGGTCTACAACCTCCACAGTTGTCAGCCCTGCCCAGGCCTTCAGGGCCCCTGTGCTCTCCATGCCCCTGTTTTGCCACCCATAGTCTTCACACACAGAGAAGCCAAACTGGTTTCCATGTTCTATAAAGCCCTATGTGATCCACATCTGGATTTCTCTCTCCCGTCTAAACCTCCTACAACAACACTCCCTTAGAACAGGAACCTCCAGCCTTCTTACTGTTCCTCAAATTTGGAGAAACTCATTCTTGCTTCAGACGTTTCTACATCTCTTGTTCCTCCTCCCTGAATAAGATTCTCATTACCTATTTTCCAATGGACCACATTGCATAAATTACCCTTTTCCATCACTATTGCCTTGCCTTCTATGCCCTACCTCTGTATCAACCAATCTCAGGGGACAAGGTCTTTCATCTGCTGCTTCCAGAATGACAAAAAGAGAGAGGAAAGAGAGAAAACAGGGAGAGAGGGATGGAAGGAAAGAAAGGAAAAGAAGAGGAAAGAAGGATAGAATCATTCCCTTTTTGAAGTTAAAAAATGCTTAAATATCGTGTATCAATGCACACATTAGTGTATTAACATCCAAGTTTCTTATACCTCCTCTAAAATACATGCTTCCCATGCCTCATCTTCCCAATAGGGTTATATGGCAAAGCTTTTACTTTTAAGTCAATATTTGATATTCACATTAAAATAATTATGTGAATAAGACTTATTTATAAGCCACAAAGTACACCAGAATTTTTATTTTCTTACAAAATTCCTTTCTTCCTAAGATTTTTATTCACTTATTTTTAGAGTGAAAGAGAATGCCTACATGCACACCCCTGAGTTGGGGGAGGGACCGAGAGAGAGGGAAACAAGCAGACTCTCCACTGAGTGGGGCGCCCACAGCTGATGTGGGGCTCAGTCTCATGACCCCGAAATCATGACCTGTACTGAAATCAAGACTCAGACACTTAACCAACTAAGACACCCAGGAATCCCTAAAATTCTTCTTTCTTGGGTATAATTGTCTGATTTCCTGATTGCTTTCTTTCCAGACCTTCCACACAATCATTATCCTCAGAGTCCCTGCTGTATTGTCATGATGTTATAAATTCCCTTCTCTCCTTTGTTGCATTCCTGTTTATTGAACCAGCTTCCATGGAATTTACATTAAAATTCTAGCTTTTTTAAGACATTGCTTTATTGTTTCCCACTTTACCATAAGCCCGATGCCACTGTGACTTTAATTCTTTATAGTAAACCTATTTTGTTTGTATGACTGCTAAAACAACTTTTCTCTGTAATCTTTTAGGGCCTTCTCTTTATATTTGGTATCCTAAAATTTCCCAATGATGAAATTTGTTTGGATCTTCACTGTACTAGGTATTTGGCTGGCCCTTATAATTCTAGAAATGCATGCCCTTCAGTTCTAGGAAATGTTCTTGAAGATTTTTATCTTTACTTACATGTTTGTTTATGATTTAATGTAATCTTTATCATTAGTTTTGATTACATTTTATTCTAAGCCAAATCCTGATATACACAATGCTGGAAAATTTATTCCTATTCTGTCCACGGCTCGCCTTGTTGAGAAGAAACATTATGCTCTGACATGCAAGAACGCCACAATTTTCTCTGTTTTCCTTTTTAGTCCTAAGAGCTTAAGGGCCTGGCACTTGTAACCATCAATACAACATGCCTGGTTTTGGGCTGTTGAATGGCTAGTGTATGTGAATTGCAGTGCTCCGAGTCCTTACTAATGCCTCCCCTTCAAGGTCTTCTTGGTCTCAGTCCTGTCTCCTACCAAGAAAGAGCTCAAAAGGCAGACACAGCCTTGCATGCAAGCCACACTGCTAGTTCACAGCCAGTGCCACTCCTCCTAGCACCAGAGGGCGCCACCACCTGGGGTCCCTAGTACCATATTTTGTTGTTGTTATCTTAAATATGCAGTTTATATTTTAAGGAGTTAATATAACTACATTTTTTATTATGTTCAATTAGCCAACATATAGTACATCATTAGTTTTTGATGTATCCAACGATTCATGGGTATTAAGGAGGGCATGTGATGTGATGAGCACTAGGTGTTACACATAACTACATTTTTTTCAGATCCTCTTAGGCTTTTGATAACATTTACACTCTCATATAAAATAGTCAGACTTTTTTCTTGCAATTTTACTGTTCTGTTTTGATTAAACTTACACTTTATATTGTTAGCTCAATTGATCTATTATGCTACTCTTTCCCAAAATTCTCAGCTGTTCTCAATTTCTTGTACTTTCAGATAAACTTAATGGAAAGTCTTTTTCAGGTTCCAAAATTAATTCTATTTGGATTCTTATTTAAATATGTTAACCCCTTATTTAATGTAGGGAGTCCTGCTATTTTTCAATTCTCAGTTTTTCTATCCAAATTATGAGTCATTTTTCACATATTCATATTGTATGAGTTCACTTAGTAATGATTTTTAGTTTGTAGTTTCCCTCATATAAGTAACAATCCTGTTTAAATATATCCTAATGCTACTATGAATGGGAGTTTATTTATATTTTATTAGGGTATTCATTTATAAATCTGCCCATTCTGGCTACTTTGGTTCTGATAGTTTTGTTGTCTAGTAAGCAATTTATACTAGCCACACTGAGCAACAGTGTAGTGCCGTCCTTCCTAATAGTTTACACCTTATTTCCACATGTTAGAATTTCCACAGTGACATTTAATAAAGGGTATGACAGTGAGGATCTTTAACCTTTTCCTGATGTTAATAGCAAATAATGTAGTGTTTCACAATTCTTGTAATATAAAGTGGGGGGGTTTAGAGTTTTTTTTGGTTATTAACTGTTTTTTGAAGACACACTAGAAGGTAGGAGCCATAAGGATCGAGACTATCTTATGGCAATTAAACATTGTCAATCTATTACCTTGGTCTGATTTCTGTTGTTGATTTTATTCTCTTTGTTTTTTAGGTTTTGTTTACTTTGTTTTAGTGATCCACAGTGATTTAGATGTGATAAATCATGCTTTTTTCCTACTACTGATAATCTTTATCATATGCCTAAAATTGCACTTCTCAATGTAAAATAACATGTAGCTACTATTAATTGAGCACTTACTTTTTATTACTTGCTTAACAGGCATTAATTCATTTATTCATCACATAATTCTGTGAGGTAGGCAAAATTAGGACAATTTTATGCAGAAGAAACTGCAGTTTATAGTTTGAAGTAATTGCCCTCAAATTATCTGAAAACTAAAATTCAAATCCTTATTGGTCTGATTCCAAGACTATGTTCTTAACCAATATGCTATGCAGGAAAATTACTAATTTTTATCTACTCATTTTATTGTCAGAAAACACAAAAAAAATTTGTACTAACTGTTCACTTTCCTTAGGTGTCCAGGTAATAATCAAATGATGCTCTAATAATGGTAATTTTACCTTCATTTTCCAAACATGTACTCAATGCTTTTCCTGTTTTATTGATTTAAGTAGGACAATATTAAATTATAATTTTAATAGCTGGAACTTTTGTCATAAACTTGATTTAATGAGGATTTCTTTAGTGTTTCATTGTTAAGTATTCTTGGCTGATGGTTTGACAAAGAAATAATTTATCATATTGAGAAAATACCCTTCTATTCCTAATTTAAGAGGTTTTATTTTTAATGAGATGCATATTGAATTTTACTAAATATCCTTTTGGAATCATTTAAGAATATGATAAATACTTCTCCTTGTATCTTTTAATGTTACTAAAGCTTAATAGATAGACTATTTTATTTCTAACATATTCAATCAAAGGTTAACATGCTATTAAGTTTATTTGCAAGTGTATTATTTGATAGTTTACCCCTTTTTCAACATGTCAAATAAGTCTGTATTTTTGGCTTTTCATTTCTCTTGTTAGCTTTTGGGATTATGGAGTTAGTCACTTAAAATTATTTTTAAAGTGTAACTTATTTTCTACTCTTCTGTGAGACAGTTCAAATAAAGCAAAGCATTGTCTGTTACTTTAAAATTCAAAACCATCTTCAAGTTCTTTAGATATGTCGGGTTAAAAAAACTGCAAAAAAAATAAAAGGAATGATATGGACTCAACTTGTATGGAGGTAATTTTTTGATAATTTCTTCAATTTATATTTACCATTTTATTCTGATAAGGCTTCCACATTCATTTCAACACAAGTTTGGTTATTTGTATGTCCTAGAAAAGGATAATCTATTTTAGTAAGGTTTTCAAATTGAGTTTTATTGACCTATTTTTTAAAATCACTCCTGTGCCTATAGTAAGATCCCTTCTCTAAATTTGCATATGTTTTATCAATATTCTTTAATGATTAGGAAAAGTTTTACCTATTTTTAAGAACTCATCCTTTAGTTTCAATTATCATTTCTATTGTCTTTCTGTTTAAATTTTTTGTCCTACTCTGATACTAGTTATTACTTTCATCATGTTGGTTAATGTTGTAAATTGTTTTTTCTTATAATAGTGATAAGCTATGGAAACTTTTAGTGTCTTATATCAATCTTTTAGATTTAAATGATAACCTTTATATGGGATAGTCCATTTTATGCCTTGAATTTTGTTATGGATTTCATCATATCCTTATTTCGTCTCGTATAACTATTCTTTTATAGTTAACCTACCTTGCCATTTGGTTTTTGTTCTCTCCCCCACACAATGAGATTCTATCCCATCTGAAGGTCTTATTTTCACTTAGGGAATTTAATATATATATTCATATTCTTTGTCAAAATTACATATATTTTTCTTTCATTATATTTCTTAATGCTTTCTTGATTGTTATATTTTATTTTCTATGTTTTAGTTTAGATTGTCCCAAAGTACCGCTGAATCACATTTAATTAGGAAGTGATCACAGAAAGGACAAGGAAATGAGGAAGTGAGAAAGGGAATAGTTTGTTTTTGTTTTAAACAATAAGAGTCACATGAATGCAGGCAGGACAAGTGTGAGCAACTGAAGATCAATCCTACTGAAAATCCTCCAAGGAATATATACAATGGATCCCAGGTTGTTCCACCGAAAGAAAAGGAAATGGGATTTTTATCTGCTTTTTCCCAGCCCTCATTGGATAGAGTTATTTCTGAGGGTGTTAAATCCCTGGCACTCTTGAGGTATCTTAGGAGAAAGCTAAGAAAGTTCCTGTAGTTTCAGAGAAAATCCTTGGGCAAAGGTGGAAGAGGGTGAGACACAAGGGTGTTTGTGGTGGAAAGCTGTTCAGTATGTGTGGGGACTATCTAATGCAGACATGATGAATCTCGCAGTAGGCCAAGAAAATATACTGAACAGGGTTAGTGAGGGTGTCCCTCCTTTACTAATATAAAGCACACATGTATCATCTCTAATTCTACAAATATATATATCCTTGATATTTTAAAATACCTGACCGCATACATTTCCATTTGTCATTATCGACAATAAAACACACTCAATTTGGTTTTACCAGACAATAGCCAAAATACAAACAGGAGCGTATTTGAACTCTGTCCACCTTGCACCCTACTGCTAACTCCTCCCATTTTGCAGGGAAGAGAGAATATAACCTAGAATTTTAAACCCCTTACAATTAGTATTATTTTAAAAACTCTTCCATAATTATTAGTAATATGTGTACCATGTTAAATAACCATAATTTTAACAATTCACTCTAATTCATTATTCTTTATTTTCATTTAGTGTTTCAGTTGGTAAAAATGTGCCTACAAATACTTAAAAGAAATGGCTTATGTGTTTCATAAATGTTCTTATGTTTACATATAAATAACACAGTAATTACCTATTTTTATCGCTGTTTATAGCACTATTCCTTCAGTTCCTTATATTGTTACTTCTCATATTTCAGTTATTAGAACAAATCCACAAATTTGATTTCTTTTCCTTGATTTCTTTGTGCCTGGATGAGTATGAGTATTAGGATAGGTTTTAAAAAGAAAAAAATAGAAATCTCCATATTTCAGCAAAATAGGTTGCAGTTTAAGTAGTTTAAGTAACATTTTCACAAATCAGTATTGCCTGCCATATGATGAGCTGCTTTCAAATTCAGAGTCAGAGTTTTTTGTGTATCATTGTATATTATTAGTTCTACATTTTCAATTTTGACTCATTCTTCAGAATAAAATAATTATTCATGTTTTCAATCTTTATTCTCTCTTTCCCAGTCTCTCCTGTTTATCTTATTCCTTTCCTTATGCAAAGTTCTACAAGAGTTTCTTAACCTTTTTCTACATGAAACTTGTCCAATTTTCTGATCTTTGTTTCTATTTCATTAATTCTGCTATGATAGTTTTTTTCCTATTCTTTTCTTAACTCCCAGTCTTTTTATTTTTTTTATTTTTTTTAACCTAGGTCTGAGCTCCATCAGAGTCCACATTCCTTTGAACTATCTAGGAGCACAACATAAATTTCTTTAAAAATATTCACACCAGTAAATTTTTCCCTCCAAACTATGGTCTTCCTCTACCTCAGGCATTACATTTATCTTCTTTTATATAGAGGATTCTTTTCAGTGTCTGTGTGGTTGTTTTGTTTTGTTTTTTGTTTGTTTACATAAAATTGTAGAGAAGGCACACTCTAGACCAACAGCTGCAACGA
Source organism: Ursus maritimus (assembly GCF_017311325.1). Lineage (NCBI taxonomy): Eukaryota > Metazoa > Chordata > Mammalia > Carnivora > Ursidae > Ursus > Ursus maritimus. The sequence goes on along the minus strand of NW_024424119.1, from coordinate 16,245,398 downwards.
TGTATTTTACTTTGATTATCTTAGTGTCTTCTTGGAAGCTATTTCAAACTCTTTTCAGATCTCAAACTAAAAACTGGTTTTATGTTATATTATCCCTTTTGTGATCTAATTGCCTGATTTAGAACCGTAATAGTCATGTTGCATTGGTGAATCTCCTGTGAGAAGGGATAACTTAAATTATTTTTCTTTGGTCTATTCTCCATTTTCCACATGGTACAGCTATCATACTGTCTAAGACTGCTGTCTCATACTCCTACTCCTTCCATGTCTGCAAATGCCCTGTAATCATTCTGTTTTGTTTTGTTTTTAAGGAGAAAAAAGAGAGAGAGAGTGAGAGAATGTGAGTGGGGTAGGGGCAATGGGAGAGGGAGAAGCAGACTCCCTGCTATGCCAGGAGCCCCACACCAGGCTCCATCAGGACCCTGAGATCATGAACAAGAGTTAGGCACTTAACAGATTGAGCCACCCAGGTGTCCCGTGTAATCATTCTGTTTAAAACAAGCATTCTTGTTCTTGTTTTTCCTGAGTAACCTGATTGATCTATATTTGTAAGGAATTTCTAACACATTTCTCTCCTATCCCACAGCCTGCCTTCAACTATTGTCTTACTATAACAGACTAGGGAGGGGCGCCTGGGTGGCACAGCGGTTAAGCATCTGCCTTCGGCTCAGGGCGTGATCCCGGCGTTCTGGGATCGAGCCCCACATCAGGCTCCTCTGCTATGAGCCTGCTTCTTCCTCTCCCACTCCCCCTGCTTGTGTTCCCTCTCTCGCTGGCTGTCTCTATCTCTGTCAAATAAATAAATAAAATTAAAAAAAAAACAGACTAGGGAAATATTAAGTTTCCTTCATGATCACTTTAATTCTTGTAATCCTATCCTACTTCCTCTGGAAAAGTTTATAAGGAATTCCCCATTACCTGCATTTAACATTGGCCTATTCTTGATGTTCCTGACATATGGATGACATCTTCCCATATTTTCCATTAAAAATGCTGCATTTTCCTTCTGCTTTTATATTCTTTTGTTCATTTGATGGTGATTTGGAAGAGTGAAGATTTATATAGTGATGCTCAAGTTACTTCTCATCCATGATTCCTGTCTACTCCATATTTTAGATGTCACCACGCAGATGTCTCTTTAAGTCTCCATCTGCTTCCCATAAAAAGTCATTTTCAGATATTTGCTTTTTCTATGTCTTCAGGGAAATGTTCTTTTTCTCTTTTGTTGCCATATGGGTTCCCCCCCCCCTTTTTAGGCTCTGTCCCCACCCTTCTGAATGGGCAAAATCTGTGTCAGTCTATAGTTTGATGACAACGGTGTGGGTGAAGTGTCATTGGTCGACTTTACTCTCCACATGGGAGAAGTTCTGATGGCTTCCCCATCTCACTTCTCATCTGAATATCAAGTTGCCTTGCAGAGCATCTAGCACAATTTATGATACTTAATAAACATTCATCAACTTTAATTCCACAGGACTAAAATTGGATCTTTTCTTCCTCAAAGTGGCAGTGTTCTCTGACTAAGCTAGAGAGTAAGATGCAGTTGGCTCCATTTCTCAGCAGCATAAAGCATAAAGACCTCTTCTGGCACATATAATCCCAGCCCTCTTCCATCCCATCCCCGTTAGCTTTTCCCTATGGGACTAAGCACCTAGGTATGCCATAGGATTTCACCTATCCCCTTCTCTATTGTTTTTGTTCTGGAAGGTTAGTCTCTGAATGGATGTAGAAAGAGACAAACTGCTGATAATGGACTAGAGAAGCCTTGGTTCTAATCAAAGTTAGTTTCCACTGAATTAAAAGTTTGCCTAGTTTACTAGGTTATGGTTTCTCTGCATTTTGATTTTTTTCAGACCTCAGAACATAGTGATGAAACAACATGGTTTCTCTATTTTCTTTTAAATGGATCATTAGATTTACTTTAAATAGCTGCTAACATTTTTGCTTACAAATGTACTTTCTTGAAAGTCAGATAATTTTATCATCGCATCTAGTCTGCTCTTTGCCACCCAGAAGCGTTCAACTTGTTATATCAGTTTGCCTATTTAGCCATTTTTTTGAGTCACTTGAAAATTTAATTAAGTAACTACCACATATCCTCAGTACACTATGTTCTGGACATATTAGGATAATTAGGCTATTATTATTTCCGTTAAGAGATTGAGTCTAGGGGCGCCTGGGTGGCTCAGTTAGTTAAGCATCTGCCTTCAGCTCAGGTCATGATCTCAGGGTCCTGGATCCAGCCCTGCCTCAGGCTCTCTGTTCAGGGGGAGCCTGTTTCTCCTTCTCCCTCTGTCTGCTGCTCCTCTAGCTTGTTCTCTGTCAAATAAATAAATGAATCTTAAAAAAAAAAAAATTGTCTAGTGGGAGGAAAGGACCTGTATATAAATAAGCCACAATGTCTTATGTGGATATTATGATAAATCATTATGCTACATTTTCAGAAGAAAAAGTGGTCACTTGTTCTGAGTAGGATTCAGGAAAGAGTCAACACTTGAGCTAAGTTTAAAAAGAGAAGGAAGGTGTTTAAAAAAAAAAAAAAGTGGGGCAATTGTGGTCAGAGTCCAAAAGGATAATTCACAGAGTAAGAACAATGTCTGGCATAAAACTGGGGTATTAGAGAAACTAAGAGCAACTTGGCATTATTGAATTATAAAATGTGAGACATACCAAGCCATTGTTAAGGTTGGAAAGGAAGGGGCCCCTTAAGTATATGAAACTATAAAAGTAGTCCAATATAATATTATTACAACCTTTATCTAATACTAGAGTTTTTTATATCTCTTCTCCAAAAATTTATTTGTTATAATCATTTCTACCTCCATTTTTTAATTATTCTATTCAGGAAATATTTGCCATATAAATCTTAAAGAAACATTCTAAATATTCCTAGTTTGTCAATTTAAGAATTTTTTTGCATTATTCTTCTCTTAACATCCAAAAATCTAGAAATATTAAAATAGTTTCACTTTAGGTAAAATAGGTCACAAATATTTAGCCCAAATACAAAATTCTGTATTTTCTAGATCTTAGATAGCACAGATCACAATTTCTCCCTGCATTGAGGGACAAATGTTATGCATCGGGTGAAGCGGCAAAGCACAAATGTATGGCATATGGCATACAGTTGAGAAAATTAAAAGTGCTTACACTGAAAGGAGGTCATAACCCAGTGGGCATAACCAGAACTTGGAGGGTTCATTCCATTACTGGAATGTCAACCAAGAGAATGGCAAGAGAATGTATTATACATCAAAAGTATTTACAATGTCAGGAAGATACAATTTGACAATGAAGAGTGAAATGGTAAAAAATAAAATAAAGTAAAATTACTTTAAAAATGCAAAGAATAAAACCTGAAGAATAAAACGACAATGTATACCTGCAACAGACCAGTAGAATGAAAGGTGAGTGACAATGTCAACACTTTATACACTCTATATTGCCCTCATATTCAAAGGGATTTCCAACTCTCCTATATTTTTCTGGGGTGAGGATAAATAATAGTGACAAACAAGCAAAATCAAGGCATTCCTAAATTATGTAAAAGACAAATTTATGACTCATAAAGCAAAATATCATGAAAAAAAGACTGTATTATACCTCTTACATAGCGGGAAAATAACATTCAAGCTAGAATCCATAGGCTGCTGTAATTGAGAGTTGCTTTAACAAAAGTATCATGGCACACTTTTGTTGAGAGCCAACTATGAGCCAGGCACTATCCTGCACTTCACATGCATCAATGACCAAAACAAATGAAGACTACCCAAATGGAACTGAACGTTTAGCTGAAATAGGCAGAAAATAAACAAGCATAATAACTAAGTGAATTATATCTTGAATTAGTAGTGATAAGTGCTACATAAGAAGTGGAGTAGTTTGGTGGGGGTGGGTAGAGTGTAGAGGCAGAGGCAGTTTATAGTATTACGCTTGTCAAAGTATGTTTTACTAGTAGCATTGGACTTGAGTAAATATTTGAAGGATGTTGGGATGCCTGGATGGATCAGTTGGTTAAGCGTCTACCTTTGGTTCAGGTCATGATCCCAGGACCCTGGAATCGAGTACCACATCGGGCTCCTTGCTCAGCAGGGAGCCTGCTTCTCCTTCTACCTACTGCTCCCCCCTGCTTGTGCTCACTCTTTCTCTGACAAATAAAATCTTTAAAAAAAAATATTTGAAAGATGTGATGGAGTCAACCAAATGTATATGGGGGCATGGGGAAAGAGATCAGTGGCATCAAAGGCCACAAGGTACCACGACTGAGGTACAGCACAGAAGCAACTGTTTTTGAAGCACAGAAGGAGGAGGAGAACATGAGGGCAAAGAGAAAGGTGAGTGATCCCCAACATATTTGGTGTCTTCGGGACCACTAAGAATTTTAGCTTTATTTTAAATGAAAATGGGGAGCAACTACAGAATTTTGAGAAAGGAAATGAATGATATATTATATGCTTTTAAAGGATCAGGTGGCTGTGGTATTTCTAATAAGCTATAGGATAGGTAGACAAATTTGAAAGCAAAGAGAAGTCAGAAGGCTACTGCAGTAACTTTAGGTGAATGGATTATGGTTCAGTCAGAAAGTACCTAAGGGGTTTGTGTTTGGGTTCTAGGTATATATTGAAGGTTGAGCTAACACAATTTGGTAGTATTTTGGGATGTGAAGCAAAGAGATTAGTTAGGACAACACATTTTTGGACAGAATGACAGGATGGAAGTAGCTGCCAGCACATAAAATGAAGAAAGTTGCATAAAGCTGAAGTTGGGAGAAAGAAGTTACAAGTGGGGGTTTGGCATATGTATGCCAATTTTGAGAAAATTATTACATATTCCAGTAGAGATGTTGCACATACAGTTAGATATGATAGGCTGGACTTTGAGATATTCAAATATTACTCTTATTAAGGGAGTGTAAAGAAGAAACCAGGAAAGGAGACCAAGCGGTAGCAACCAGTAAGACAAGAGAAAAAACGGAAGTGTGGCATCCAGAAGACAAGTGAAGAACTGTGCCGAGCAGGAAAAAGCTGCTGATAGTTCAAGTAACACAGGACTGAAAATTGGCCATTTGATTTTAAAATGTAGATATCACTTTTTACTTTGACTCATTTATTTCCATGGAGTGACAGAGATGAAAGTTTGGTTAGAGTGAGTTAAAGAAAGGACAATTTGAAGAAAGTATTAACAACTCTTTCAAGGAATTGTGATCCAAAGAAAAGGAATGAAATGTGGTTGCTGATGAATGCGGTTTTCTCCACCTTAATATTAGAGCAAAATAATTATATGTTGCATTAATTAAGATTCAACCAGGGAGGCAAAACCACTAAGAGTATTACAGAATAAATGATTTTAGGAATATGATTCTTGTGAGGACTAATTTTATGTGTCAGCTTGACTGGACTAAGGGACACCCAGATAGCTGATAAAACATTATTTCTGGGTGTATCTGTGAGTGTTTCCAGAAAAGATTAGCATTTGAATGAGTCAACTAAGTAAAGAATATTGCCCTCATGGGTGTGGTTGGGCATCATCCTATCTGTTGAGAGCCTGAATAGAACAAAAAAAGTGGAGGAAGAGTAAATTTGCTCTCTCTGCTTGAGCCGTGACATCCATCTTTTCCTGCCCTCAGACGTCAGTGCTCCCGTGTGTGTGTGTGTGTGTGTGTGTGTGTGTGTGTGTGTTGGGGTTCTCCAGAGAAACAGAACCAATTGGATACATTTATATATACACATACCTACACTCACACCCATGTCCACCTCTACACACACTTACATAGCACATATCAACCAGTATTCTCCAGAGAAATAGAACAATACAATTGTGTGTGTGTGTGTGTGTATATATATATATATGTTGTGTGAAGGATACGTATTGGTTCTGTTTCTCTGGACAACTCTGACTGATCCAATTCTACACATTTATGGGAGAAGCTGAGAAAGTAAGTGTCCGAAAACCCAAAGGGAGTTGGGAGTTAAACACTAATCAGCCTTTCCAAAGTACCAAAGTGGTTGGATAATCAAAGCTTGAAAGGAAATCTGGAAAACCAAGGATGGCCAGATGTCAGAGTAAGACCATAATGAAGAGCTAATGGAGAAGACTATGAAATCTACCGTCTGCATCTGGTATTGGGGCTGGAGGCCAATAGGCCTGATGGCCAGGAAGAAGAGCCAAGAAGGGAAGAAGGAGGAAAGCTGGAATCTGCCAGAACTTCTGCATCTGTTTCACACCACAAAGGAGAACAAAGAAAATCTAGAACGTACCAGAACCTATATACCTGTCTCACACCACAACTGTTTCCAGTGACCTCCAAAGAATGACATCTGCTGTTCTACTTCAACTTACCAAATCTCATGCAAAATTCTCTAACCTGGAGCCATACAAAGAAGACGTTTCTGAGAAACTTAGTTACAACTTAGCCAAACTGATCCAGTGAAAAACACACAGATGCCAATCCAGTAGAAAAGGGGAGAAAATGATGATGCAGGCAACAGACAGGAGATCTGCAGCAATTCCTTGAGTAGGACAAAGGGCACTGTAGCTAATACACAAGTGAAGGACTTATATTTACAACAAAGTAAAGGTGTTCGCGTTTATTAAAACTTGTTTCCAAAAAAACAGCAATCATCTCTGCTGAATGCACTATAACAAGTATTAAGATCAAACATTAAAATCATCATGTTAGAAAATTTTGGGTATATTTTAGGGGATAATTACCACTTAGCTGCACATAGATCTTCAGAGGAGGTCAGTCACTAATAGCAAGAAATGTTGTATTTGTTAATGTAGCTCAATAATTTTATGCTGTATGAAAGTGTAAAATGAAAAAAAAAATAAAATGTTTATTTCTGAAGATTAAAAAACCTTTCATTTGGCCCTGAATTTAACTGCCATCTATACTCTCATGAATTTCATTTGTTTTCATGTTTTTCCTACAGTAGATCACTCTTACAGTCAGTGAATCAAATTGCCTATTTGACAGCTCTACCCCTAAATCCTCAAAAGCAGCTGATTCAACCTGGCCAAAACCTGATCTATAGTTTTCTGTATACCATACCACCTCCAATTCTGGTTCTTCTCTAGTTGTAATAACCACTCTTTCAAGCCAGAAATATAGTAGCACTCCTATCTTCATCTCTCTGCCTCTTATTCAACCCTCCATGTACTTGCCTAATGTTCCTTTTACCCCTTACCATTTCTAGAATCTGTTCACTTATTTATATAACATTGTCATCCTAGCCAATGCAATCTAAAACTCTCCAAGATTATTTAAATGGACTTGTTGTAGATCCCCTTCATCCTGTTTCTTCACTCTTACCCCAGTGTATTCTCCTCACTACATCTAATAAATTTGTTTTGTTTTAATAATTGAATCATGCCCTTGTTGATAAATGGCATTCTTTAATGTGTGTTTTCAGTGCTCTCAAAATAATTATCACACTCTTTAACAAGAACTACCCATCTATATGGGATCCAACTCATTTACCTCTCCAAACAGGAACAGTGGGAGAAAAATTAGGTTGTGGTGTTTTTAACTCTTTAGTGAAAAATATAAACATCAAAAATGGATGAAGTACTGTATGGTGACTAAGAACAACAACAACAACAACAAAAGCCAAGTTGTGAGGATCTATTTTTTTATGTTAATAGAAAAGGGAAAACATTATGTTTTTAAATTTATGTAAAATTGCCAGTTTGGTGACTGAGAAAAGTTTTCTTCAGAGAACTCAAAAGTAGTAGATTCCATTGTCTACAGAAGACATTATCAGATTCTTTGAAAAAAGATCAAAAGACTAGAAGAAGGAAAAAAAAAAAAAAGACCAGAGAAACATTAAACAAAGGTTTACAAAGTTAATGGGTTTGTTGCAGGCTATCTCTGATTTTATAACATACTAATATTTTTAAGTGTCAAAAAAACAAAGTATATAATATTTAACAAACTTTCTTAGCCTTGAAACTTTTGTTATCAGAAGACATCACAGAACAGCTGCTCTATAGAACACTCTTCGGAACGCCACCATAAGCATTTAAGGAGGAAATGGAGGTCTGAAGAAGTTGAGGTTGAAATAGTCAAGAGGGTATCAAATAGAGCCTGAACTGCTCGATGGGTATTAAGGGGTGAGGGGTGGGGTAATCCTATATGAATTAGGTAAAGAAAAAAAAAAAGTTTGTTGACAAGGGTAGGGCAAAGGGGAGTAGAATCAGGTTACAGGGAGGAGTTGAAGATGCTCAACATCACTGTCCCAGTCATGAAAGGAGGAAAGAGCTAAAGGAGAACACCAAGTAACCCATACGTACTTAGTACTTTTTTTTTTTTTTTTTAAGATTTTATTTATTTATGTGACAGACAGACAGCGAGAGAGGGAACATAGCAGGGGAGTGGGAGAGGAAGAAGCAGGCTCCCAGCGGAGGAGCCCGATGCGGGACTTGATCCCAGAACACCAGGATCACACGCTGAGCCGAAGGCAGACGCTTAAGGACTGTGCTACCCAGGCGCCCCTGTACTTAGTACTTATGAAAACAAAGTTAAAAGTTTTGTTTCCTGGCTATTTAAGCTTGACAGTTGGTTTATGACTTACGTATATATGTTCTAGCCCTTATGGCCATTATTTTATAACTAGATTGATCAAACCTAGATTATGGCAAACTAAATGAAACACCAGCACACATTTCCTAAAGAGGAGTATCAATGTAATACATTCTTAAAGAGAAGAAGCACTGCAAATAGTAAAATATAATACAGAATTTAAAACAGAAAAAAAAGGAATGTGGGCTTTTGAGGACCTTGTTTTGATACATTTGAAAGGGAAAAGTAAGAGCAAAACCATTTTTTACTTAAGCGGTACAAGGCCAAAACATTGCTTAAAAGATAATCGGAGAACTAAAGGTCTCGATTCCACATATTTAAGACAATAAAAATATATATGCCACTTCTGAGAAGAAGTACAGACCTTGTAAAATTCTAGTAGCCCTTCTACAGAAATGAGATGAGTGGCCTTCTAGAAGATTTTCTGATCATTTCCTTAACTTTTTCAGTAAGAATGTAATGCCATATTGTGTAATTATGGAAAAAAAAAAGAACTTAAGCAAGACAAAGACAATTCAAAGAACATCTTCATCACAACAAAGCAGCCAATTCTGTCATTCAGGATCTAAACACCATAAAAAAAAATAAAAAAAAATAAAATGAAAAACGTGCTCCATGTTTGTTTCCCACATGATTTGCACAGAAAATACGTAGGCACAGCTTTCTGCAGTATTTCACCATAAATTATCCCATGAATCATAAATTATACTTCCCATCAGGTTCAGTTCCCATTTTCATGTATATAGAAAGTTTCCACCTCACTGATCATTTACATCAGAATGAGAAAGAGATACACTATCCCTCCCCACTATCAGAACACAGAAATAAAGATACATGGATTCTTTTTATATTATTTTTGTATACACGTAAGAAGTATGCTCAATCAAACTTCAAAATATAGTTTATCCATGCTAATTGCCATAGGACATGAAGGTGAAGTTATAATAGGAACTTCCATATGATCAAGCAAAGTTCTTGAAGCAAAAGAGATCTTTCAGATGAAAATTCCAAAGAATTCTATATGGTTCATCATGCCCTCTGACAAATGAGAGTGATCCTGCCACAAACACTGTATTTTTTAACTTATCAAATAGCATGAACCCAGCTGTACTTAATATTAAAGAAGGTACATTTATATGTCTATAAATTAATTTTATGAAAGAAAAATAGATTTTGTTTCTTTGAACAACTTTCTTTGTGAGCAAACCTAAAATGTTCCAAGATAATTGATGATAGAAGGACCAATAAGTAGCCAAACCCAGATATAGATAGCATAGTCCAGACTTATCCCACTAGGTTTCACTAATCACATCTCCCACAAAATCTTTTATCAGGACTACTAACAAGTACAAAATGACCAACCTGAGTTTCACCTTCATTGCCTTCTCAGAGTAGTTTTCTCTTTCCTCCAGACACTCTAATGAGCAGTGAAATGGTGCAAAGGTAGACCAAGAAGTACAAAGGGAAAAGGTAATGGCCTGTATAACCTGAAAACTATAGAGTCAGTTCCTGGGTAATTGAGTATTGGTGGGACTTGGCAAAAAGAGAGCCAGTAGCTATAATTCATTTAGACTTAAAAGAAACTCTCCTTCCAATATCAAAGTATAATGAAGAACTGAATGCAAAATTTGTTGCCAATTTATGAATATAGCATTCAGTGATCCATCCAAGGACTAATGCTGTCCATCATGAATAGGAGAGAAGGGCATATAATGGGCACAGATAACTGTTCTAAAGGCAAGTTTACAGGAGACGAGCAATTATAATCTGATTTTATACATTGGCACCAAAAACACTTTTGTCTTTTTCTTTATGACAATGAATCAATTCAAGAGAGTCTTTCCTATTAATGAAGGCACTGTGCTTTGAGGGTACAAAGATATATTTCTGTCCTTGAGATTTTAAAAATATAGTGGGGGATGTAACCATGCACTTAAATAACTTCAGGAAAGAGAGTATTGTTTAAGTTCAGAAGAGTGAGCAATTAATTCAGGAAAAAACCCTACTATGTACTTGCAGGATTGCTTGAAGGTCCACATACCTAGCATAAATTTTTGTATAAAGCAGGAAAGGACCATAAAGAGAAAAATTATCAATCCAATCCATTTAAAAATAATTTTAGTTATCAACCTACTATATGCCAAGCAATTTGCTAAATAGGATACAAAAGGAACAAGATATCACTACTGATATCAATGCAGTTGTGTAATGGAAAATGAGACAGGTAGATACATAGACCACTATATAAATAAAATGATTACAAATCCTAAAGAATATATTTTCTGCTTTAAATTTTCTACGTAGAGCTATAATTCTCTCTTCTGTAAGTTTTTTTTTTTTTTTAAGATTTTATTTATTCATTTGAGAGACAGAGACAGAGAGAACACAAGCAGGGGGACAGACAGAGGGAGAGGAAGAAGCAGTCTCCCCACTGAGCTGGGAGCCCATCATGGGGCTCAATCCCAGGACCTGGAGATCATGACCTGAGCTGAAGGCAGACACTTAACCCATGAGCCACCGAGGTGCTCCATCAATTCTTCTGTAAGTTGATAGAAGAATAAATTTACAGTAATTCATAAGTTCTGCAAGTAACCTGTGATTCAATTCTTGGAAATTTATCTCTATTGGTGCCCATACTTAGTCTGTAGTTTGTAGGAAAGAGACTATATGGTCAATGGTGGCCAAATGTGACTGCAAGTCAGAGCTGTTCAGGGAACCTTTAAAAATTATAGATTCCTGACCCCTGCCAGAGTCACTCTGTGGACCACTTTGCAAATCACTGACCTAGGCCATATGGAACATTTATATTTTGACAAAAGAGCTACTACTAGAAGAATGACTGCATAGTGGATTAGAGAGGGTAGGAACCATAAGGAAATAAAGGATATCATCACACATCATCATCTAAAATCTCTCACTCAACTCTTTCTCTACTACTTCTGGTCCACTTTCTGTACATTTCCTTCTCTTCTTCTCCTGTCGGAGATCAGAGAGCCATACTTCATCCATAATTAAAGAAGATGGCAGTCCAGGTTAACATTTTATCTATACACTAGGAAATCTCCCCCAGGGCAAAACACTGACTACAGGAATTCATTAAGAAAAAAAAAAAAATGAACCTAAGAAATTATTTCATACCTTCCACTAACTTCACTTAGAAAATCATGGATTTATTAAGCATGAACAAGAGAGAAACTGATTGATTGAATGCTTAAGGGGGGAAAAAAATCTGCAATGTGATCCATGAATTCCAGATTTTAAAAATTCAATAATTCAACAAACATTTTGAGCATCTCTCTATGCTGAATATTATTGAACCTTAAAAAAAAAAGGGAAGAGTAACATTTCAATGCTAGCATGATATTAATCACTCTGTGTTTGATTTAATATTTGATTTAATTTTCTTACTTTCATTAAACAAGTAATGAATAAGTATTGATCTTGTGGCATGTTTTGTACAGAGGATAAAGTATTGAATAATACAGACCTAGTCCTTGCTCTTTTGGGTAATACTTTCCAGTAAGGGATAAAGACAAGTATGGCAACTATAACACAGTGTAACACAAGTAGAGAGTACTACAGGGGATCACTGCAAGGATCCATAAAGCTAACTTCATGCAGACTGAAAATAAATGCTCCAGGAAACATGCCTGCAAAGTTTTGAAGGCAAGGTAACATACATTCAGGAAACTGCCAAATAATTCATAACAAAGTACATTGTGGAAAGTGGAGAGAAATACAAACTAGAAGGGCCAGATTTTAAGTTGTGAGGTCATACTAAGAAATTGGATTTTACCTTAAAATAAGGAGCACCAGAAGATTTTAACCATGAAGAGAATATATCAGGTTTGTCTTTCAATACATTCACTCACCCTTCCAAGTTGAGAACAGGTTAGAGAGAGTCGCGACTATGAGATACACCAGTTAGGAGGCTAATCAGATGAGTGATGATAAGATATGTCTTAGAGTAATGAATAGGAAGATAGAACAAAGCGGTTGAAACTGAGCAATGTTAAAAAGAAAGAAAAGAATGTACTTGGTAATATTTTTGATATGTGTGTGATGGTTTAGATACAAACATATGAGGTGGAAGAAGCTAAAGAAATTTTGGACATGTTGATGTTTCAGGGACCAAGCAGACATACAGACTGGGTATCAAATAAGCAGTGGGATGTGTGGGTCTTGACAAGAGTTCAGAAGAGAAAACAAGTTGCAAATACAGAGTTGGGAAACAATGACCCACAAACAGTAACTGAAGGCATGGGAGTGACTGATATTGCCCAATTTTAGTTTGTAAAGGATGTAAGCTAGAAAGAAAGCCAACAAAGGAAGAGGATCCTGAAAGTACTTAGGAGGAGTAGCCAGAGATAGACAATAAGATGGATAGAAAATTCAAAACTGTGGTGTAAGAGAAGCCAAGGAAAGTTTATCAAGGTTGATATGTTCAATTGTGCTATATTTTGTTGAAAGTTCAAATGAAAAGACTAAGGAGTATCCATTTGATTAGCATAGCACTCTCTCCCCTTTTCTGATACCATGGAATGCATACCTATGCATCCTCTGGTATGTATATATATACTTTTTTTTTTTAACTTCGAGTAGCTTTTTTTGCACAGAAGCTTTAGTTTCTACCATTTTTTTTTAACTTTGAGTAGTTTTTTTTTTTTTTTCCACAGAAGCTTTAGTTTCTACCATTTTGAAATTGGGTTTTTAGTGATGCCTATTCTGCAACTAATGGAAAAGGAGTGGTCATGGACATAGGTGCTAAATAATTATTTGTCCCCCAAAAAAGTATATTTGTCATCACTTTGGCCAAATCCTGCCGAAATCTTGATATGAATTTAAAACATTACATTATAGGCTTTATGAGGACATGAAATGAATTTAGTTTCTCCACTATTTTATATCCCAGCACTAGACATTATGACTGGCACAAATTAGATGCTCAAAATACATTTTTGAATGGGTGAATGAATGAATGAATGAAGCACTAGAGGAAAGAGCTAAAATTATCTGATATTGGCAAAATGGAGATAGATTCTGGGTAAACAATCAATTGAAATGCAAAAATAAATATTAACTGATCATCTGAGAAAAACCAAAGGCAAGTTTTATACTAATTAGCAAAAATAAAAATTCTCTGTCCAACCCTTAGATCCATTCATGCATATTATCCAACAGAAGTATTTAGCTGACTAAACTCTATTAAGTATTATTAGAAAATACAAGAGCCAAAAATAACTGAACAAGTGACTAAGATGACAACAAACAAAATCAGCACTGGCAGGGGCAAGATAGTGCAATGTGGAAGCAACAACTTAAAGGACTCATTCATGATAATATGTTGTGAATTAATGGTAAGTCCTCAGTAAATCATCTTTAGTCACTTTCTTTAAAGCACTGGTTACTAACCACCACAGTGAATGTTATGTACTCACTTTTTCTTTGTTACAAAATATTAGAGATAATTCTATTGCTATGATTGTAATCATTAAACTTCCTTAGTTTGTTTCTTTTATACCACATTCAATTAAATGTTTTGAGTATATGCATATTCTGAGTGGAGAGAACTGCTCCAAAATATAAAAGGAAGCAAAAATTGGAACTAAAAGACACCCCCCACACACACCAACCACCCAGGCCTCTTGACACAAAACAATCCTACGGAAGCAACTGCAAGCATATTGGAGGGGGCTTTAGGATAAGACGATGCCAAAGGGGAGCTAGTAGCTAGAGATGAAGGAGTCACAATCTTTTCTGCTGCAAGCAAAAAAACAAAACAAAAAACAAAAAAACACCAAAAACAAACAAACAACAACAAAAACAGTCAACAAGAGTAGTTTAAATGATAAGTAAAATTACCTCCCTCAAAACAAATCCAAAGGCAGGTAGTTCAGGGATTGGTTCAGTGGCCTAGGAACACAGATTTTTTATTTTCCTGCTCTGCCATCCCACTGGATTACTGCCTTAATCCTTTGCCTTGTCTACTTCTGTTACAAGATGGTTACCACAATTTCAGATCTCATGTAGTAAGAGATCTGTCTCTTCCTCCTTTTTTTCTTCACCCTCTTTCTTTTCAGGAGATGAGTTATTTCCTAAAAACCTTCTAAAAGACTTTTCTCAAGTGCACTATGCAGGAGTAGGTCACATATCCATGACCTAGGGGCATTCTCAACTCAAGTCCTGCTAACAAGGACAGAGGGAGATGAGAAGTGGTAGCAACCAACGCATCAGTCTCTTCTTTTGGGTAGAATACCCAGAGCTAACATACTTGGTATTTTCTTTCCTCAATCTGATTTCTCCCACACAACTTTTCTAAGCTGACTTCATTGCCTTTTATGGAAGCCAAAATAAAGGTAGTACTTTTGTCTCATATTGAGTTCAAATATGAATGGTGCTGCAATTTCTCTGTGTAAATCATCTTGCCCCCTGAATTTTAGAGTTTGTAACTGATTACATTTACAAGTAACATATGAAAGTAAAAGGTTCAACTCCACAAACAAGAGAGTTGGAGAAAAGCTATTATGATACTTGTAAAATTGATTCTTCAGTTAAATGGACCAAGAAAATACGGTGATTTTAATGATATTTAAAAAGTATTAAATTTTTGGTAACATAAAGTAAAAATATGTTTGGAATGTAGAAAATGAAAAATCTTAGAGTACTGATATTTTAAATTAATGACAAGAATTAGTCTACATTTTTGGTACATTAGCACTGCTCTATCTATTAAAAACTGAAAACTCCTCCTGTCTATTCTTAAAAAGGATACAGTCTATAAAGCAGAGAGGTTTTGTAACAAAAAATAGGATGTTGAAAATGATCTAAATCATATAATTTTTAAATCTGGAAGTGACTGCTAGTCTAAACCCATTGTTTAATGGGATACGAAGTGACTTGCCCAGGATTCTTGAATAACTAAAATAGGACTGCCAAGGTGATGACAGAGAAGGAGGACACTAGGCTCACCTCATCTCACAAATACAACTAGTTAACTACCAAATCATCCTCAATACCCCAGAAACTGATCTCAAGACTGGCAGAACAAACTCTTCAAATAAAGATGGAGAAGAGGCCATGGGGAAGAAGGTAGGATGTTCAGAGACTTGGTTTGGGGGAGAAACAGATGTGGTTGCTGAGGTGGGGGAAGGAGCCAGTCATGGAGAAGGGCAAAAGACAGACTAGTGGACAGAAAAAAATGAATTCCCATAGCAACTGGTTTGGAAAGCAAGAGGGGCCAAATTTTTTAAGTTCTTACAACCAGCGGGGCTTAAAACCTGGAGTTTTAAATGTCAGCCAGCTTGGTTCTGGGAGAACTCAAAGGACATTGGACTGCTCTTAGAGAAAATACAGGGCAAACAGCCTGCAGATACACAGTGTGGAAAGAGCAATCTGAAGACTGTCTGGCGCACTTAGTGGGGAGGTTATGTGCTCATCTGTGAACATGTTCCAGAGAAAGAGTGTTCATGGAGAGACCCTTCTGGGAAGAATGGAACTGGAAGGTGCCACTTCCCTCTCCTGCCCTTCAGCATTTACACAGAGCCATCTATGGGAACCAGCACAGCACCAACACTGACTTTCTTACACCAAGCCCCCAAAGTACCCCCCAACTGCACTCTGATGGAACCATCTACCCAGGCATGCTTGCCTCACTCCCAGCATGTTGAGCCCCCTCCCTCAGAAGACCAAGCCAAACCCTTGCCAACACCATGTTTCCCCACCCAGGGAGTTTTGCAGAGCCTTGGTTCCAGTGGCAAGAGGTATCATTTCACAAACAGACAAGAGCACACCTAGTTGAAACACACACATCAGGTGACAGACCAAATATTGCCCACAATGAGCAAAGAGAGCCTCTACAGATGACTGGCCTGAAGGATAAAGTGGTGAGGACACAACAGCAGAGCATACACAGGACACATTGCAAACACATTCAGAATAGCTAGGCCCTGAGGAACAGGGGACACCACACTGCAGGGCACTACAGGACCTCTTCTTCATAAAGCCATTACCCTCAAAAAAAGGAGATGTAGCAAACTTCCTTAACACACAGAACCAGGCAGAGAGACTTAGATGAAATGAGAAGACAGAGGAATTTAACCTAAATGAAAGAACAGAACAAGGCCACGGCTGGAGATCTAAGCAAAATAGATGTAAGTAACATGCCTGATAGAGAATCTAAAGTAGTGATCATAAGGACGCTCACTGGACTTGAGAAAAGAGTGGAAGATAGGAGACCCTTAATACAGAGATAAGAAATAACATAGCAAAGATAAGGGGCTCATTACATGAAATGAACAACACACTTGACAGAATAAACAGCAGGCTGGAAAAAGCAGAGGAATGAATCAGTGACTTCCAAGACAGAGTAAGGGAAAGTAATCAGGCTGAACAAAAGAGAAAAAAAGAATTATGCAAAATTAGAATAGACTAAGAGAACTCAGTGACTTCATCAAACATATTAACATTCCTATTCTAAGAGTCCCAGAAAAAAGAAGAGACAAAAGGGGACAGAAAATTTATATGAAGAAATAATAGCTGAAAATTTCCCTAATCTGGAGAAGGAAACAGATATCCAGATCCAGGCGGTATAGAGAATTCCCAACAAAATTAACAAAAGCAGACCCACACCAAGACATATTATAATTTAATTGGCAAAATATATTGATTAAAAAAAATTGAAGGAGAAAGAAAAAAGACAATAGTAACTTACAAGGGAAAACTCATAGGCTATCGGGAGATTTTTAAGCAGAAACTTTCCAGGCCAGAAGGAATGTCACAATATATTCAATGTGCTGAATGGGAAAAATCTGTAGCCAAGAATACTCTGTCCAGCAGGACTATCATTCAGAATAGAAGAGATAGATTTTTCTCAGATAAAAACCTAAAGGAGTTCATAACTACTAAACCAGCCCTGCAAGAAATATTAAAGGGGACTCTGAGTGGAGAAACCAAAAGTGATAGTATGAAGGTAAGAAACACAAAAGCAGTAAAAATGAGTATTTTTATTTTTAAAAAAAAAGTCAAAGAATTAAAGTAAAAGGATGTAAAACATGACAACATATACCTAAAACAGGGAGAGGAGTAAAGAATGGTTTCAAACTGGAATGACCATCAACTTAATAGAGATTGCTCTGTGCACAAAAGGTTATATACAAACTTAATGGTAACCATATATCAAAACCCACAAATATGCAAAGAATAAAGAGAAAGAAATCCAAATATATCACTAATGAAAATTAGCAAAACAGAAAAGAATCAGAAAATCTTCAAAAACAACCACAAGTAAGAAAATGACAATACATATCTATTCATAATTACTTTGACTGTAAATGAACTAAATGCTCCAATCAAAAGATACAGGGTATCAGAATGGAAAAAAAAAAAAAAAAAAAA
The DNA here is from genome assembly GCF_017311325.1 of Ursus maritimus. Lineage (NCBI taxonomy): Eukaryota > Metazoa > Chordata > Mammalia > Carnivora > Ursidae > Ursus > Ursus maritimus. The sequence continues at coordinate 16,227,424 of NW_024424119.1, read as the reverse complement.
AAGCCAAGACCCATCTCTATGCTGCCTACAAGACACTCATTTTAGACCTAAAGACACCTGAGGTTGAAAGTGAGGGGATAGAGGGGCACCTGGGTGTCTCAGTCTGTTAAGCATCTAACTTTGGCTCAGGTCATGATATCGGGGTTGTAGGACTGAGCCTTGCATCAGCTCCTCACTCAGCAGGGAATCTGCTTGTTCCTCTGCCTCTCCGTCTGTCCCTTGACCACACACTGGTGTGTGCGTGCACTCGCTCACTCTCTCTCATGCATGCTCTCTCAAATAAATAAAATCTTTAAAAAAAAAAAAAAGTGAAGGGATGGAGAAACACCAATCATACAAATGGATTTCAAAAGAAAGCCACATTAGCAATACTTCTATCAGAAACCAAAGAAGAACACTGTATGATGATAAAGGGGACAATCTAACAAGAAGATATAACAATTGTAAATATTTATGCACCCAACATAGGAGCACCCAAATACATAAAACAGTTAATAACATGAAGGAACTAATCAATAAAAATACAATAGTAGGGGACTTTAATACCCCACTTACATAAATGGACAAATCATCTAAGCAGAAAACCAACAAGGAAACAATAGCTTTGAATGACACACTGGAACAGATGTATTTAACAGATATATTCAGAACATTCCATCCTTAAACAGAATACATATTCTTTTCAAGTACACATGGGACACTCTCTAAAATAGGTGACATACTAGCCCACAAAACAAGCCTCAACAAATTCAAGAAGATTGAAGTCATGCCATGCATCTTTTCTGACCACACTATGAAAGTAAAAATTAACCACAAGAAAAAAATCTGGAAAGACCACAAATACATGGAGGTTAAACAAAATGCTACTAAACAATGAATTAGTCAGCCAGGAAATCAGAGAAGAAATTAAAAAAAAAACAATACATGGAAACAAGTGAAAATGAGAAGAACAGTCTAAAACCTTTGGGATACAGCAAAAGAAGTTCTAAGAGGAAAGTTCATAGCTTGAGGCCTACCTCAAGAAGAAAAATCTCAACTACACCTAACGGAGCTAGAAAAAGAACAAAACCAGCAGAAGAAAGTAAATAATAAAGATTAGAGCAGAAATAAAGGATATCAAAAATAAGAAACAACAGATCAATGAAACCAGGAACTGGTTCTCTGGGGGAAAAAAATTAATAAAATTGACAAACCTCTAGCAAAGGGTTTAAAACCAGCAGAAGAAAGGAAATAATAAAGATTAGAGCAGAAATAAAGGCTATCAAAAATAAGAAACAATAGATCAATGAAACCAGGAACTGGTTCTTGGCGGGGGGGGGGGGAATCAATAAAGTTATAAACCTCTAGCCAGACTTATTAAAAAGAGAGAGAGAGAGAGAGACCTGAATAAAAATCACAAATGAGAAGAAACAACAACTAACACCACAGAAATACAAAGGATTATAAGAAATTTTGAAAATCTATATACCAACAAATTGGACAACCTAGAAGAAATGGACAAATTCCTAGAAATATGTAAACTACCAAAACTGAACCAGGAAGAAATAGAAAATTTGAACAGACCAATTACCAGCAAAGAAATTGAATCAGTAATCAAAAACATCCAACAAAAGTCCAGGACCAGACGACTTCCCAGGTGAATTCTACCAAACATTTAAAGAAGATTTAGTATCTATTCTTCTCAAATAATTTCAAAAAATAGAAAAGGAAGGAATACTTCCAAATTCATTCTATGAGGCTAGCATTACCCTGATACCAAAACCAAATAAAGACACCACTAAAAAAGAGAACTACAAGCCAATATCCCTGATAACACAGATGAAAAAATCCTCAACAAAATATTAGCAAACCGAATTCAAAATACATTAAAAAAAAAAAAATCACTGTTCCTGGGTTTCAAGGGTGGTTCAATATTCACAAGTCAGGGGCGCCTGGTGGCTCAGTCGTTAAGCGTCTGCCTTTGGCTCAGGGCGTGATCCCAGCATTGTGGGTTGAGCCCCACATCAGGCTCCTCCACTGGAAGCCTGCTTCTTCCTCTCCCATTCCCCCTGCTTGTGTTCCCTCTCTCCCTGGCTGTCAAATGAATAAATAAAATCTTTAAGAAAAAAATATTCACAAGTCAATCAACATGATACATCATATCAGTAAGAGAAAGGATAAGAACTGTATAATCATTTCTATAGAGGTAGTAAAAGCATTTGACAAAGTACATCATTCATGATAAAAACCCTCAAAGTAGGGTTAGAGGGAACATACCTCAACATAATAAACACCATCTATGAAAAACCCATAGCTAACATCATCCCTAATGGGGAAAAACTAAGAGCTTTTCCCCTAAGGTCAGGAACAAGAAAAGGATGTCCACTCTCACCACCTTTATTGAACAGAGCACTGGAAGCCCTAGCCACAGAAATCAGACAACAAAGGAATAAAAGTCATCCAAATTGGTAAGGAAGAAGTAAAACCTTCCATATTTGCAGATAACATGGTATCATAAAAAAAAAAAACTAAAATAAAAAATAAAAAATCTAGAACTGATAAGCAAATTAAATAAAGTTGCAGGATACAAAATCAAAGTACAGAAATCTGTTCCATTTCTCTATGTCAGTAATGAAGCAACAGAAAGAGAAGTTAGGAAAACAATTCCATTTATAATTGCACCAAAAACCAGAAGATACCTAGGAATAAAACAAAAGAGGTGAAAAAACCTGTACTCTAAAAATTCTGAAACACTGATGAAAGAAATTGAAGAGGACACCAAAAAATGGAAAGACATTCCATGCTCATGGTAAGAAAAATATTGTTAAAATGTTTATACTACCTAAAGCAATCTACAGATTTAATAGAATCTCAAAATACCAACAGCATTTTTCACAGAGTTAGAACAATCCTAAAATTTATATAAAACTACAGAAGACCCCAAATAGCCAAAGCAGTCTTGAAAAACAAAAGCAAAGCTGGAGGCATCCCAATTCCAGACTTCAAATTATATTACAAAGCTGTAGTGAGCAAGATAGAATGGTACTGGCACGAAAACAGACACAGAGATCAATAGAACAGAGTAGAAAACCCAGAAATAAGCCCACAACTACATGGCCACTTAATCTTCAATGAAGTAGGAAAGAATATCCAACAGGAAAAAGTCTCTTCAACAAATGGTGTTGGGAAAACTGGACAGCTACACACACACACACACACACACACACACACACACACACACACCACAAAAACAAAACAGAAAACAAAACAAAAAACTGGACCATTTTCTTATAGCATACACAAAAATAAACTCAAAATGAATTAAAGACCTAAACATGAACGCTGAAACCACAAAAATCCTAGGAGAGTACAGAGGTAGTAACCTCTGACATCAGCCATTTTTAACTTTTTTCTAGATAGGTCTCCTGAAGCAAGGGAAACAAGCAAAAATAAACTATTGAGACCACATCAAAATAAAAAGCTTCTACACAGCAAAAGAAACAATCAATACAGCTAAAAGGCAACCTATGGAAGATATTTGCAAATCACATATCTGATAAAGGGTTAGTATCCAAAGCATCTAAAGAACTTACACAACTCAACACCCAAAACACAAATATTCCAATTAAAAAAAAAAAAATGAACAGAAGACATGAACAGACATTTCTCCAAAGACATACAGATGGCCAACAGACACAGGAAAAGATTCACCACTTACCATGAGGGAAAGGCAAATCAAACTACAATGAGGTATCACTTCACACCTGTCAGAGTTGCTAAAATCAACAACACAAAAAAACAATAGGTGTTGGTGAGGATGTGGACAAAGGGGAACCCTCTTGCACTATTGGTGGGAATGCAAACTGGTGCAGCCACTTTGCAAAACAGTATGTAGTTTCCTCAAAAAGTTAAAAATAGAACTACCCTATGTTCCAGCAATTGTATTACTGGGTATTTACCCAAAGAATCCAAAAATTCTAATTCAAAGGGACACATGCACCCCTGTGTTTATTTACAATAGCCAAGATATGGAAGCAGCCCAAGAATCCATGGATTGATGAGTGGATAAAGTAGACACACACACACACACACACACACACACACACTATAGGATATTATTCAACTATATAAAAAGATGTAATCTTGCCATTTGCAAAGACATGGATGGAGCTAGAAACTATAATGCTAAGTGAAATAAGCCAGTCAGGGAAAGACAAATACCCTAGAATTTCACTCATATGTGGAATTTAAGAAACAAAACAAACAAGCAAAGGGGGGGAGGGGGGAGAGGGGAAAAGGGGGAGAGAGGAGGAAGGGGGTAGAGGGAGAGAGGGGGAAAGGGGGGAGGGGGGGAGAGAGAGAGAGAGAGAGAGAGAGAGAAATCAACAAACTGACTCTTAATTATAGAGAACTGATGATTACCAGAGGGGAGAGAGATGGGGGAATGGGTTAAATGGGTGATGAGGATTAAGGAGTACACTTGTCTTGATAAGCACCATGTGAGGTATGGAATTATTGAATCACTATATAAAGAAAAATAATTAAAACAGAGCTGACATTTAAGAAGTTGTCTACCTGAAATTTCTACTTTTCTTAGTTTAGAACTGCCCTTGACTCTTATTCTTCCAATCTAAAAACCAAAATGCTCATGGATTAAGGTAACCTGGTTAACTGAAAATTAACCTTTTTGCTTCAATTTTGACTACCATATCTTTCCAAAATATATTTGTTTCCTTCCTTGACTTATTGCAAAGTTTAGGCTGAATATTACCCCATTCTTTCTAGATTATTTCTGATCTGGAAGCATCTTGGTATCATTCTAATGAGCACCAATTTTTATGGTTCTGTCACCAGATTTTGAATTTATAAAATGGAGCTGAGTTTTTGTATTCCTGGCCCTTGGTTATTTCTTGGGCAATGTTGATCAGTTTTATGTTCATGTAGTTATTTTGTTTCTAAAAGAAAGATATGAATTTTTCTTTAGATTTCCATCTTTATGTTAAACAAGATGTCAAGCACAAAAAAAATTCTGAGATTTTTTAATGTATTTTTATTTTGGTTTCTCCATAGTTCTAACATTGCCTAGTTTTTTGTTGTGTTTTGTTTTGTTTTTAGGGGAAATGGCAGATCAATGATAAATGATTTAAGGATATAAAAGATTTAGTCACTGTTCTATTCTCTGATCTGATGATCCAAGACCAGCATTAATAAGGGATGTCAGGAAATCTTCCAAAGGTTTGTTGAGGGTAGGAAGAGAGCTTTTCTCTTCTTTTGCACAGGGAAACAGAGCACACGCAGCCCTTCTACTTTGTCTTCCTTAAAATTAAGCCAGTTAGGTGAACATTTGAGCATTCTTCTAAAACTGAAAGAATTATCCCCGCACACATTCTCTATCATTTTCTGTGCTTCTTGCAGAACCAGTCATGGAAATAGCTAGGCTAGTAGCTTCAAGGGTTGTAGATTCAGAATTAACTTCTCTTTCCTAAATCAGTTCAGGATTGTGTAGAGTCAGTTTGTGTGGGACAGAACAAGATAGGACAAGAGAGAATACGGCAAAACTTTCTAGATTGGGAAGTATTCCAATACTATGTTCTCAAAATCTATATTTTAGTTAATAAAGAGTATTTAAAGTAAGCATGAATACATTTTTTTTTAAGTATCAATTCCTTGTTAAAAATTTGCCATGTGTGCTTTTGCTGTGGGATTTACATATAGATAAGCTTGACTTAAAATGAGGTCCTCGTGTTATCTGGGTTACAAAATATTAATAAGGTATGAGATGCATGTGTTTTAGATTAATTACAACATAAGATGAATACTGTTTTAGTAACAACTTAGCATATCCCAGCAAAATGAAAATGAAGGATGATGGTGTCATCATTTCCAAACTATGGGTGATGTGACTAATCACCGATGTGGCTGAATCATCATCATCAACTTAGATGACTGAATACCTACTGAGCCCTTGATATTATTCAAGATATCAAGAGTTCTACAAACTATGTCTTTCCTACTAAAGATACTGCCTTAAATGAACTCAGGTGGATTCATTGATGTAGAACTTCCATTAACTCTAACTATTTTGTAAGTTTTGTTCTACCTCATAGAAGTTTAAATTTCCCATTTCCAAAAGTAGGTGTTAACTCAGTAGTTTGCTCTATGCATTTTAGTGTGTTACATATATTTTATAGTTTTATAGCTCTATCTTTCTGTATGTACATATTTATGTCCTATATTTGCTGAACATTTCCTAAGATATCATTTATTAGATAAACATTAATAACAGGACAAGTAAAATACATACATACATTAATAAATGAATACTAGATCGAATTTTTAAATATTTTCCTTTTAACATCCTTTTGACATGCATTTTTTAAGTACATCTTAGAAAAAGGACATAGAGTACATGATTATGCATTCCCACCCCATCTCCATCCCTGGAACAATTTATTTCTGAAACAATGGTGGAAGCAACTAGAAACCTATAATAGAGTCTAGGGTGAAGTAACAACTTCATCTTTAAAAAGAAACAATTTCTCCTCTCATCACAAATATTGATAACTCAAGACTGATAATGAGCATTTATCAACAATTTGAGGAATGATATCAATAAGATGGTGGAATAAGAGGTTCCAGCCCTCATCACCACACAGAAACACCAATTTTGGCAACCTCCTACAGACAAGAATACCTTCTTCAATAAATAGTTGAGAAAACTGGATATCCACAGGCAAAAGAATAACATTGGACCCAAAAATCAACTCAAGCTTAGGGCACCTGGGTGGCTCAAGTCATTTAAGTGTGTGCCCTTGGCTCAGGTCCTGATCCTGGGATTCTGGGATGGCGCCCCACTTTGGGATCCCTGCTCAGCAGGGAGTCAGCTTCTCCCTCTCCCTCTGCCCCTCCCCATGCTTGCGCTCCCACTCCCACGTACTCTCTCTCAAGTGGGTGGATAAAATCTAAAAAAAAAAAAAAAAAAAAATCATCTCGAACTAAAGGCTTTAGTGTCAGAACTGAAATTATAAAATTCCCAGGAAAAAAGACAAGGGAAAAGCTCCTTGACATTGGTCTTGGTGATATTTTTTTTTGGATAGGAGACCAAAAATTATAGGCAACTAAAACACAGACTACAAACAAGTGGGATTACATCAAACTAAAACTTATGCACAGCAAAGAAATTCATCAACAAAATGGAAAGGCAATCTACACAATGGTAATTTTTTTTTATGTTCAACCAACTTATTTATATGGCAAACTATTTATTGAATAAGGGATTAATATCCAAAAAATATAAGGAACTCAAACCAATAGCAAAAACAAACAAAAAACAACCCTCACACAAATAACCTGATTGAAAAATAAGCAAAGGACTTGAACAGACATTTTTCCAAAAAGCCAACAGGTACATGAAAAGGTGTTCATCAGCAGTAACCATGAGAAATGCAAATCAAAACCACAGTGAGATCTCTCATTCAAAGATGTCTATTATTAAAAAAAAAAAAAATCTCAGCAAAGAGGAGTAGGAAAGAGAACCCTAGAACACATTAGTGGGAATATCAATTGCTACAGCCATTATGAAAAACCGTATGGAGTTTCCCAAAAAATTAAAAATATAACTACCCTATGATCTAGCAATTCCACTTCTGAGTACTCATCCAAAGGAGTTGAAATCAGTATTTCAAAGAGATATCTGCACTCCCATGTTCATCACAGAATTTTTCCACAATAGCCTATATATGCAAATAACCTAAATGTCCATCACTGGATGAATGGATAAAGAAAATGTGGTATACACCTACAATGGAATATTCTTCAGCCTTTAAAAAGAAGAAAATCCTGCCATTTGTAGCAACATGGATGGGCCTGGAGATCATTATGCTAAGTGAAAGAAGCCAGACACAGGAAGACATATATTCCATAATCTCACATATGGAACCTAAAATAGTTAAATTAACAGAAGCAGAAAGTAGAATGGTGATTGTAGGGGCTGGGGAGAGGAAAAGGGTACATAGCTTCAGTCATCTAAGATGAAGAAGTTCTGGTGATGGACTATATAGCATCATGTCTATAGTTAACAATACTGTATATGACATATTTAAAATTTGCTAAGAGGGTAGATGTTACCACACACAAAAATAATAGTAATAAAGGAAGCAGGAGGAAATTTTGGGAGGTGATGGACAGATATGCAGCCTTGATGATGGTGATGGTTTCACAGGTTTATACTTACCCCAAACTCATCGAATTTATACATTAAATATGTATAACTTTTTATATGGTCATCTACCTCAATAAAATGGTTTAAAACAAAAAATGAAATAAAACAGGTTAGCATGGTAAAATACACACACACACACACACACACACCAAATTTGACAAAATTATAAGGTTTGGGGGCCAATATTATATGCAGTCAGGGTTGGTTTCCTGACTTTGCTCCTGCTCAGAATGGAAAACTAATGAGCAGTTGTCCTTATACTGTTTTACAGCTTAAGTTAGATGTACAGAGAAGAAAATCTCAGGAGCAAAGTTTTATTTGCTACTACCAATAATATTTCCTGATGCTCAAGAGGGAAAAGTTATACATATTCTCCATTTATCTGATGTGGCCATGCTCTAAGTTTCAAGCCATTTCCTCCAACATATTTCCTCAGTGCTGTCTTGATCTAACATGATAGCACAAGAGGGTATTTTAATCATTGATATGGACCTGGTAGGGTGCCTCCTTTATGTAAGTACTTTTTGGCTTGCTCAGAGGGCTTCCATCTTTAATGCTTTTTTTTTTTTAATCCCAGAAACGTTTATGTGGTATTCAAGCTAGAATGAAATTCCAAAACCAAGAAGCCCAAACATTTCCATTTCTAGAAGCAGCAGCTATGACCAGCTCAGTGACTTTCACAGGGCTAAATTCAATGAATTCCTGAGACCACAGCATTCTCACCAACTCAAGGTCTATTTTTGCAACCCCATACTACTAGGGAATTTAACTGCAGGCAACAAAAACCAATTCTGGCTAACTCCAACAAACAAAAGGAATTTATTGGAAGAATATGGCATAGCTGACAAAAACAAAGAAAGAGCCAAAGAACCAGGTCAATAAAGAGAAAGAATAAAAGTAGTGCCAGTGATTGGGTAACAGGAAGTAATAACATTATCTCTCAGATGCTTTCCTGGTGATCAAAGAACCAGAATCAGTTTTGTCTTTGTGTCTCTGCTCAAGTTTGTAATCCCAGGGTACATTTCTTGAAATCTGCTAAAAAAGGAGTGGGGAGGAGAAGGTAGGAAGCTGTTTGTTTTTTGACAACTGGCATCAAAACTGTGTCTCACAGAAAAGATGTTAAGCCTAAATGGAAAAAAAAAAAAAAAGAAAAGAAAAAAAGAAAAACTGTGCTGATACAAGAAAGAAGAATGTATGCTGATTAAGTTAAAATAACACTTGGCCAAAGCAAGTTTAACAGTTACTGTTATACCACTCCCATAGAGTTTTCAAAATATTATTAACAAAGTTAAGAGGGAACAAAGAGTTTGGAAATTGCAAAAATCATCAGGAACAAAAGTTATGACAACTGTCATTATGATGCACTTTCCAGCATTGAATCAGTGTTTTAATATATATAATAATGCTTGGCACAAGCTGTGAGTGCAATTCAGATTCTTAGCATAAGATCTAGAACAATGGGAGGAAATTTTATTAAGCCAGGGAAGTCTATATTAGTGAACTATTTTAGAATATTTATATTACTGTTATATACACACATTTGATCCATACCATCATAATTAATAAAGGTCTAGACTAAATTTTTCCTGTGATATTTAAAAAAGACCAGTAAGTAATATTTAATAGAACTAACAAAGTAGTAATTACACTGCTAAAAAATAATTTTCAAAAACAGTCAAAACATTGAAAGAACTGATATCCCAGGTACTGCTTAAGCACTTTGTGTATTAAACCACTACCACTTATGATTCCATGATGCAGGCTTATTCAGTACCACCATTTAATGGATGAAGGAGTTGAAACACCAAGAAGTAGGTATTATTATGATCACTGTTTCACAGACAAGAAAATTAAGATCATACAACCATTAACTGGAAAAGTATAGGTAATGATCTGGTAATAATGATTTTCAACCTAACAAGTGTTTAAAATACCTGTTTATTTTCTTTCTCAATCAAAATGCTCCAGAAATCTTATTAAGACTTTTATTCACTCAGCAATCTATTTCTTTGGGTGACAAGAGTAAGTAAACTTTAACCAATCCCTTTGGAAATTATTCCAAATCGAGAATCAGCAAGGTCGGAGGTAATGCACTGCTGCATTGGCAAAACCACCTAAAGCATCAACAGCACCAGAACAAATATAAAAACAGGTCACAGATAGATATACTGTTACTGATGTCATACAACAGAGCAAAGAAGGAATATTCTCAAGGCCCCCCCTGCCCCGTTAACAAAACAGTATTTCTTTAAATACCACTGAGTCATCTCTTTATAAGGGGGTTTCATCTGAGTCATCCTAGCTAACAAATTACAAATCCTTAAAATTTAGAACCAACTCTAAGGGCAATTGTGTGCTCTCCTGAAAACTTAGGTGCAAGCAAGCTAAGAAAGCAGCTGTGAACTGTCATTTACTGGAGCTGATAGTGTTTGAATTAGGAGAAAATCATATCCTTTGGCAAAAGTTCAGGAAATAAATTGTACAGAATGCCTTTGCATAATATGTGCGTTTTGAAGTGACAGTGAAAGTTGTAGAACTTAATGACCCTCAAGCTATGCTTCTTAGAATAGTGCCCTCTTTGTAGGATCTTCATGGCCAATAGTTTTGGGCTTCAACCCATTAGCCAGTGCATAAAGCCCTGAATACCAATTATTTATTTACCATGATACTGGTCCTACTAGCAATGCAAAGGACATGATTGCTTTCTACAAATAAGTCATGTCTCCCATCCAAAGTTTTCAAGTATATAATTGAGCGGGCTGGATTTCATTTAATATAACTCTTAAAGAAATGCCCAGCCTTTCCTTGAGAAGTACCCAGGCCACATCTCACACAGAGTATTAAGGGACAGATAGAGGACACCAATAAATAATACAGTATATTTGGACAAGTGATTTTCATACCCCCAACAATCAAGGCCTGAAAATTTCAAAGTAGAAGCTATCACATTAAAAAATAATTTATCACTAAAGTAGTGAGGATCATTAATTCGATGACATTGTAACATAGCATTTTTTTCTGGCAATTCTAACCAAATTTAAAATAAAGAATGATTTTCACTGCCAATGGGTACTTTTCCTTTATAATTTTAAATATTTCAGTATAAAGTAAGTCATGTAGTTCGAGCACCAAAAGCCTACAGACCTTGTGTTTTCTATTTCCCTTTTGTCTTTAGACCCTCATTGTGGTCCTGGTGTATAGAGGATTTTAAAAAATGTTGATAAATGAATGAAGATAGGAATATGAGGACACAATTATGCATAGGTAAACACTGCCAATTTGTTATGCCCATTCAAGCAGCTGGTACAGAGACAGGATGATTGTTTCTCAACTCTCCCTTTTCAGGTAAATCTCCTCAGCAAGAGACTATTGAAAACCTGGAAGCTGCACATGTTACTGGAATACTTCAGTATAGCAGCTGAATATTCTTGTCTTATCCTCCTACAATCAAAATGTGTAATAGGAGATATGAAGTTAATCTGGGCATGGTCAGCCCATGTTATAAAGAAAGAATCAGTGGAGACCGCATCTACCTTTTCTTCTTTACCTGCACCTACCAATTTGAGAATTCAGACATCTAAATTAGTGGTCTCCAAATGGTGTTCTCCGGGCCCCAAGGCAGCTGCCTCACCAAGTCAGGAGAAAACTGAGTAGATGGCATTTGGGCTTCTCACAATCACCATCCCTCTGCCACCAAATTTCAGCCAGGAAAAGTAACTGTTTTTCATATTTTACATATATTAATCTAAATAAAATTATGTTTGGAACAAAAAAAATGGGATACTAAAAATCTGCCATCACTTGTCGAAAGGAGTTGTATTTCCTATAAAGTAGCAAAGTTGAACAATCATACCTTTATTGCAGTGTTGTGGTCACTCGAAACATTTTGGACACCTCTCTGAGAAATGCCTTTATACAAGATGGTCCAAACATTTTAGTCTCTTCTCTGATGGAAAATATTCAACTCTTAAAAGTGGATAGTCTTACAAAACAGTCAATTTATTCAGACCCGTTCTGATGTTCAAGGTAGGAGATTAAGCTGAATAATTAATACTGTGTTTGATCAAATGTGCCTATAAAACAATGAGATGTTCTATTCTCATATGGATGATGCCAGGGAGATGGCTGGGAGATGGAAAGGATATGTCCTCTGATGTTGCTTGTATATTTATGCAGATGAAAATCTTGAACAGGACAAGTGCTTAATTATGTTTATATGACCAAATTATTCTAAGTCTTCTGTTGGTTTAATGTGTGTGTGTGTGTGTGTGTGTGTGTGTGTGTGTGTGTGTGTGAGAGAGAGAGAGAGAGAGAGAGAGAGAAAGAGAGAGAAAGTGTGACAAGTAGAAGGGGTGGAAGAGGGATATCCCTATTTCCTTCTCAAGAATTAGAAAGAAATTAGCAAATGCTAGTTCTCCTCACTATATATTTCACTAATTCATATTCTTCCTTGAATGGCCCTTGAAAAATCACTGTTTCCTGCCAGTGGAATCTTCACAGTACATGGTCAAGACCATAACTAATGACCCTCAGATATAAAAACAAAGTGAATAAGAAGATTTGCTATGTGAGTTTGCTGCCAATCCCACAGGAATTTAACAAATGAAAAGCAATTTTTAATAACAGGAAAGTTAGATATGCTTAGGCAGTATTTTAATTATTAATCTGGGATTTTTAATAATGTGTATTATTGGTAACTCCCATTCTTTGAGTCCCTAGTCAATGCCATGCAATGACCTTTACATACATTGTCCCACTCAATCTCCACCACAAACCTTGCCTACAATTACATGGATTCTAAGTGATAGAGACTCTAAGTGAACCTGCTTGCATTCTCCCTTCATTCGGGTCTTTGCTCTAATCTTGCCTTCCTAGTCTCTGACATTCTCTATCCTGTAAATGTTTTGTTTTCACTCACAGCACTTATCCTCCCCTAATAGATTATACATAGGTTTCTTGGTCTCCTTCATCCACAGACTATAAGCATGTTTTTCTATTTTGTTTACTATGGAATTTCTAGTGCACTTAATGTAACCATTTAACAGTTTGGGGCCCATAACTCTTTGATAAATATTTGTTAAATGAATTGATGAATGTTTGATGAATGAATAAAAGGGCAAACGGACATAGATTCCTCTCTCCTTCAAAAATCTTAGATGTTTTCACTACATCATACTTCTTCACAATTTCACAGATATTTTATTTCTAAAAACAGCAAACCTCTTTCTGCATATTACCCTGAAATTCTTACTCCCCAATCATTGCCCACCCTGTTAATACAGGGCAGGAAGGCTAGATCTCCACCTGGAGGGTATAGGATAACCACCAAGTAGCAGAAATGCCCTGACAGGTGTAGAGAGCCAAAACAAGGATTGCATCAGCAAGCTGCTCCTTGAGTCTTCCTCACCGTTCACAGGACTAGAAAACTACCAAGAGAAGTTGCAATATGAGGACTAGAGTAGTGCTTGAGTGCAAAGTTTGGAAAGCACACTCTAGTAGGTGAAAAAAGGGAATGGTAAGCATAAGCCCCCAACTCACCAGTATCGTAATTCTAACCCACCCAACAGATGGCAGACCAGGCCATTTGTTGTTTCCTTTCTTTCTAGGAAATAATTTTTCCCTGTAAGCAAATCTTTAAGAGATGTTAAAGAACATGAAAACTATTTTAGAAGACAACAGAGAAAAACTTTTAAAGGAGGAAAATGAATTCAAAGGAAGGGACAAGTACAGAAATTTAAAACAAACTGAAAAAAATATATATACTTAGAAAAGGGAACGTATTTGCAACATGTAGCAAGATAATCAGATATTTCTAAAATGGAAATATTAGACAAGCAAGATAAGATTTTTGAAATAAAGAATCCAATGGAGTAGCTAAATGAATACATTCAAAATTACACTACTTAACTAGAGTATTAGGTCAGGGGATTCTCCCAAAAGACATGAGAATAAGAGGGGAAAAAATGAGAAAAAAAGGACAAGAATGTTGGAGAACAGAAACAGCAGTGTCAAAATCCAGAGCTGGAAAGCCAAAAGAGAAAATAAATAGTGCAGGCAGAGGATAGAAGAGCTGATAAAATTATAAGCAAAACTCTTTCCAAAACTGAAAGTCTTTCTATTAGACTTCAATTTGATAGTGTCCTGTGGTAGAGAAGATTCTGTTTGTACCAAACTGTTTTTCTGACCTCCTGGGTTCAAAGGAAGAGTATAGTTTTCTACCTTTCCCCTTGTATAATTTATTGATAAAATAAAGTTTCAGTAGAAAAATTCTCAGAAGTTTTATCATACAAGTATCACCTTCGAAAGACTCTTTAAAAGATAGATTCCTGGAAGAAGAAAAAGGAATGGAAAATAAATATTATATTGAAAATAAAAGCTTACATTGCAACTAAGAAATGACGTTACAATCCTTAAGCTCCTTACACTATCAACACAGGACCAAAGACTTCCTTTGGATCAGACAATATTGATAGAGAAAAATACATAAAATGGGTCTTGAATATAATACATAACTTTCAGGAAAAAATAGGCAAAAATAGGAATTTTTTAGATAGGTAATGATAGGAAAACAGGATCAAATTTCACTTTTCGACATGTCTTAAGATATTCATTGGAGTCCTGCCTAAAGATATATATTTGGAAGTGCTCAAGACATAGACGGTAATCTCATCTAAACTGAGGATTTTAAAAATCAAGAGAGTGTTTGTAAATTAAGATGATGTTCAAATACTGAGCCTTCTAACACACCAATATTTACAATTGAAGGAGATGCTAAGGAAGGAGGTAGTCAAGGAGACAGAAGCACTGGCTGGTGAAGAGGTGATGTGTGGCTAACAGTAATTATATAAAGCAATATTCAATCTCACTAATAAGAAAAATGTAAATTAAGGTGATGTGGTATTTTACATCCTTAAATAGGTAAAAATAGCATATCGAATAGTATGTTAGTGAATATTTGTGAAATCTTGTCATTGGTATGCAAATGTATGCAGTTATTTTGGAGTAAAACCTGTTCATACTTAGTAAAATAGAGTATATACGTAACCTATTACATAGCAATCCAAGCTTTGGGTTATCTATCAGAGAAACACAGACATCCATAAGGAGGAAGGAAATAATATGAGGATATTAATAAGTAATACATGCTATATTCATAAAAGAAAAAGGAAAAAGAATGAACTAGATCTATACACAGTAACTAAAGTTTTAGGAACATCTTTTTGAGACAACGAAGTTCAGAGTGCATCACTATTAGGAAGATTAAATACAACAGTTTTATCCATATTTTACAGATATACATGTATGGAATAGAAAACTAAAAGAACATACATTAGATAAATGGGCGATAAGATACATAGAAAGAAGGCACGGGGAATAGGCTTGGTGATAAAATATGAAAGGAAATAATAAAATTGTATAAAGTGTTCTTGCCTAAACCAGTTATGATTCTGTCCTTTGAAATAATCATCTGAAATCTCCTGGTCCATTTCCTGAATTAAAAAAAATAAAATTTTTGTAGTAGGCAACATTTAAATATGAAGTGGTTTAAATATGAAGTTTCCCATTGAAAGTTTTTTTTTTAATAGAAAGTGAAATTACCTCTCAGAGTCCTATTCATCTTAGAACTAAATGATAATAAATAGGAAATACACAAGGTCTTGAAGTGTGATACTTATCAAAGTTCTCCCAATCTTTTCTATGTCAAGAACCTTAAATAATTATGATATCCAAAGAGCAGAATCACTGAAAAAAGGGCTTTTTGTGATACAGGTTTCCAGATATTTGAAAGGTATCTAACGTTTTACATAAAAGTTTTCTATTTTAATGATATCAGCCATTGGAATATGCCTAATACCTACAATATTATTCTCTGCTTTCTTAAAGAGAGGGCAGCGTATGGAACTTAATATCTATTACCAATTTGTACTCTGATAACCAGTAAGCTAATTAACAGGTCCATTTGCTACTGCTGAGTAGAACTATTCCTGTTACAGATTTGACTTTCCTCTTCTGATCATTATGGCCATGGTCACTCTCATTATCATTTTTATTATTGACCAGACACTTATCTTCCACATTCCTTCTTTCTGTAGTTCTCTTTGAACTCTAGATCCTATAATTCTCATTCATTCTATGAATTTTCTCTTATAGTCCCTGGCTATTGTTTCTAGTAAATCTGATTTCCATTTGGCCAGCAAACCAAATGATCAGTTTCTCCTTGGAGTGGCCATTAGGTTTAGGTCTTCTCAGGGGAAGTGACCATTCAGAGCACCAGAATTGCAAATGGAAAAGAAATGGATATTGCCATTGTGCAACTTCATAGCTGGGTAAGTTCAATCAAAATTAACTTCTTTAAAACTCCAGTTCTCTTTTACCTTTAAAAGACTAATAATAATAACACTGATCTCATGATTTTAAAGATTAAATGAGACAAATACATCTAAAGCACTTCTCTCAATGTCTAGTTCCTAAAACAGTTTATATCCCCAATAATTTTGAGACTTATTTTCAAATGCAAACTATCAACTATGCTATTTTTTTCTGGATTCTGTAACATCCTAAGTTTCTAAAACAGCCAGAAATCTGTCTAACCAATAAACAGAGATGTTCTAGGTAATTGAAATGTTGGTTTTTAGCCCTAAACTTCAAAATTATTTTATATCTTTTTTAATAAAATTAGAAAATGTACAGTTATCTTAAGCTACCTTTCAAGTCCTATAAAATGTATTTACCAACATGAATAGGATATTGCACATTAGTAAATAAAATGTTATACTACCCAGATTTCACAAGGGTGACACAATGTCTTCATGAAATACTTTAGCCTAGGATCCTAAAAAGCTTTATTACAGTGAACTATATACAAATTTCTTCCAGTTATATGCTCAAAACTATTTTTAATCTTTAGAATGATACCTTTCATGTAACACTTGAGAAAAACTGAAATTATAGGACACAGATCTAATCTCAACAAATAAAGGTTGGGTCTAAGAAGGAATTTGTGATCATTTGCAAAGCTGGCAACTGGGCCATCTCCAACTTAAACTCTGGCTCAATTAAAGTTTATTTCCCCTCTATATAATACTTAGGATTTCACAGAGGAGAAAACATGGTATGATTTTGCCATTCTATTGTTTGGGGTGAAATTAAAATTTTCATGAAAATTTCAAGACATCTGAAATTCAAAATATCTTTTCTAAAATTTAACTTCATAAGCAGACAGTGTTTGTCCAAAAGTTCTTGTCGATGTGCCAATGGAACAAAGGTCAGAGATGTACCAACAGAGAAAACTGAAACAAGATAAAGATGGATGGTACAGTGCGCCGAACAGTCTCATATCTTGGGATATTCCTGGTTTCAATTTTGAGGAAACATGCCCTGATTAAATTCCAACACATTACTGCTAATTTAAAAGAAAGAAACAAGTGTGAAAGGGCCCATTTTAGTTCTGGTTCCCCCACTTCTCCCAAAAAGCAGATCTAAGACACAGAAGTTTATGTGTCAACAATTTATTTGGGAATATGACCACAGGTAATAGGAGTGAAACAGGGAAGTAAAGAGTGCTAATATCAGGAGATAGTTTGCTACTACGGGAAACTGGTTACTCCATCCCTCAGTAATCTGAGAAGCTTAAGAAATGTGTCTAGGAATCATCTGCCCACTGGAAGAGAGAGAGGCATTTATCCATCTGCTTCGCACCCCTGCACTTCTAGGTTGTACATGCATGAGTACAAAGGAATTACCATTGGTCTCCCATGATATAGTATAAGAGAAGGTTAGAACTAGGAAGGTAGAGGCACTCAGTTCAGGCTTGAGGCTCTGAGATAAACCTGATAGCAGCTTGCCACTTTACCTGCACAAAGAAGATGCTAGAAGCCTGTGAAGAACTGATTGCTACAGCAGTGGTTGGAATAGAAAGTATGGCCAGACAATTTAAACTGATATGCAAAAGGTGTCCATAGTAATTACTTTCCATAGAGGAAATATAGGACTTTCCCATAAGAGATCATTACTTTTCCAATCTGTCAAGTCACCAACAGAATAGTTGGCAGAAACGATATTCTGGAGAGTTTTTTTATTTGTTGTTTTACCTGAGGAGGTTGGTAAGGGGGCAGTTAGGGCATAACCCTTTGCTCTTGGAATTTTTGTTTTATTGTCTTGGGAGAGTATCAATAGAATCAGTTTAGTTCCCTAGCCTTTGCTCAACAAAACAGAACTTTAAGTACCTTTGTTAAACCAACCTTTAGCATTAGTTTGTCCCACATGTTAATTCATTAAATGAAATTGCATTTTCACTGAAACTCTTTTGTGCTGTTAATTTAAATCAACATATTTGATATTGAATTGTTTTGTCAATTTCATTTCTGAGTCACTCAGCAGCTTGGAGCAAAGTAATAACCAATCCCTACCAAGAGGAAAAATGAAATAAAAAAGAAAAACAAAACGAAATAGTAATCCCAAGTGCCTCAGTTTTATAATTAATATAAACAAAAGCATGTTTAATCTGTTCTCAAGTGTAAATAACATCAACAGCATAGTCACAGCTCACAAATGCAATTTATGAAACAATGTAATAAAGGAGGAAAACAAGTTTATCACAGCATGCTTCATATTTCAAAAATAAGTTGCTGTAACTTTAAGAAAGGCAATTCAGAAAACTTAAGTTACAATAGGAGAAATGATATCAGTCTAACTTTCCAGGAAAAATTCTAACAGTGACCCTACTTATTATGTTTTATGATACCTTTTTAAAAGTCTAAAGGAATTCTAATTAAACATTTCTCATCTCTTTCCTCTTCAGTTAAGAGACAAAACCTGTTTTAGTGGAAAGAATGCATATATTCATACTAACTTGAAAGAATGACAAATTGAATTCATTAATGTAATAGTTACTATCACTATTACTGGTGATTGATAACATTTACTGGCATACTTTCAGGAAGAATTCAGCAAATATTACCCAGTTCCAATCCAAAAGTAGCCTATATAGACTCAAATTCTTTTCCATCCTATTCCAGTAGACATTAGAAAACAGTCTCAAATAAAACTCTGCTTAGGGTAAGATTATCTTTAATGAATCTCCCTCTTTTTGTATGTTCTTCATCATTATTTACTTCTTTCTCTAATAGAGAACAAGCCAGACATCCCTGTTCCTAGCCATGCCCTGTCTTCTCACGCAGCTCCCAGACATCAGAATTGTCCTTCTCGAATGCCTGCTGTTCAGGATTTAAAGAGATAGTTTACAATGAATTAAGAGATCTTCGTGACAGTTTAAAGATGGGCACAAAGTCTTTAACTTTTCTCTGATTGGGAGATAGGGTTTAATTTCCCTCCCCCAAACGTGGGCTGTCTTGTACCTGCTTTAACCAATAAGAGAACCATAGAAGTGGTATTTGCCAGATCCAGGCCTACTATTTAAGAAGGCTGCCAGTTTCTGCCTTGCCTGAGAGCCCCAAGTCACCATGTGATGTTGAGCCACCACAATAAGACATTCATCTGCCTTGCTGGGAAGACTACAAGAAGTCCAGAAACTATATGGAGTAAAAAAAAAAAAAAAAAAAAAAAAAAAATTCCGCTCTCCCTGCTGAAATGCGAGGCATAAGAGTGAAGCCATATCTATATACTCCAGATGAAACTAGCTTCCAGGTAAATATCACCAAGTGGGCTAGTTAATATGAGATAGTGCAGAATTGACCAGCGGAAGCCTGAGCAATCGAATTCCTGACCCACAAAGTCATGAGATATAATAAAAACGGAGAGACCCTAAGCACTGGCAGTTTATTATTCAACAGCAGATAGCCCAAATAATACGGTCTTTTCCATATATGACTGATCTACATACCAACTACTTCAGCATAACATGGAGGAGGGAGTTGCGCTTGTTTTTGCTATTTTTAGTGTATATGACTTGACTCCATTTTTAGAATATTCTTATTCAATGGGTCTAGAGCAGAGCCCAGAAATATACACACATCTTATATTCTAACACAAAAAGCTTTCATGGAAATCTCAAAAACAAACCTGATAGGTATCCGTTCTCTGTTTGAACATTCAAATGATAGAGATCTATCCATCTCACAAAGTAAACCCAGTCTTAATTATGGAAATGCTTTTCCTGAGGGTAGAAGAGAATGACTCATAGGTCAAATGTCTCTGAAAAACTCTGTGGCAGGAATTCATGAGCCACTAATGCTGTGCTATTAATCGATTTGACTGCATCACATGCTTCTTTTGGTCCAGCTTTGAACTGATACTCTTGGTTCAAAACCATAAAAGAAAGAATCCACTTGGCTCAGTTCATCTATCTTTGGGCAGAGCACTTTATGCCCAACCTTGTCAGAGGCAAATTAATCAGCCTAGAATCTGCTAAGTAAAGTGCCCATCCTGGGCCAATTAGCTGTGGCCATGGAACTAGGTCATGTACTCTCTCTAGAACATGGTAGAGAACATGGTGGTAGAGTATAGGGGCAGATAATCTCCCAGAAGGAAATGTAAAGAAACCAACTATGTGAGGCACATCTTACGTATTTTCTTTCACATGCAAGCCTTTAATATTTGAAAAGATTAATTACCCATATTCTGTAATCTATTCAACCCTAGCTGTAATCATCAAGGCACAGTCAGAAGATATAAACTACACGTTATTTCAATAGAATTTACTTACACCCAGACCTATCACCCAGAAATCAAAAAACTGAAAAGGCAAAGTAAACACGAAGGTATCACAGAGCTGGTAGCTGCAGGTACTACACTATGGCTGGGGGAATAAAGGAAGAAGACAGAATTATTAGAATTTAGATGCTTGTGGGAGGGTCCTACAAAGCTAGGAGTCAGACCTATGAAGAAAAGACGACAGCTTTGCTGGTAACTAGTATCTCAGGAGCTTGTAAAGGGAGAACTTCTGGGTCTAGGACACACACTTCTGACCAGGAGGTGCTCTGAGCATTGCTACATTAGTGCAGCAATAGAATGAAAACAAATATAAATCTCAATACAACTGAGACAATGGAACTATTACTCTATTTGTTCAGGCTACTATATTCCTATCATAGGCCAGAAAACAACCATGCCACACTGTAAATTTTTATTAAAAAAATATCCTACAGTTTACTGAAAGATTAAGATTTTATTTATTTATTTGACAGAGACAGTGAGAGAGGGAACACAAGCAAGGGGAGTGAGAGAGGGAGAAGTAGGCTTCCCGCCAAGCAGGGAGCCCGATGCGGGGCTCGATCCCAGGACCCTGGGATCATGACCTGAGCCGAAGGCAGATGCTTAATGGCTGAGCCACCCAGAAGCCCCAGGATGTTTGCTTTTTAATATGAATTCCCACTATACTAGGTTTTACCCAGTCTTTGCTTAGGTAGTTGACCCTAAACTCTGTGCTAGATTACAATTTATGCACGTAAATGTTCATGTTTCATTCAGGCTGTTCAACCTTTTTTCTTTTTTCTGTCATCCAAAATACTGTCTCCCCCATTTTGAGAAACTTTGTGCTCATTTATGAGGTCCTCACCTACCCTATATTTTGATTTTTTTCTCCTGTTTGATGAAGAACAAAAAAGAAAATCGTATGTTAGATCATTCAACTTTATTCAGAAATTTTTTCCATGATGTGGACCTTTTTCTTGTTCTTCCTCACTTCTCAGCAAATTAAGATATATTTGTGATGTCCTTACCATCTTTCTGCAAGTCCACACCCTTTCTGTTTATGGAATTCAGTGGTTCATGCTCCTCCTTAGCCTCTGTCTTCCACTAGACATCCTTAAACCCACGTTCATAATTATTAAAATCTGAATTTTTTTCTTAGTATCATCTAGACAGTGAACAGGGAGAATTAGAACCATGAAGGTGAAAACACACTAAAGTCAGTAAAGCTAGCATGATTTATTGGTCAAGTGTTTGAATTCATACAAGAGAGATTTAGCAGAGGTACTTAACATGAATGGCATAAAGGGTTTCTATTTCATTGATTTGTATACCAAACACCACTGAAGATCTTAACTGGTTTGTGCTAAGGCCCTACAATATGTATTCGGGAGTAAAAACAAAACAAACAAACAAAAAACACCTAGATAATTCTGCTATGCACTGCCAATTAAAAAACCAGAATTTGAGTATCTCAAATCACCATTTACAGAAAACCACATTTTCCATATTTAATCTCAAAAACTTCTTATCCTAATAACCTAAGAAAAACTCTAATTCTATCTGGTCAACTGATTTTTTTATCTAGTCAACTGATTTTTTTTAAAAACATTTCTATCTTGGCTAATTAATAAAATTTGTCAGAGTGTTTCCCTACTGGACAAAGTATTAAAATGGGATCCTTTTATTATTAAAGTGATTGTGTATTCTTGCTTGGTTCTTTAGTTTAATAGCTCAGAAATTAATAAGTGCCTATCTGTACCAGACACTGGATATGCAAGTGACTGGAATCTGTAAAAAAGAATAAAGAACACTTCTATTGTTTGGGTACTAAATGAGAAATATTTATGGAAAAGATAAATACTTATTAAATAGTAATTCCTTGTCCTCTAAATACATATGGCTAACCATAGTTGAAATATAAATCTCTAACAGATGCAGAACTTGTTTTGATTAATACTAATGACCACATATTAAGTAATGGGCACTACATAAGCATTGCAGAAACAAATGGCTATGGTGCGATTTTTGCCCCCAAAGAATGCAGTCTCATGTGGAATGAAAGACAATGGAAGACTAGTCCCTCCTCATCATGTTTTCATGAACTCCTCAAAATTTCTCAGTTTTGACATTTTAATTAATATTATCTGTAAAATAGTACTAATCACCCACCATCACTGGGAGGACCATAACTTATTTTTCCAGTCATTTTTGGGGTCAGATTGACCACAACTACTGGCTGACCCACACATCTATGAAAGCATTTGCATGTTCCTAAGAGCTCACCGCCCAAGGTGAGGACATTAGTTCAGCTATGCAACATAATGATTAGATAACCCTATGTATTCCAAAATCATCACCATGATACATATCACCAACTGCATGCACAGGAAGAAGGAAGACCTGTACCTGAAGCTGACCCAAAGAACAATCCTTAGGATGGGCTGTTATGTAGAGCCCATGGAGGACTTACCTTGCAGGAACATCACACAGAGGCAGCCCTGCACAAAAAGAATAAGCGAGGCATGCACTTCCCCATCCATGGTGTGCATGGGGCACCATCCAGGTCAACCCCACGGCCTGGCACTGCCTCTATGCCCATGTGCTGATGCCCTAGCCCTGGCTCATGGAGCTAGTCTACCTTGTGGAGATCCGGTGTCTAGAACAACTGGTTGATGGCATACACTGTGTTCTACACAGGAACATGTCCTGAATGGGGCCATGTTTTGAAGGAGTCCCAAGTGGTGGGCACCCCCATCTTTGTCGTGAAGGCTTACCCGTTAATCAACTAGTCCTTTGGCTTCACTACCAACCTGAGGTCCTACACAGGCAGCAAGGCCTTCCCCCCAGTGCGTGTTCCACCACGAGCAAATCCTGCCCCCGGAGACCCCTTCCACAGACCAGCCAACCCACCAGGTGGTGGCAGAGATCCACAAGCGCAAAGGCCTGAAGAAGGCATCACAGCTCCTGGCAACTTCCTGAACAAATTGAAGGCAGCCTTCCCAGCAGTCCCCGCCACTAGGGAGAGACTGGATGCCACAACTGGGCCCACCAACCCAAGGATCTAACAAAACAACAAGCTCTCCAATTCTCTTCACGACACCTGGAGATTGTCCAGACATGGGGTGCTCCACCTGACAGGGCTGAGGCCCAGTCCATGC
Source organism: Ursus maritimus (assembly GCF_017311325.1). Classification (NCBI taxonomy): domain Eukaryota; kingdom Metazoa; phylum Chordata; class Mammalia; order Carnivora; family Ursidae; genus Ursus; species Ursus maritimus. Next base: position 16,203,415 of record NW_024424119.1, on the reverse strand, counting down.
CATTGTTCAACATTAACACTTGATGCCCTCTCTTTTGCTATTTACTTCAAGATTCAGGGGTAACAGAAATTGCAGCAGGAACTTACTGGGCTGGTGGGGGAGAGGAATGGGACACCCAATACTTTTTTCCTCATTTCTTCAGAGGGAAATTCAAAGGTCCCACCAAAAATTTAAAATGTACACAATAAGAAGTTTAAAAACGGAGTTTTAGGGGCACGTGGGTGGCTCAGTTGGTTAAGTGCCTGCCTTTGGCTCAGGTCTTGATCTCAGGGTTCTAGGATCCAGTGGCAGGGCCCCCTGCTCAGCAGGGAGTCTGCTTCTCCCTCTGCCTCTCCACCACCACCCCACACCCTCAAACCTGCTTGTGCACACTCTCAAATAAATCTTAAAAAAAAAAAAAGTTTCATAAAAAATGTTCATTTATAATAAAACGTAACCTATAAAACAATGTATTTTTTCTCATTCTATTTTGTTTTAATGTATTCTTTAGTGTGTTTATAATTTTTACTCTTCAGGTCTTAAGTCTTCTTTTGCTCACTTCAACAATTTAAGAGATTAAGGTGTCATCTTCCTAAAAGCTATTTTGGTATCTACTTAAAAAAAAAAAAAAAACACAGCTCTCTCAACTTTGTGGTTTCTAAAGATTCAAATAACTTTTGTGAGCTCTGCCACTCATCTTCTAAAATCTTTAAATGAAATGTAAATAATGGGGAAAATAACCAAATAGCTAACTAAACAGTTAAGTTGAATATGCCAGACTCACATCCATTCTTGGCCTCACTAGAGGTTTACTAGCAAAATTTGAGCTCAAAGTCAAACACTAAGTCAAGCAAATACCTAAAGAAACCCACAGGGTTATCTGGAGATTTTTTAAAATGCATGCTAAATATTTCTTTACTGTTTGCCCTTTGGGAGGAGTTAGACAAAACAGGATAATAAAAGAGTCCATGGGTAGTACTTTAGCATTTACTTATTCCTCTGACTCTTCCTCTGACTCAATCTTTTAGTCATCATCAAAACCTTGTTGGTGGCAATTTAAAACAGTACAGCCACTTTGGAAAACAGTCTGGCAGTTTCTCAAAATGCTGAGCAGAGTTACCATATGAATGCAAAATTTCCGTAAGAAGCAATTCTACTCCTAGGATTCTACTCAAGAGAAATGAAAACATATGTCCACATAAGAACTTGTACACAAATGTTCATAGCAGAATTATTCATAACAGTCAAAAAGTGGAAACAATCCAAATGTCCATCAACTGAAAAATGGATCAACAAAATGTAGCGTGGCCATACAATGGAATATTTGGCTATAAAAATAAAGTACTGATACGTGTTACAACATGGATGAACCTTGAGAACATTAGCCTAAGGGGAAAAAAAGTATGAAATTTATAGAATAGGCAAATCTACACTGAAAGATAGCAGAGTTAGTGTTTATCTCGGACTGGAGGTGGGGACAGAGAAGATGGGGTAATGAATAGTGACTGCTAATGCCTATAGTGTTTCTTTGGGGTAATGAAAATATTGCTGAATTAGATTTTGGTGACTCTTGCAAACACTATAAATATACTAAAAACCACTGGCTTGTGTACTCTACCTGGGTAAACTATAGTACGTAAACTATAGATCAAACTGTTTAAAAAGAAAAAAATCTTATTTTTAAGGTACCATTCTCATATACAAGTAAAATAAAGATTCAGAAGTCTTTTTTTTTTCCCCTCCAAATTTCAAATTCTGGAATTTGCTAAAAGAGAACCCATTCTCTGTGTTCAAATCTAATGCAAGTTCCATCTTATAAGCACTTTCCTCATAAATCGGGATGGAAAGCTTCTTCACTGAGACTACTTGGACATTAAAAAGATTTGCAAAACATTACCTATGAGGAAAACTTGAGGGATTTAAAGATGACAATTATAGTACTATTAAATTACTTGTAGTGATGTTCTTATGGAAGAAAAGGTAGAGTTATTTTGTTTTACTGCAAAGACAGAACTAGAGTCATATAGCATAAAGCTTGGGACTGCACAGGGGAGTTAATATCATAGGGTTAAAAACTTGAACTTTGTAGTAATCAAAAGCAAGCTTGAAACACATACCCACCTAACACCAGGAAATGATGTACTTAACATCTTTGCTCTTCAGTGGATTTATCTAATTTTTTTAAACCTGATTTTAAGTAGAAATATTCCTTGAGTGGTCCTTTAGCAAGCCGTAAGTATGAAGAGTGCTTAGTTCCAAGTACAAGCCATGCCCTCCCAGGATTTTAAATAAAGAATCCATATTGGAGATACTGCTGATCCCAAATATTGAAGGTCATTTTTCTCTCCACTAGTATGTTCCAAACACACAGGTGACCTTGACCAAAATAATGACACAGTAGTTGGCCCTTACAGAGATCTATGCTGCCCCTCCAGAAAATGAAGAAATGGAAGGGGCAGAGGGTCAAAACAATGGAAACTCTCTTACTGTTAACACTTCAGTTGATAAAGCTTCATTAGAAAAGAGACACACAGAAGTCTAGGAAATACCAGGAAACCCACAAGACCTAGAGATTCTTTAGAATATGTATTTCTTTTACTACTTGGTTTCTGGGATGAATTACATAGAACAAAGTAATCTTAAGGAGGACAAAAGAGCAAACTCTGACTACTCATGAAGATGACCTCACTTTCTACCTTACAAATAGAACCATCATATATGAATCCCTCCAAACTCCTATTCCAGATTCACATAATCTATCCCATGCACTTCATTCTTGCCCCCCCCCCCCCATATATATGAACAGGACTCCTTCCTCTGATTGAAAATCAATCATTTTATGTCTTGGTTCCATACCCATTTTTATCTCAAAGGAATTCTTTACTTCCTCTGTTTTTTTTTTTTTTCCTCACTCTCTTCTCTCTCTGGAGACTCTTTCCCCATAGCATACAAAAGTTCTCAAGACATTTTCCTAAAAGGGGAAAAAAACTCATTTCTATGGCCTTCCTAACCAAGCTATTTGACAATCTTGTCTTCATTTCCTCCCCTTCATTTTATTCCGCATACTTTAGAATATATTCACTAAGATCACCAATAGCTTCCTAATTTTAACAAGACTTTTCCTTGATATTTTTTTTTTCTTCCTAAGACTCTAACATTTGGTTCCTCTCCTATTTCTTGTACATTTCTTATAGGTCTTTTCCAGTGGTCTTTCTCCACCAGCCCGTGAGTAGGTGATAATTGCCCAGAGTTTCATCCTTACCCACCATACTGCCCCCTGTTCTGCCCTTCAAATCTATTCCTTTTCTCTATGGATAGCAATGTCAACCATCCAATTATCCAAAACATCAACTTGAGCATCATTCTAGATCCCTCTCTTTCTCTATTTCCCCTTTCCAGCAAAATGATCCTGCAGCATTGTCAATACAGTCTCTTAAATATATCTCAAATGTGTTTCCTTTTTTCCATTTCCATAGTCACAGCCTTCAGGACCTGATCAGCTCTCTTATGACCGATCACAAAAGCCTTTTAGCCACAGGTCTTAGCTTCCTTCAGCTAGCATTCTAATCTACCCCCTACACTGATGCTAAGAGAATATTTCCAAAATATAAATCTGATCACATTATCTCCTTTTTGAAAAATCCTCTCACAGCTTCCAATACCAATATGATTAAGTCTTAAATTCCTAATATATCATGCAGGACTCTTCGTGACTCTACTCTTCACCTGACATTCTACTCCCCATTACACACATGGCCCCATCCACAGTTTGCTGAGTGGGGCATACTTTCTCAAGACTTCCTGCCTTTTCGAATGTTATTTCTGCTGCCTCGGATATGATGAATTTCCTTATATGTCTCATGAAATATTATAACTTCTTTAAGATTTTCAAGTCTTATCTCTCCTAGGATAGTTTCTTAGCAGCTCATGAAGGAGTTCGGTACACTTCTCTTTTTTTTTTTAATTTTTTTTAAAGATTTTATTTATTTATTTGACAGAGAGAGAGAGAGACAGGCAGTGAGAGAGGGAACACAAGCAGGGGGAGTGGGAGAGGAAGAAGCAGGCTCCTAGCGGGAAGCCTGAGGTGGGGCTCAATCCCAGAACGCCGGGATCACGCCCTGAGCTGAAGGCAGATGCTTAACAACTGTGCCACCCAGGCATCCTTGGTACTCTTCTCTTGAACTTTATACTTATTGTAGAGTATTATAATACCTAGCTGTTTATGGCTCATGTGATAATAATAATGTCAATAATAACACTCAGAATTTGAGATGTGCCTGGCACCACTCTAAATGCCTTACCTGTATTAAGTCATTTAATTCTCATATAAACACTGAACTAACATTTATCATTATTCCCATTTTACAGATGAGATCATTGACACATAGTAAAATAATCTGTCTGGCTCCTACCAAGTGGTAAGAAGATACAAACTAAGGCAGATTGGTGACAAAATGTATGCTCTTAACTACCATTTCAAGCCTGGAGCCTGTGAGCTCTGGAAAAGCAGGGTCCATGTCTTACTCAACTTTGTAACCCATGCCTAGCATATTGCCTGCCACATAGCTGGTGCCCTATTATTGCACGTTGTATTAAAGGCTAAACTCAGGAGAAGTTATATCACATTCCAAATATATTTTCCTAGTGAAACTGATTTACATATATTGCCAATGAAGGAAAATATGTTTTATATAAATAAATTTAAGCACTTATAGAAATATTTCAAAAATATTTTACAGTTACAGGAGACCAAAAAACATATACATGTAGGTATTAGTCATTGTACATCAACACAGTAAAAATGTATCACAAGATAAATGGCAACTCCAAAAAGTCATAGAATTATTGATCAGATAGGCACTGAAACAGAAACTCTGTTACTCCATTGGCCTTCAAGGACATGAAATAGGAGTTTGTGCCATGAAGCATTTCTGCAAATATGCTATGAAATATGGTGTTCCTCTAAGTAGCAAGACAGTTCAATCCAGAATCATCGTCTTAAATCACCACAGGGTCTTTCCACCCCTCTTTTTTCCATCTTATAAGGCGTTAAAATTTCAGAAATGAGAAACTGCTTCAATGGACATGATAGGAAAAGGGTGTTCCTCCTTATAGCAAAGAGCAAATAATGTTAAAGAAAATAGTGTTAGTGCCATCAAAAACCAGGCAGTGAGAAGTAAAGCAATTGCTAGCCCTGGAAATCATTTTTTTTAAATAAATAAGATATAGAATTTTGTTTCATTTGCAAAAGCTTTATCAGAGAAGAATCCATCAGTTGTATAAATTGCAACTTGTAAAATTTCAAGTCACTGGAGGATGGGGGTACATGTTTGGAGTGAAAGATCTAGCAACATTGGTTTGCAAGCACTGCAAAAAAAAAAGTCTGGAAGTCAGCCATGGTTTTAAAAAATATATATGTATACACAGAAAGATTGATAAGCATGTTCTCTCGCTCTCTTATTCTCTCTCTCTCTCTCTCTCACACACACACACACACACACACATTTAGCATATAAACAAAGGCAGCATATGATAGTGAAGGGAGCACAAGCAATACAGACATATGGATACTCATCTGGCTCCACCATTTGCTAAATTATAAGTTACTTTCTCTCCATGTTTTTTTTTTCCAACATGGAAGAAAAATACTTTTCATATAGAATTATTGTGAAAATTAGAGATGTTTATGAAGTTTCTATCCTTGTAATTCATGCATTTCATACACTCAATCATTGGTGTCATTATCACTAATAAAGAATATTCAATATTAATGTATATGGGGAAAGAGCCTAAAACAAGTTCCCTAAAAGAAAGTTAACTGAAAACCAAAATCACATAGGACAGAATAAAAAAAAGAACAAATGTAAAAATGGGGACAGGAGTGCAGGGAGAATATCTGATCATGGTAACTAGCAGTACCTGGCAGGGTGTGAAGTAGGAAAGCTGGTCTTATAGCCCACCCAGGCCTTATGAGAGGGGCCTGCTTCTTCTTAACCTAATAAGAGCCCTTCGGCCTTTTCCTCTGTCCCTTATCACACTTGATTCACACAGAGATGTAAATAACTGATAAAGGGATCTTACTTCTCTGTGTTCTTTGCATTTTATTGTGGATCAGAGCCTTGCATCCTTGTACTAACAGTCTAAAGATCCTTTGTGTTGGCAGTATAAAAAGAGCCAAGGGTCAGGCAGCAAAGAGTAATTATTGTTACATCAAAAACAGCACTGAGCTCGTTCTAACCTGAAAAACTGTCACATACAACTCTAGGACCACAAAATCTTTACCAGGTATTTCTATGAAAATAATGCCTTCAGTATCAAGACCCACTGGGGACGTTACATACAGTGATTTGAATTTTAGACACAGCCCAATCACATGTTTGGAAAAATAATAAAATAGCCATTAAATAACCAAGGCGAAGAACAGATAAACTCACCTGCAAAGATGATTTGGAAAAAAAGAAAAGCAAAAACAAAAACCAAGGTAGTCAAGGTAAGTAAGAGAAAGGAATTACAAAGAATAAAAGCAAAGAAGTTTAGTAAGGTTAAATGTTATACCACAAATAAGTTAATAGTTATGCATAATCAAAAATGCCCTTCACAACGCCTTAGAAAGGTACCATACTGAGAGAAACAGGTCATATCTCCGCAAGTCTAACAAAGTCAGTTTTTTTTTTTTTTCTCCAGCATTGGTACAAATCAATGTTTATTTGAGTTAGATTGAATGTGGGGCCATACAGTATAAAAAACACATGGCTTTCAAACAATAGGAGCAAACGCAGCGTGGGGAGATGTGCCCCAGATGAATCAGGACAGAAGTACTCCTTGAGTGGAAAGGTATGTGTAATCAGCTATGCTATTTAAACTCCTTAAACTCATTCTTTCTCTCTCTCTCTGCCCATTGTGTACTTGTAGTTGAATTTATGTAAGTTAAAAATGCCCATGACGGGAACCATTACATTGAAGATAAAAATTGAAAAAAGAAAAGTCAGGCAGTCTACAATTTACACATCAAGAAATCCCAGAACACTTCGCTGTACCTGCATTAATAGGACATTTATTTTAGCCTTTCATTATTATTAAAGGTTTTACTCATTTGCGTATATACTATATTGTAGATGCTAGGAAAGGCACTGAGCATGATCACTTATTGAGGGAGTCCTAGATGTTGACTCTCTGGTAATTCATTCAACAACACTATAAGGCAAGTATTCTCCTTTTACATATAAGGAAGCTCTCAGAATGAGGTGTGATTTGCTCCAGGTTAGAGCTTACAAATATCAGAACAAGAATCAGAATCCATATCTGTTTGACTCCCAAGTGCACACTCTTCCCATTCCCTGAGTCAGTAAGGCAATGAGCCCCCAAGCCATGCTCATAGCAGACACACATAATTAAGCAGATCATTCTTTCCCCTCATCACAGATGTGGCCTTAAGTAATCTCCAAGCCTCCTTTAATGGTGCATCTAAAAAAGCAGAAAAAAATGAAACCTGTGGGTCATGCTATCATGCTGGAGTGGTATTCATTTTGGTGCCTCGTCATGCCTAGGGATGCTACAAATATTTGTTGAAAGAATGAAGTACTAATACTGAAAGAGAAAAACAAGTTTGGGAATAAAAATGGAATAGAAAACTAACAATGCATACAAATAGAAAGGAAGTCTTTTGTTCATTTCATGCACATTGGGATTTGCATGAAATGAATAAGCTGAATAGACCAGCAAACTGAATTTTAGCACTGGTTTGGCTATTCACAACAAAAACATGATGAATATTTCAAACTAAGGCTCACTACATTTACTTGGAAGATGGCTCCTCTTAGATCACCTCACTTTCATGCTAGAAAATGGAAAGGTCAGAGTATTTCTGGAAACATTTTCCTCTAGGGAGACAACATTTCTTAAAATGACAGCCCAACAAGGCTGCATAGCATCCCAAAAGTTTGGCGGCACCTGTAGGTCCCCTTTCAGCTGGGTTATTATGATTTGCTTCCAAAGATCTCCATAGATTTGCTTATTGAGTCAGGATAAATATCTCTCAAAACTATACAGTTCTTTTATTCTTTCTAACCATTTGGATTAATGCTAGATATCCTGGGGGCTTGGGGGGAAATGGAGATAAAGGATTGAAATATGTTGGATAGTTTTTGTGCATAACAAAAATGAAAAAAACAACAATTTATCAGTACAACCAGGAATTACCTACGTTGTAGCTGGTATGGTATATATTAACATCAGTGAGTTTCAGGCTTAATGTGAGAATAAGTGTACATTTCCAAAAATGGGGTCTATAGTAAAATTTCTTCTTCCTTTCGTAAAGAGATCCCTATTAAATAATGCCAGGAAAAAAATGCACCCTTCAGTCTTTTGCCTTAGACAGGTCATTAGCTATCACAGGTCATTAGCTATCACAATGATCAGGAAAGCTTAATCCATAATCTAAAGGGCTTACTTTTCTCCAGGTCATGGGCAGGTATGGAATACAAAATGCATGCATGGGGGCGCCTGGGTGGCACAGGGGTTAAGCGTCTGCCTTCGGCTTAGGGCGTGATCCCGGCGTTCCGGGATCGAGCCCCACATCAGGCTCCTCTGCTATGAGCCTGCTTCTTCCTCTCCCACTCCCCTGCTTGTGTTCCCTCTCTCGCTGGCTGTCTCTATCTCTGTCGAATAAATAAATAAAATCTTTAAAAAAAAATGCATGCATGATACATGAAATTGTAGTGGTTTTTAAGCTGTAGTAAATATATTGCTGACTACAATGAGATAAAGTATCCTTCTCTTTGCCTAACATCCCAAGGTATGGAGTGGAGGAGAGGAAACAGTAAGGTTTGGTTTGCTGGCCCCTTCCCACTGATGGTAGCTCTCTTCTTCCCCACCCACTCACCCTGTGCAATAAGCCACAATAGCATCTGTTATCACCATTGTGTTTACTTGCTAACATGTCTTTCTTCCTCTATTGTAAACACTACAAAGGCAAGATTTTGTCTTAGTCATCATTTTATTCCCAGTCACTAGTTCATAATTTATTTTCAGAAAGTGTCAGTGGAATGTTGTTTGTGGAATGGCTGCTACATCCTTGAGGTTCCTAAAGTCACCCGTGAATGTAAAGTACTGAATAAAAAGTCTTAGGTATTGTCTGTCCCTGGGTGTGAATATTACACCAAGATCCCTAGGTCCTACCTTATTCCAACCTACCATATTTCCCCCAAACTCCTGTCTGTTTAGATCCTCATGAGAGGAAGAGCATACAACAGTGTTCCTCTGGTGTTCTGGATGGAGAAGGAAATAGTGGGTGCAGGGACAATCTTAGGGCTGCCCTAGGAGTTGCCGCTTCTCCAAGATTCACTCTATCAGAAATCATCTCCACTACACTCAAGTATCAGCTATGACAAACTATAGACAAATCGCTGAAGTCCTCCATCTCTATCCACGTGTTGAACATGCCTTCTACTTTTTTTCTATATGCGTATCCCATAAACACAGCACAAATCTCAAGTCTCATAAATTGCCATCCCATCCCACCAGTTTTAACAAAACAATAAAATCTGACCCTTATCTTTATTTATTGGAAAAAAAGAATATCCTTTCATTAAATTCCCCTAAAGCTCAAAGATCTTTTCACAATCATCAATATTCTATATTCATTATATCGCCAATATTATATTTATATTTCAGTATAAAGGGGAATGTCTCTTTCTAGGGTGGAAGGGAAATATTTTTATCTTTATGGTTTTATTATTTTTCTACCAGGTGATTAGAAAACCAAAGTATGAGCTTTATAGATGTCGGAGGCAATCCTGTTCTGTCATTTTTTTATGCACATGCTGACTCAATGTCATAGAATAACTGTGTTGCTTTCTGCCTTCCCTGACAGTCCAAAGAAAGAGTAATGCATACAAATCATTTTACTGTTTAAAAGTTTTGAATAAAACATGCTAACCTTGTCATACTAAGTGACAGACAGAAATGTCACCATTGTTTGCCAGGGACAAATAATCCATATACTTCATGTATAATTCATCTGATCTTTAAGAATGTTTAACAAAATTGAATTTAGATAAATTTCAATGTTATGATGCATCAAACTTCCTTTATCAATTTACACATGTGCCTCATCAATTTAAGTCTTCATTTGTATTACTCTGTTTTTGTATTAACTATGACAGATGTAGAGAATGCACTTATTTCCAGGAAAAATTTATAGGGGCATTGTCTATATTACAGCTGTCTCTCTATGTCCATCTCTCCATAAGGTCTTAACTTGGAAACCTCAAATAACCCAAGGGCTGTAAATCTGCCATAGAAGCCCCAGTTGCAAGTACAGGTATCTACAAGTCTTTTGACATAGAGCCTTTGGTCTCCAAACAGATTGAAGAACTCAGAGAGATAAGATTTCAATCCTTCCTAAAATAAGATTGCAATGGCTTCCAAAGCCTTTCTGTCAATCAAAGCTAACCAAGGGCAAGTCTGAAAATGAGATGGACAAGAGTATTTTGAACAGGCTTCAAAGTAAGCTGGAATTCCCTATGCTGTGAATCAAGAGAAATGATGTGGCGGTCTACTGCTAGGTAGGATTTCCCAGCAACCATCTGTGCAGACAATCTTGTGGTTCCCCTGAGTCTGAAAGGACTTCTCTCCATCCTCACCATATAAAACCAGTGCCTTGGAAACCATTCAGTTGACACTGCCCTCAATATGGTTAGAAAACAAAATATTACAGAATCATTTAAGAAATCATTCAGAGCTTAGGAACAAATTAAGCAACAAAATGTAGACCGGATTCGTTTCCAGAAGCATCTACTGAAAGCCTATTTCCTATTTTAGGAAGAATAATCATTTCTATATAACCTAATTTTGCCAAGAACCATCCATTGTCCCCTTCTTCCCTACCTCACAATGTTTCCTTCTCTGTGAGGCTTGGAAAGTTCTTTCTGCTCTTAGATATCATTTTGCTTCAATAAAGAACATTTGATAAAATTAAAAATTTCATGAATCGGGTTTTTTCCCCCCAGAAGGACTTGGGGGTGAGGAGCTAACATACACATACATATTACATTTCATAAATTAAAAAATGCATATATTCTCTTCAGGTTCTTACCTTGCCTACATACTTATGCATGTGCCAGTTCACCTTCTCTGAATTACACATAGGTGTGCACATGAGCACATACAAACGTTTAATTATATTTTTCCTTTTCTTGGTACATTGGAAAAGGCAAACCATTTTTCACTAGTTAAGCCGTCTCCTTGGTGGCTCATTCATAAAGTACTAGAAAATTATGAGAAATTCATTTAAAACTTCAAAGGGGAAAAAGCCAGTAATACAAATAGAGATGATAGATAAACCTATGGGAAATTATTTAAATTTATATGTTGGACTCAAGAAAGATCTTCCTCTTCAGAAATGCTAAATTCATTAAGGGTATCTGTAGAACCCCTCTTTCAAAAAACTATTTGGAATCATTTTTGTTTGTTTTGTTTTAAACTGCACAATTTACTTCTAATTTTTTGCATGCCATCTCTTTTCTGGGTTGAATGTGTATAGTTTTCATTTGATGTTCCAAAGGGTCATGATACTCACCAAAAATATTTAAGAACTACTGTTTGGCAGCATGGGGGCTCTTATTTCTTTAAAAGTGTTTGAATTACTTCTACCTGGAGATAGGAAATTATATCAGCTATAACAGAAACTAAGTTTTACTGGTCTAGAAGAGTTAACACTGGTCTTTAAGTAACTTACACTAGTTATCACTGACAAAATTTCCCATTTCAGTCACCGTATACATATGTCCATAGATTTCCATTATTTTCCAACAGTTCTAATTTCATTGTGGAACATTTACCAGATGGAAAGGGGCCATTTTATGGGCTTTTGGCAGGTAAAGTTCGCCTGCTAAATGAAATCCCATGTTCGAGGAGTCCATGAAATTGGCAATAATTGACTTTTGAACACAGAGAATTTTAAACCTGGTTTTATTTGCAACAAGAGAATCCTTCGAAGAGATTTTTGTTAACCCTTTAAACTTTTTGTTATTGTTATATCTGGGTCTTAAACTGGCACCAATGTGGAGAGAGGATTTCATAAATGAGTTCTAGTACCAATCCTCAAAATTAACGCTACCACTGCAATCATGATTTTGTTTATACTATTAAATACTTAAAGGATGGAAAATACAATTCACTCAATGATACCTCGGAAAAATCCCTATTTTCCAGAGTACTTTAGGGAAGTGGCAGGATGGAGTACGCTGATTCTATATTGTTTATCATATTCATGTAATGAATACTTAAGTTATTTAATCCTCCTTAATAAATAGAGCCATTATTTCTTCTCACTAACCACAATTTACTTCCCTTTCTCCAGGTTTTGGGGTCTTTTAAAAATTCTGTTATTTTAAACGTACCTCTTCCTCTACTAGCAGTCACTTTATTTGGGGGATTTGGTAAAATATTTAGCATTTCTTTAGCACAGTTGGATTTAGGATTTAGAGTGGTATATCGGCCTCATGGAATCTTCCCCCATTATTTTCTACTTAACACACTTCTGCTTAGCCTTATTTTTTCCACTTAAAACCAGCTGGGCGGGGGGGGGCATTAACACCTAAGATGGGGATGGGTGTGAGGGCAGATTTACCAGGCTAATACCAACCATCCAGCAGAAAGTTGGATGGCTTTGACTCTGGGTTGTTGGCATGAAGTGTATGTAGTCAACAAGGCAGTGGGGAGAATAATGTATAACAGTTATGATTCTGATAAGTATAAACAAGTTTAATACTTTTTAGGACATCAAAGAGCCCAGAGGATAAAAAGGATAACGGGTGTTTCATAGCACTCTGTCATTTTAATGGCAAAATAGAGAAATAAAAAGTGAAACCTCTCCTTTCATTTGAAGGAATACTTCCTATGGACCAAATTCTAAGATAAATGTTCACAGGGGTGGTTACATCAAGAGTATGCTTTTTATCTACTATGATTAAAATAAATTTTTTGAAACCTTATGTACCTCAAAATTTACATTATTAATGTTTCATTATTTAAAGCTCATCATTGTTCATACTGCCTCAGCAAGGTCATGAGACCAATTCACTCAGTATATTTCGCAAAATGAAGACTATTGGTCAAGAAACACTGAGTGTGCAGCAGGCAGCCTTGCCTGTCTTCCTCAACTCCATCTTGGAAACCCAAATATTGAAGTTACATTTCCTGTGCTCACATTCTTTTTGGTTTGGTTTGGCAAATGTTTCTTAAAATACCCTAATGAGGACTTCTGATCTTTCAGATGAGACTACTTGAAAAGGGTGGGAAAGTGCTAAAAAGTGAAACATCAAAAGAATAATCAGGAGAGAAGAGAGGAGGAGAGCTTGTAACTAATGTAATAGTAAGTGGGCTACAGGAGACTGCAATGTTCAAAGTATGCAGCACAACTTTGTATGATACTGCAGCACCGAGGGGTAATACTTCTTTATAGAAAACAGCCACACAATGAATTGAATGTTGAGAATTTATTTTTCGGCGCACCATACATATTGATGGGTAATTCTGATGTGAAAGATCGGTCCAGGGAAAGGACTGGAAGGCAAGGAAGAAATGAGAGAAATCTGGGTGACTTTAGATATAGAAATGAGCCAGACTTGGAAGCTGAGGCTTGGAGAAAGTTTTAGAAATTCCTAGCCAAAGATCAGGAAGATTTTTCTTTGCCCTATAAAATTAGTTGGTTCCTTCTATGAGGGACTAAGATTTAGAACTCTAAGACACAGACACCAGTCAAAACATTTTTTCAATAAAGTCTTCTAAATATTAAATAATAATAAATATTAAAGAATAATCAGATATTGCCTATATAGCTGTCCCAGAAATATGCTGGTAAGATTTCTTCACTCTCTCAGTTGGAATTTATGTAAATTTATTTTTTTGGAAGTGGAACCATGTTTGTTCTAGGAGCATTAATGATAGTAGATCAAATCTGTAGATGAAGGAAGGGTTGTCATGCCATAAACCTTAACAGACTGCTTTTCCAAGAATCCACAAATAGGCAATGAAAAAATAAGAGAAAATGAGAATTTGGGTCACTGTGACACAATCTAAAAAAAATGGAAGCCGCCAGTCCAGGGAGAAGTTTGAAGCCCGAGAGGAAAGATGATTGCTGAGAAATACCCGTGGCGGTAATGCCTGGCGACTTGAAAAACAGGGATGTCTAAAACGTAAACGTAGTTCATTTGCAGTCCTGGGGACAACCAGCTTCTGATATCCTCAAACCCTCAATAAAATCCTGATGTACAAAAAGGTTTTTGCCAATGTTACTTTAGCAAAAGTGCCAGCATTGACTCGATACCAATAAAAAGAAAAGTTTCAGAAAATGAGATACACAAGACACTTAAAAATTTAGAGGGAAAGAAGAAATCAAGGCAAGGGTGTGGAAATTTATGCCATCCAGAAATTCTCAGGGGTAGTAAAGGACGGTAGTTCCACCAAAATGGGCATATCGCCAGTTGGTGGTAACAATGGCAGGATTTTGTATGTTGATTTGCTTTACTTGCTTGCTTGTTTATAACATTAAAGGGTAGAGGATACCTAGCCAGTCGATGCTGTGGTAATGCACATAAAACAGTCTTACTCTGATGATCATAGCAAGCCCACACTGACATAAGACAGATGATCAAATTGGAGATATTAAATAGGAATATATTATGTGCTATCAAGGAATGTACAGGGGCACTTGGGTGGCTCAGTTGGTTAAGCATCTGCCTTCAGCTCAGGTCATGATCCCACGGTCCCCGGATCAAGCTGCACAGCAGGGAGACTATTTCTCCCCCCACCCCTGCTGCTCACCTGCTTCTGTCAAATAAATTTTTAAAAAAATTATATATATATATATATATATATTAAAGGAATGAATAAAGATGGACCTCTTCTGATACATTGTTTTGGGTGGATATCATACAGGGTGCTTGGTTTTGTTTGTTTGACCTCCTTTTATTTTTGCCTGAGGTGATAAGTAAAAAAATAGTACATGGAAAGAAGGAATTGAACAAGAAAGCCAAATGTCTAAGAGGAGATTTGGATAGAGACTAAGAATGAGGGCTATGGGAAAATAAATCAGGCTGCTTATAAATTTAAAGCACTGACAAAACAAGTACAGTTCTTGAAATTCTAAAACCACTGTTGTGTTTGTTCATGCCTTTGTTTTAAGAAAAGAATGTCCCTGAGACGCACACTAAGGAGTCATGTGATTAGCGTCCAAAATTCCACGTTATTCCTCAGGACGCAGTTCAGCCTTTCATCCATCTATATGCAAATTCTAAAGCCCTCACCCAAGTCCATTATCTAAGAAAGTAGTTGAAAGCAGGACCCAAGGAAAGTGCATGTCTAAAAACGTATCTAAACTCGGCCAATATTTAGTTTTATAATGCTGAATCAAGTTACATAACCTGTCTGGGCCTCAGTTGCTTCAGTTATAAATGAGGAACTTAACAATCTCAAACTTGCAAGATTTTTGCGAGGACTTGATGAGTTAATACATAATAAAATGTTTAGGAATAGTGACTGACACATTAGAAAACACCATTAAAGTATTATCTAATACTATGATTTTTTTTTATTGATAGTAGTATGGTAAATTATCACAGGAGCTACTCAGTAAAAAAGACCATCCCTTCTTTCCCATTACTTCTCTCCCTCACCCAATTTTGAACAAATATGGGGATCCCTTGGTCTTCTCTTCCATTTGCACAGTGCCTGGCATATAACCCATGCCTGTCAACCACACTAATATAGTTATGTCAGAACTCAAACAGACAGTTTAGAGTTATGGAGACTGGTGATTAATGAATTGTTGTAGGGTTATTGAGCTCAGTACCACTTAGAGCCCTGGAGTTGTAAAGATCACCGATTCCACATCTATGACCCTCTTCCTCTAGTCTTTAGATATCTTTATTTAGTTCAGCCCAATCATCTATACTAGTTATACTTTACCCCTACATCTAACTTCCCAACTGTTATGAATAGCTCTCATTCCTGAACGGTAGAATCATGAAACTTTAAAGATACCAAACTCATGATTATAATGGTTTTAAAATACAGCTGATCATTAAAATCACCAGGTAGGCTCTTCAACACCATATTTCACCCTGACCAACAGAATCCATGTACTTGGTGTGGGGCCCTAGAACTTTTTCCTAGAAGCATCTAAAATAATTCTAATATTCCTCTTAGTTTAGACATCTCTGTTCTACCACGACACAGAATGGTGCCCTTCACCTAGCATCATCAAATCATACCTAACACTTGAACCTGGACTTAGGGAAATGAGCAAAAAACCATTATACTGAGGGGAAAAAAGACATTTTTCATGTCTTTTTGATGTCTTGATAGTCTTTTTGATGTCTTAGATATAAAGAAGACCTATTTAAATACAGAAACTGTCTGCTTAGGAAAGGTTTCCATCCCTTCTGGGGTAGCTTTCGGAGTAATTCTGATTTGTCTAAACTTCTGCTTCTGGAATATCAAGTGCTCAGTCTGTTGCCAATTCCTAGAAACCCATTAAACAAGAATTCCCCTCACTCTGACAGGGACACCTATAGACAGAAAAAAAAATGTAAACGACTGTGAAAATTGCAAATCAATATGTGTAGAGCCATGATAAATATGCAAACTTATGGTATGAAAAGGGAAAGTTGGTATGACAAGCACCGAGGGTTCTATCTATACTAAACAAGACCTTTCTCTTTAGACTCTCCCATCTCTCGCTTCCTTCCAAGTTTGTGTACATATCACATTCCAAAAGGTAATCAACTATCCTGCCAAACAGGTACTTGGTAGCTGGCTGGCTGCCAGAAAATATTTCATAATTTTTATCTTCAATTAGACTGGATAAGTGCTCTTGGAATAGATTTCTTTTTGTGTGTATTCACTTCTTGTTATTTTGGGGTAGTTGGTANNNNAAGAGTACTGAAAAAAAATCTTAATATGAACCATTAAAGGTGTTAAATTCTGTCACACAGAGTCTCATAGATATATGGATATTTCTCGCACTTTGTCTGAGAATATTCAACTTAAAACACAATGAGTCAGATTTGCCTACCTACATTTTGTTTCAGGCATAGAAAACCTTCCTCACTAGGGTCTTAATGGGAAAGTATCAGAACTGTCCTCCCTCAGGTTTCATTTGATCTACAGATCATAGTCCATGAAGCAACCCATCTGATTTGAACAATTCAAAGAACTTAGTAACAGAAAAAAAAGTATGAGGCTCTGGAAATCATAGGCTATTTAGGGCCTGTGCCCTAACCTATACCAGGACTTCTCTAAATTATTTAATTGCTATGGCATCAAAAAAAAAAAAAAAGAAAGAAAGAAAAAAGAAAGAAAGAAATGTTCTTTAAACAGAATACTCTTAAAAGACAAGCTTGAGTATACAGGAAATATATTTCTTCTCCCACAGCATACTGTGACTACCACTACCCCAGGACTTGTCATGCTGTTTGTTCACCTGCTGCCCACCTTCCCCATGATAAGGAGAGCTCCTTCAGGGCAAAGACATCCTGCCTGGCACACTGGCATCTAGTACAAGCACTTCCTGAATCCATGGCTGTAATAATCCCCCTTTCAGTTTAGAAAGAAAGAATCCTCAACTTAGAGGGAAAATAAAGAAGGCAGTGCTTAACCACATGCTCTCTATAGTTTGACTGCCTGGATTCAGGGTCCGGTTCTTACTAGCTGTGAGGCCTGGGGCAAGAATAATACAGATTGAATACCTCCCGTGCCTCAGTTTGTCCATTCTAAAAATAAGATCATAATAGCATTTACCTCATAGGGCAGTTATTAGAATTAAAAGCAAAAATATGTATGTAATGCTGAGAACAGGGTCTGACACATATCATGTACTAGAGGATTAGTTATCACTATATGCTACTTGTATATGCTACCTCAGTCCTCCCCCACAGTCATCGGAGATAAACGCTATCAGCCCACTTTACAGATAGGAAAGCTGAGGTCTAAATAAGCTCTTAATTGGCAGATATCTTATTTAAATTGGTTAAACTGATTTCCAAAGTTTTTGCTCTTTGCCCTACCCCCAGAGTGTCTCTCTTTTGAGCATCTATTTAATTCAGATCAATTTATCAAGATTCTAGTAAATATAAGGGATTATATGTGGTGCCACATAGAACATAAAAAGATGAACAAGGCATAATGTCTGTCTTCAAGCAGGGGGGTAGAGTTAACACTGGAAGAGATGTGGATACAACTGTTTTAGTACAAAGAAAACATTACAAATAATATCACAGGTTTTTGAGGTTCCAGGAATTGCTAAAGGCAAGACAGGCTTGATGCAAGAGGTAGTTTGCAATAGTCCTCATAAGACTCATGCATGGAAATGACAGGCAACAGTGAGAATAGGAAAGGAAGACACAGCAGAAGGAAATCCTATTGTGATTAATACTTGAGATGCAAATAATAGATACACACCCACCTTGCTCAGAGAGTGAGACTAGTTAAGTTTGCTGCCCTGAAGTAGAACTAAGCTTGGAGAGGTGGTACATGGTCACTTTGGGGAGGATCCTAAAAGTTATGCTAAGAACTAAAACTTCTCTGTAAGTCATGGGAGGATAATCTAGGTTCTGGATAAGCTTATGAGAAGTAGTGTAGAGGTGGTCATAGGACCAAAGCTATATTTTAGGATTAGGGCATACTGGTAACAGAAAGGACATGAAATGTGAAGAAGCAGGGCCAGGGAAAACAATTCACAGAAAAGTAACATCCTAAATCAGGACACTAACACTGAGAAATAGACAAAGAAAAGAAGGCTAAAAGAGATATAAAAAGCAGAAATTAGAAAGTGACTAGAAGTCGAGAGTGAAGAATAGAAAGGGAAAAATTTGATTCCAAAATAAAAGCATTTATATAGTGGCTGAAAATATATTGCATTATCCCATTAAATTCTTACAACAACCTTCCAAGAGCATACCATTTCTCACAAAGGGAAAGCAGTCTATGAAATTGGAAGAATCACTTAACCTCTCCCAGATTCAATTTCCTTACATGTAATACGTAGATGACAATATCTATGCTATGGTAGTTGTGAAAACTAAACTAATGTTCATAACTTGCCTTTAACTATCATATTATCTACTCATTAAATTAAAGCAATCTTATGAGAAAAATTTTACCGTGAAAGAAATGGTTAAATTGCTACAACCACATTTCTAGTGAGAATCAAAAATAAAACTCAACCTCATATCCTTATAATTCCAGTCTCCTCTTTCTAACATTCCACGTTTCACCTCATAGGAAAATGATATCACCTGAGTCCTCAAATGAGTCCCAAATCAACAATTAGAAGATAGTTTGTTAAGTT
Source organism: Ursus maritimus (assembly GCF_017311325.1). Lineage (NCBI taxonomy): Eukaryota > Metazoa > Chordata > Mammalia > Carnivora > Ursidae > Ursus > Ursus maritimus. The sequence continues at coordinate 16,184,085 of NW_024424119.1, read as the reverse complement.
CTAAATCTGAGCCTGACCATTATTTACCAAATAGGCTCTTTATAAATTACATACCATTCCATATGTAAAAATTATAATTCATATACTGTATTAGAAAATTAGGATTCACTTCCTTACAGATCTTGCCAATGGGAAGCACTGAGCATTTGGGAGGAACTCTTTTATGGGAAATACCCATTCATCAGAGGTTGCTTTGTTTTTCAATCCCATTAGCTATGTGAGATTTGGAAATATTTGACAAGATTTTTAACTTTTTATCCCAAGATCTTATCAAAATAGTAAAGCTGGTATTCACTGTATGTCAGGTCTTGGAAACACCTGTCCTTTAATGGCTAGAATGACATCTGGAATTTTCTGTTTTGCAGGTGTGCAATATTCAATCAGATTAATTTTTAATTTTCTAATTTCTTAAAGGGCAAATCTTAAAACTGGATTTTCTTCCTCACAATACGGAAAATGTAAAAATGTCAAGATCATTGATCAAGTAGCCATAATTATAGAAGGGTAAGACTTCTGCTTTAAATCCAAATCATTTCAGGCTGAGTAATTGATGTTTGGATAATAGAACACCTGCTAACCACTCGGACACCAAAAGGTAAGGGCAACCATAGTTTTAGGCAATTCTGATTAAAAAGCATAATTTTTCTGCTTCAACTTATTTGGCCTCATTCCCATCCCAACATTCAAAAAAAAAAAAATGGTAGCTTGTTGAAGCCACAAAATGGGCTGTACTCAACAGTAAACGGACAGTTAGAATAGCCAGGGCACAAGTAGCCACATAGTTCACTATATGTTGAACACTACCATGTTGTGCTTTCTCTCTCCATATGAGTACTGGAAATGAGGAAGATGCATGTTTCCAAGAGGAAAATTGTTATCACTTGTTAGATAAAGTCAAACACCAAACAAGAATAGAAGTAAAGAAAGCTGCACTCCCACAAACATTTCATCCAATTGATAAACCTGGCATCAGTGGGTGACAAAAAAAAATAAAGGAGAAACAAGACAGGAAAGTGGATTCATTAGGAATATTTAAAACATTCCTTCACACAGCCGTGATATGGCTGACCTTCCCTTAGAAGCACTATTCACAGGTGAATTCCATGCAAATCCAGTCCCACTTTCTAGCCTGGTTCCCATTGTAATACACTACACATATGTACAGAATGACTGGCGTGGGTCAAGACAGGGGTCTCCATTTTCAGACGAGCAAGCAAACTGCCATAACCAACATCAGTAAATGGCTAACCAGACATTGAGGAAGGCAAGCAGCAACTTCTGTTAGAAGGGAGAGAAAGCAAGGCTGAGGTACTGCAGTCAAGAGTAGTAATACACAGGGGGGAAAAGTTACCGAAGAAACTCTTAGACCTCAAGCTAAGATAGAAAATATTTTTGGAAAAAAGTTCCCGTATTTATATTTAAATCTGAACAATTCTTCTCCAATACCATATTTTGGTATTTAAACACCACACCTTCCTCTCCAAAAAAAGAAAGAAAATTCATTTTCATTCTCACTCCATTTGTCTGAAACCAAAGATTTCTATACAGAACAAAAATGAAAAAGCTGAGGTGAGGACTGTCTTTTAAAAAAAACCTACTAGGTTTCACGGTGGCTTAAAATAACATAAAAGAAAGCTTTTTGTTTTACTTAAATATTATGTACTCACCACTTTCTGCTCCTCATATAATTTCAACTGCATGGTATTCTCTTTTGCTTCAGGACCAGGGATTTTGTCAGTAACACAAACGGCCAATCTGGAGGAGACTGGACACAGACGTCAGGCTGTCCCACTGGAGCAAGACTGAACAGTCGGAGAGGCTGTTAGGAAAAGCCTCGAAGCAAACTAAAGGAAGACTGGCCGGATACGGAAGGAAGTTCAGGGAGATAGGTGTTAGGCATTAAATAGGTCTAAAAGTAGGCAACAGGTGGAGAGCCCCACAGATGAACAGAGTTTATCAACCCGTGACTGAGGGCCAGCAATAAAGAGAGGTTCAATCACTCAGATAGACAGCACCTGGGGAATCTAGCCACTCCCAGTGGAAACACAACCACAGCAACCAAAGATCAGTAGCAAACCCCAGCTACGACATCCAGGTCCAAACACAGAAGCAAAACTGACACAAGGCTGACCTCATGAGCTCTGGATCCAGGAAGTCTAATGTTTTCACCACTAAGGCAAATATTTCCCAGAACTAAGGGTAGGGATTAACAATGGACAGGATTAAGAGTCTCCATGAAGTACCTAAAGCATCTGATACAGTATCTAAAAGATAATCCCTAAGCAGAAAATAATTTCAGGAAATTTAAATGTGTACATCGATTTGACCAAATAAGAAATGAGAAAAAAAGAGAAAAGAAAAAACTATACTATGCTATTGTAGGACTTAACTAGAAGAAGAAAGGTCTTTTTTTTTTTTTTTAAGGCTCACCAATTGCTGACCCCCAATCCTCAACAGTAAGAAAGACTAACAAGGGTCTATTGATTGCACCTGCTCTTCTGGAATCTGGCCATCAACAGCCAGAGGAATGATTATGAGACTGATGAGCTATCTTTTAGTCAAACCACATAGCAGGGGCATACAGTGTTACCACTTCAGCATCCCTGGGAATTCTTAATATTGAAAGTTCCACCCCACATAATTTTAAACATAATAAAGCACACCTACATATCACCATAAACAAAATTTATAATACTTTAAGAGTTGAGTAGAATTACATTTGACTATATAGCATTCTTACCTTAGTATTTATCAATGTTGAGTCTATTGGGTTTTTAATTATTTTCAGCTGTCCTTTTTTCCTAATTGCAAATACTTGTGTAGGCTCTAGGCCTGATGGTGTTTTGTTTATTTTTTTCCAAGTGGCAGAATTTTGTAATCCTCCAATGAAGCATTTTAATGTTTTATGAGAGGGATTTCATGGATTAAAAAAAAGGACTCGGAGTAACTTACAAGTAAGCCTGGTCAAGGCTTGGTAAATAGCTCAGGTGCTATAGGTAGTATATTGCTTTAAAAGAATTGGTTAGCATCTGGAGATGAGTATTTATTCATTCAACACCAGTGAATGTCCACTCTGCCTGAATACTATTGCTCAAGATTAGAAAGGTAGCAATTAGAACAGAAAAGCATAGATTTTTGGTCATGAAGTTTTCAATCTAGCCACTCAGATACCCAGAAATATGTGATCCATTACTTAATTGTATCTAATATTTCTCCTTAAGTGATTACTGTTTCTGCAGAGTTCTTACTCACCTGATGAAATAGCATGTATTAACTTCAATAAACAGTGAGAGTGATAATAAAATGGGCAGAGCATGAAGCTTCGGTTCTTCTTAGGAACACTGTGAAAAACTGTCCAAAATTTCAGAGAGTCCATATAATTAGGTTGTGAACTGCATCACAAGAGTAGGGCCTGAATCCCAGCCCTACCGTTTTCCTGGTGTGACCTTAGGCAAGTTACCCAACCATCTTGAACCTTCCTTTCTTCATCTGCAAAGTAGGTGCAATAATGTTTACTTTGTGGGACTGTCATAAGGATTAACTAACAATATAAATGAAGGGCTTGGCATATTGGCATAGATACTCAGATGGACTTGCAGATACTGGCGTTGGTATTTTTACAGATGAAATTGATTTACCTCATTCCAAGAAAGGGAAAATAAGAAACACAATTGAAAGAGTATTTGAAACTATCCACTTGAAGAAAGTTCTTATAGAATTATCATGTAAGCTCACAGTTTTCTCCTTCCAAGATTCCATGGCAATTCAAGAAGAATAATGTTACTAATCTCAACCCTTCAAAAGTCAAGCAGAGATAATATCACTTTGTGAATCTCTTTTAAGAAAATAAATCAAAATATCTATGCACAAAACTATTCATTACAATGTTATTTAAAATTTTGAATAGTTGCAAGCAGCCCAAATGTCCAACAATAGGGCATGTTTAGGCAAATTATGCCATATCTATTAACTAGATAATATAATATTGATACTTTAAGACCTCTAAATGGTAATGTAGGAGTATTTCTGAAATGGTATCAAAGAAAAATCAGTGTACAAATTTGTGAATACAGCTATTTAAATATACATGTAGAAATAACTTAGAAGAGTCCACATCAAAATGATACCAGATGTGTTAGAGCAGTAGTGTAAGAATAAGTTTATTTTTTCTTCTTTTCCCCCACTCCATATGTCTCTCTGGTACTTCTACACTTAAGACAACAAAACTGATATTTAAAAAGTAGCACCTATACATCATGGTCCTTACATTAAAGTCTGGCAACCTATTAGAGGGCTAAGGAATCTTTTGAATATTTGAGAGGCTAAGGAGAATGGTAATTACCTCCAACATCACCTCATCTACAGTAACTCCAGAATTCTCTTAGCATTGATGGAAAGTAACACCAACATATTACCCAGACTTTGCTCTGTGGGTTATACTGATGCCATTGAGTAGACTAGGCTGGAAACAGTCAGATTAACTGCACAATGAACAGATGTATTCAGTCTCCAATAAGATTCTCACACACACTGAATCCTAATTAGCAGAAGTGCAACCGATTTGCCAGTACTGTGAAGGTTAATTTTATTCCAGTCCACGTTTTATGAAGTATTAACTGACTGATAGCACTTATGCCAAATTTGTCAAACGAAATTCTCCCCCCAAAAGAGAAAAGGAGAGATCTCTGAGCAGCCTTTTTAATAGTCTTCTGAGGACTTATTCCTCCTCTGACCTCACTGGGGTGGCAAGCAGAGAACGAGGGAAGCAAGCTCTGAGCGCTTTGGAGCCCAAGGTGCAGAGCTGAGCAGATTTGGAAAACAAATGCACTTGTTAATTCCCAAAGTGATTTTAAGAGCAGAATCCTGGAAGAACTGCCAAATAAAATTAATCCTTTAAAATGATAATGCAGATTTTTAAATCACAATGGAGAGCTGGAAGTTTAAAGAGAATATTTCAATATTGCATGTATCTTAACTTCAAGCTAACCAGGCCACCTATGGGTAGATGCTTCCATTATTTCCTACAGTTGTTAAGTTTAGATCAGGAAGCATGTATTAAGGGTGAGACAGAGGGAGAATGGGAAGGGGAGAGAGGGAGAGGAAGGAAAAGAAGATAAGAGAAGGAAAAGAGGAGAAAGAAGATTTGGAGAATCTATAGTTAAGATCATTCTAAAAAAATAAAGGAAGTATTTATCTCTGTGTTTGTGTGCTCTTGTGAATCGATATGTAGCCTCATAATGTTTTATCAAAAGATTAATTCTAAATACCAGTAGTTCGCAATAAACAATGCAGACAACAGAAAGCAGTAATAACTAATTCCTATGCTTGGTCAATGGAGGCAACAGGAAAATCCAAACATGAAAATTGTTCTTCAGCTGTAACATAATTAAGAATACATTACTGCATATTTGCTGTCCTTTGCAGATTTAAAAATCTTAAAAGTAAAAATAAATGTTAAAAGACAGTAGGGTACTCAGTGTTGATAAAAAAACTACCTATTCGGTCAGCCAACAAATATTTATTGATACTACGTGCCAAACACCCTGCTAATTCCACAAATTTCTGTCCTTACAGATATGGTTTCTACCCACCTACGGCTTTCAGTGTGGTGGGAGACAGTTAGCATAGGCACATTAAAAAGATCATTACAAACTGTGATGGGTACTGAGTGGAGAAATACATAGAAATATAAAATCTGTGGCTGACGGGTGAATTTCTCCTCACCTGGTATATCAGAGAAGACTCCGAGAAAATTCAATCTGAGATAGAAAGAACCAGTAGAAATTCAGCAGGCAAAGAATGAGAGGAAGCGCATGGAAATAGCACAAGCATAGGCTCTGTGCCTGGATAGATCTTGGCCTTTAAGATGTGCAATCAAGGCAGGTGACATAGTAAGAATTGACTTGGGGATAACGAGAGGTTAATAAGGAAAAAAATAAAACTTAGCTTCTCTGTTCCATCTGACATAAGGAAAGAAAGGCCAGGATTATTTATCCAAAGGACTAAGTAGTCATTTTATCTCCACCTCCTTGCCCTTTCCCCACTCTCTGACTCCTAATCAGGTCCATTATATGGTAACAGACTGAGAAAAGGGATGAAGTTAGGGGTAGAGGTGTAGGGTTTGCATTATAGCAGAATCCCAGATCTCAATTTTGTAATGCAGGATGCCTACCAAAGATGTACAATATAAATTATGACCAGGAAAAGCACAGCGAGAGTTCCTGTGAATGTGGACAAGCACTTGAGTCTATGGAGGTTGGGAGTAGGCATGGAGGACTGCCCATGGCAGCCTTGAGGATGATCTCCACTACCTCATGTCCAACACTGTGCTAATACCTTTACTGGGATTATCTCATTGGATCCTGACAACCACCTGTAAGTTAAAGACTACTGTGTCCCTATTTTATACATGAGAGAAGAGCAGGAGGCTTTAAGAGATAAATAATTTGCTCAATACCACGTGGCTTGTAAATTCAGTACTTGAGCTAGAAGAGTCTGACTCTGGCTTCCCTGATCTAAATCTACTGTACTATCTGCGACTGAATTTTCCAGGGCCCAAGGTGACTGGGTCTGTGAGCAGATTCAATTTGTTTATAGAAATAAAAGTGGCCTTACCCTCTAGGGTTGTGGAGAACGATCTATAGCAGCCTCATTTCAAAAACTCATCTGGACAGCGAATAGGAGAGGGGCAAGAATAAGTATAGTCACATCAGTTATGACATCATCAAAAGTCCAGGGAGAGATTGGTAGCTTGGTTTAAGGTTAAGCCTAACATTTCTAACAATGGACCCAAGGTGATATGGTCAGATTTTAGAGATGTCTAAGAAGTAAAATCATGGACCATGCTGATGGGATGTTATAGCAGGGTCAAGAATTAGCAAGTATCAGTAATGACATCCACCCAAATCTCCTTTTGTATCAGTATATATGCTCTAGAACTCAAAGGAAGTGTCTGGCGGAAGATACAGATTTGGAAGCCAATCACACAGTGATGAATTCCGATTCATATTTTAAAATGGTCCTTCCCAACTATAAAAATGTATTAGAGCAATTTTATAAAATTTTATTGCAAAAACCTTCTGATAAAAGAAACAAAATAGCAGGTCATATAGTTCCAAATCTAGTTTTAAGGTAAGAATATGGAAATATCTTTTACACACTAGAGTTATCTATGTATTTTTCAATGCCAAGATTGAAAGTAGAACTGAATGACTCATCACCAAAGTGGGCCAATTGTCTGCAAACTGATGGGAAAATATCAGTACAGTTATGCACCTAGGGATACTCAGCTTCAAAAATAATTTTAACTGCATGAGTCTTCTATCATTTTCTTAAAAGCCAAAAGACATGTCTTCTGATGTGTCTTTTAAGATAGGATACTTCCTGTGGTTGATAGGCCTAAATTATTTACCATAATATTAATGCCCTCCTAAAATAACTTACTTCAGCAATCAATGCTATCCTTACAATACTGAGGACAGACTGTCACCTATCTGATATAACGTCAGGAAACTAAGAAGATTCTCTGCCATATTACTTCTATTTCAAATCATCTCCCCTTCTTTCTCCTGCATTTTACCAACCAATATTTAGAAAGAAGTTTGTTACCCAGTGCTTTTATATTCTCATTTTCATGCATCTGTTTTTCTAAGTAGATTTCACCTAACCCAAGCTCTGTAAGAGTTTCTAAAGGATAAGAGGTTTTGTGATAATAAGTAAACAGACTGAAAGAAAGTTCAAGAAAATGTATACCTGTATCATAAGCATCTGCCACATTTCAATATCAGAAATCTAGGTAAAGGAGTAGTTCAATTAAATTCTTCCAGATTAGGCGGATATGTTTGCACACCGTGGCTGACTAACAGGCCCAGTCCACACCACTGGTACAAATTGCTCAGCAATACCTATTTTACTTGAGAACTACAGGGAAAATTCATTACTCAAAAGACACTTAAAAACAACTCACCATCTTAGTCAATTCAGGCTGCTAAAACAAAGTGCCATAGACAGTTGACTTACAAACAAAAGGACGTATTTCACACGGTCTGGAGGCTGAAAGTCCAAATCAGGGTGCCAGTATGGTCAGGTTCTGGTGAGTGACCTCTTCCCTTTTACAGACGGCCATCTTCTTGTGTTGTCCTCACATGGACCTGCTCTGACCTTTTCTTCTAAAGGTACTAATTCTATTCATGAGGCTTCTACTCTCTTGACCCAATCACCTCCCAAAGACTCCATGTCCAGTACCAACACATTAAGAATTAGATTTCTGGGTGCCTGGGTGGCTCAGTCAGTTAAGCATCCAACTTTTGATTTCAGCTCAGATCATGATCTCAGGGTCGTGAGATCAAACATCCTGTCAGGCCTCGTACTCAGCCTGGAATTTATTTGAAATTCTCTCTCCTTCTCCCTCTGCTCCTTCCCGCACTCGAGCATGTGTTCATGCTCTCTCTCTCTCTAAAATAAACAAATTTTTTTTAAAGGAATTAGATTTCAACATACAAATGGGGGAAGGAGGCATACACAAACTTTCAGTCTAGAGCACCCACGTTACAGTGCATTTCTAAGTTGGCAGAAAGGCATCACTCATGACCCAGCTCTCTACTCACACCCAGAACAGACATCACTAGTCAATTACTGCACTCTTCCCTCTGATACCGGATACTGAACACAGCACCGTAGACAGCCACTACTCATTAATCAGATATGGAATGTCTGATGAAACTCACTTGCCATCCCAGGAAATGTGGATAGGCACTGGAGATGTTTGTTCTAAATTATATACTGCCACTTACAGTATATCCCCAGTTCTTGATGCAATGTTGTACTGCATGGTGAATAATATAACAAAATAAATATTATAAAAAAAAAAAGGAGGGCATGTATTGCATGGAGCACTGGGTGTTATATGCAAACAATGAATCATGGAACACTACATCAAAAACTAATGATGTACTGTATGGTGACTAACATAACATAATAAATTTTTTAAAAATAAATAAATAAATTATATGCTGCCACTTAACAGCGGGGTAGTTTTTGACAAGCTGCACAACCTTTCCGGGCACACAGGTTCTTCCTGCCTCACAAGGTTGCTGTGAGGAACAAAGTAAATAATGTCTGTGAAAATGTTTTGTAAACACTTTAAAGTGTTGTATAAAAGTATTTCTTTTTTTAAGATTTTGTGTATTTATTAGAGAGAGCGAGAGAGAGAGAAAGAGCATGATCAGGGCAGAGGGAGAGGGAGAAGCAGACTCCCCGCTGAGCAGGGAGCTGGATGTGGGGGCTCAATCCCAGGACCCCGGGATCATGACCCAGAGCCAAAGGCAGATGTTTAACCGACTGAGTCACCCAGGCGCACCTAAAATTATTTCTTGTCATCACTTTTATCTAGAGTTGCGCAGGAAATGGAAATATCAAGAAGTCAAATGTAAATAACTCTAAAAAATACTTTATTCAATGCTCTTGGGATACAATGCTTTACTTGAAAATCCATATTCTAAAATTCTGTTCCACCTGAGATGGCAGAGGTTCTGAGAGCCATCTGGGGGCTGGACGTGATGTGAACATTCCTTTCATACTGTTCCTTTTTCCTATTTGCGTGTATGTGATTGACCATGTGTGCACTAAGTAAACAAATCTTTTTGCAAGTGTGTTCCTTGATTGGTGTATGCATGCTCAAAAGGAAATACTGAGTAAACAGGCATCTTAGCTTCTGCAACAAAGATACAGGAGGGAATCAAGGAGGAAAATCTCCGCTTTGAAGAGATAAAGAAAGCCTATAATCAGAGTTATCCAGGCAAAGGCATTACCTGTGGGAGGCTGCTCTACTTTGTACTCACGTAGCACCTTTCATCCAGAAAGCTCGAATCACATACTATTTATTAAGCCCCTTCATGTACGCGGACCTCATTGATCCTCTCAGCAGGGTTATAAAAGCATATTATGGACCCCACTATGTGACTATGAAAACTAAGGCACTGGGAAGTGAAGTGCCTCATCGAAATGCACAAACATAAACAAATGAAAAAATTAAGAATATAAGAATAATTATGGGTGTGATTCACTGTCTTTAGTGTGAGCTCTGATTTTTGGCGATTTATTTCCATTAAAACGCAAATATTTCCAGCAGCAGCCATGCATACAACAGAGAATCTCTGTGGGTAAGGGACACTTTTTTATTAAAACAATCTGTTACCTAAAACACCCCTTCCTCTCATTTCATCCAACTGAGAGAAGCCCATAAAATGCTTACCATTTTCCATCAGGGGGAAAAGTCTACCAGACCCTTCACAAGAATCTCAAAATCACATTTATTTATTTATTTATTTAAACATGGAGGTAAAACAAGGACAAACGTCCACAAAACACACTCTAGCCGGCTTTGCAAATAAGCGCTTCACTCTTCTAGCATAATATGCTTAAAAACCCAGTGGGTGTATTAAATCAAAACACAAACAGAGCAGGCACTGCTGTTGCTATATGTCAAACCTTTCCCACCTCAGATCTCTGCTTCTGCTGCTTCCCAAAACATTTCTGACACCTTCAATCAAACTGATATAGTTATTCTTCTTTCACAGCAAACAAGATCTATAGCGTTATGCCAGCCTTTTCTTAAGCAAGAAAAGAGACAAAAACATGTCTTCCTTCCTTAAGGAAACTGATAAAAGGGGATAAATACAGCCCCCTTCAGAAATTCTTATCTCTCTCGGTCAAAGGCTAAAGGTCTCAGTGCTGCAAGCTGAGTGATAATAAACTTTTGAGAAAGGAAAGGGAATTCAAAATTAGGGTTATTTCATCTCTACACGGACTGTTGACTTGAGGAGAAATTCACACTTCCCCTCCATTTAGACTCCCATTGTGATCAATAACCTGAATGACAAATCCCTGAGCTAATTGTCTGTTCCTTGCACTTTAAAAACAGGGTGTACTAGAGTTTCTCATAAACATTTAATAAATCATTCTTTTTCTTCTTTCTACATACATGATTTATAAAGTAAACAACAAAAAGGCACATTTATAAAACAGGCCACAAAGCCTGTTGATCCACACCAGGCAATTTTTCTTGTGATGCCATTTCCCATTGTGCTGAAATGTGTTTTGGCAGGATTTTAAAAGTTTTCATAAATAATATATATGCAAAATAAAACTAAATATCAACAACAACAACAACAACAAATAACTCTGAGGTGCTGTTGTCACAGATTCCCTGGGTGGTATTTATATGTCTCTCTTTTATATAAATGTATTACAAAAACATATACAATGACATACAAAAAGCAGCTCATAATCCAGAGAAGCCTCCACCAAGCAAAAGTAACACTACGATTGCTAATCAAACACACACACCTGAAAAGAACAAGTTAAAAAAAAAAAAAAATCAATGAATACATCATTGGAACAAAATCTACTTACAGCAAAGTACTTTTCAAATTAAGCTAATGTCTTTTGACAATAAGACGGCATGCTTGGCTTTAAGAATGATGCTACGAGAAATTAATAAAAGCCAGAAAGTTTATTTTGGATTAAAAGATTCACCTGAATGAGCAAAACTCACAGTAAAACTGTAGCAAACAGCTCTTTGTGCTCAAATTTCCAATCTTAATCTTATAGACAAAGCTGGGGGAAAAAAAGCGGAAGTGGAAGTGGAAGAAAAAAAATAAAACTCCCCAAACTATTTCTGGCAATTCCCGTGAGTGGTTTGATTTCTCCACCTAGATTTATCCATTCCTACTTATTTTTACCTAGTTAGGATTCAGCGCCCAATTCTCCCTGTGCCTTAGCACTATGGCAGTAAAATTTTAGTCTATTAAAATGTTAAAACTCAGGATTATGTGTTTCAATATGAATACTTTATTATATGCTGGTCTACCCTTTTGCCAGGGAGACAGGTACTTGGGTCAAAGTTGGAGATCAATACAAAAAATAGGTTATCATCCATCTGGAAAGAGCAGGGCTCCTTAGAAATGTTGATATCTGGAAGGCAAAGCCACCCAGGGGCAAATGAAAGTGATGTGGTAGATAAACCAGGGTCTCCATAACCCTCTTGGATTACAAGAGTAATGTTTGCACATAGATAAATGTTAAACCATTTCCCCACTTTAGAGAAAGATGGAAAGCACAGGCTTGAGCTTCTTTAAAAAAAAAAAAAAAAAAACTGAACATACATCAAGTCTCATAGTCCAATTTCCAAGTACAAAGTCAATCTCTGTCTAAAATGAACATAGTCAGGAGAGAGGGATCTCTTTATGGGTTACTCAAGGTCTTTCTTATTTTCTCACTTGTCTCCACTAGCCTTCTTAATACTTAATGCTTATTATCCAAACTACACATAGGGTGAAGTACAATTTTCTCAATTACAGTAAGATTTTAATATTGATGAAGAGGCTAAAGACATAAAAAAATCAGACTTTAGAGTTGTACAGAAATTTATTTTGTCTAAGGCATTATTTGCTAGTATATTCTTTCCTTTATAATTGTTTACTTTTCAATTAAATATCTGCATCCCTATTATCAAATTTTCAACACCTGCATCTCCTTGTCACTCACAACTATGGAACTTGCTTCCTAGTCCATTGAGAAAATGGAGGCAATCAAACAGAACTTCCACAAGCATGCACCATGACATCCGCAAACACATACATAACTGTACCTGAACCTGTTCTTCCTTACACCTTATTTTTTATGAACTATCTGTATATAAAATCTGCTTTTGCTCACCAGATACCACTCCTTCTTTATGAATCAAGAATATTATGCCAGCAATTGTCCCTTTCCAGAATCATCAGTTTCCCCTCTTTACTAGAGCATTCCAACTAATTTATATAAAGAAATGTATTATAAGGGATTAGCTCTCATGATTACAGAGGCTGGGGAGTCCCAAGACCTATATTAGGCAAGCTTGAGACCCAAGAGAACCAATGATATAAGTTCCAGTCTAAGTCTGGGTCCAAAGGCAGAAGAAGAATGATGTCTAGGCTTAAAGATAGGCAGGCAGAAAGAGAATGAATTCTCCCTTACACAGCCTTTTTGTTCTTTTCATGTCTTCAGTGGATTGGATGAGGCCCTCCCACACTGGGGAGAACAATCTGCCTTACTTAGTCTATAAATTGAAATGTTAATCTCATCCAGAAACATCTTCACAGCCACACCAAAAATAACGTTTAATCAAATATCTGGGCACCCCGTGGCCCAATCAAATTGATACATAAAATTAACCATCATAATCTCCCACCTGAAAAAAATGAAATAAACTCTCCCTTGACTTCCATATTCTTTCCAACTACTTAGACATTTCACTCTCATTTATAGCAAAATTTCTGTAAAGATTTGCAGATACCCACTATGTCTAATCTTTCTCCTCCCATTCTCCTCAGAAGCCTGTTCATTCAGCAGGCCAATATAAGATACTAATCTCTCCCTCAACCCCCTTACTCTGCTTAATTTATCTCCATAGAAATTACCACCATCTGCATAATTACCTGTTTTTCACTACCCACACTAGAATGTAATACATCTCATGGATGCCCGATGTGTTCAATGAATAAATACTGAAAGCACATAGAGGTGCTCATAAATATATTACAGCACATGGTTGTTTTAGAGCACATAGTAGGTGCTCAATGTTTTAAATGAAGAAATGAGTGAAAATTAAAATCCTTGAACAAGCACTAATGAGTACCGGGACCTGTAGTTTTAAAATAAGCCAAATAAGAATACAATGATATTCTAGTTTCAAAAACAGCAGGTATCCGATCTCCCTAATAGTGCCTGGATCAGAGAGACCTTTAAAACAATTCCAGGGGCACCTGGGTAGCGCAGTCGTTAAGCGTCTGCCTTCGGCTCAGGGCGTGATCCCGACATTCCAGGATCGAGTCCCACATCGGGCTCCTCGGCTGGGAGCCTGCTTCTTCCTCTCCCTCTCCCTTGCTGTGTTCCCTCTCTCGCTGGCTGTCTCTCTGTCACATAAATAAATAAAATCTTAAAAAATAAAAATAAAAATAAAAAATAAATAAATAAAACAATTCCAATCCACCCAGAAATTCCAGGGATCATTAGGATCCAAGAAAGAAGCAAATTTCTGCCTCCCTGAAGTTGAGAAAACATACCAGAGCTGAGACAGAAGACCTGTGTAAGACGCCGAGCCTTGTCACTGCCTAGCCAGGGGACTTCACCGAATTTATTCCATCTTTCTGAGCACTGTGTTTCTCTTCTATATGGGGGTGTTAACATCTTGACAATTGTCTTACCCATTTTCCAATTCTCTGGGAATTTTCTTTTACACTTCCCCTCCTTCTTCAATTCTTCAACAATCTGTCTCCCTGCAGTGTCCCCATACAATCACTTGACTTCAAATATCATAGAAAAAATAGATGTAAATGGAGGAACCACCTCACCCCCTCGCCACCTCATTCACAACTTGCAGAGGTGTCCACCTACCTGTCTCCCATCTGCGTGCTCCTAAGTCCAATGTGCACATGTGAGCTTTTCATCTCATTTCCTCTTGCCTTCTTAAGAGCTTTATTTCTACTCTTATTTTCCCTCTACTCTGTATCACCAAGTCAGCACTTTCTTTTCAATTATTTGCACCAGCATGCTAGCATTTTCTTATACTTCTCATCCGAAACAGCAAAGCAAAACAAAACAATAGCAATGCAACAGCAATAGCAAAAACAGTGGCAATGAGAAAACTTCCATTGTATAAATATATCACAATTCATTTCATTATTCCCATATCAATGAATACTTGGGCTATTTCCAGGTTTTATTTCTTTGTTTGATTTTTTAATTTTTTAAATCTGCTATAAACATTTCAGACATGTCTTCTGATAAACATGCATAGAGTTTTTCTAGATCAAATACCAGTGATATTAATGGGACCTAGATGGTACACATCTTCAATTTTACTGGATAACAGCAAATTGTCTTCCTAAGTAATTGTACCAGTTTGCAGTCCATAAACAGTATAAATTGTTCCATATTCTCACCAAAGCTTATTATTACCAGATGTTTTTATGTTTGCCAATCTGCTGAGTATCAAATGGTTACTTATGTAACCAAATGACTATAATTGGTATGTCCATAATTATTAAGGAGATTTTTCTTACATTTTCTCTCTGTGAAATATGCTTGTTCAGGCCTCTGACCCTTTTTTTCTGTGAAATTCTTTGTCTTTTTCTTACTGATCTTTTTAAGAACTCTCTATATATTCTGGACACTAGTCATGTATTGGTTACCTGTGCTATAGGTATACACTCCCAGTAGGTGGTTTGTCTTTTCTCTATGATAACCTTTGATGAAAAAATGTTTAATACTACAGTCTATTAATATTTTGCTTTTTGGAATGTGTACTTGTATCGTATCTTGGACTAAATAAGGCATGGTGTTTAAAGTGCATGGTTTGCAGAGTTCTGCTGGCCTGGGTTTTGGCTCCATGTTTCACCAGCTGTACAACCCTGGGTACTTAGTCTTACATGCTTCAGTTACCTCATCTGTAAAGTAGGGATAATCTTATAGGATTGTTGTGAGGATTAAATGTGTTAATATCTTTAACTTATTGTAACCGCACTTAACATTTTAAGTACTTAATAAGTATTGGCTATTTTTATTTAAGAAATAGGTTCTTACTCCCAGCTCATAATATATTCTCTTATATTTTCTTCTAAAAGATTTAAAGTTTGAATTTCATACTTAAATCTTTAACCCACATAAATTTTATATTTCTGTAGAGTATGAGATATGGGCTCACAAAAATACATGGACCACTTCACAGATTTGTATATCACTTTGCTCAAGGATAAGGCCTCATCTTCTTTACATTGTTCCAATTTTAATATATCTAGTGCCAAAACAGGTGCTCGTATAACATTTGATGCATTAACCTCTTACTTATTAACTTATCTAGGCATCCACAACTCATGATCCATTAGATTTCCTCCCTCCCCACTGACTGCCCCTCCTCAGTTCTCTTGCAGACCCCAGCTACTCTTATTTGACCTCGAAATGTTAAATTGCTTTAGAACTGAATCCTATACCTTCTTTTTTCTGTACTCTAGTGCCTGGAAACTGAGGCCAAATTACTTATAATCAAATGCTGACTTTTTCATTAAGTAGATATATAACTGAGCGATTATTTAACTTCTCTTTGCCTCTGTCCCTCATCAGTAAAATTGATATAACAACATTTCTTACCTTGTTAGATTGTTACGAGTATTAAACAAATTAACACATGTACGTCACTTATTTGGTATTTGGTAGAAGCTGAATAAATAGTAGCTATTATTTTCTAGAGGATTCCAGTTAATCCTATGATTTTAAAAGTCAACTAATTGCTGATAATTTCAAAATGTATGCATTCAGCCCTGAAATGTCCCTAAACTCAAGATTCACATAGCCAACCGCTTACTTGGCTGTTTCATTTTTTAGATGTGCAATAGGGATCTTTGACTTTGCGTGACCCAAACATAACTATTAGTTCAATCCAAGTCTTCCTCCCAGAGAAAAATCCATTTGCTGTAGCCAAAATCCATCACTCTTGATTTATTTTTATACTTTCTTCCCACATCCAGCCCCACGAATTCTACCTCAAAAAGGTATCCCACATCTGATCATTACTCCCTAATTCCAACTTAGTTAGCAATGTCTTCTCTCACCTGGACCACCATCACAAATGCTCTCCTTTACCACATGCTTTATGTGGTATTATGGTCTTTCTTCCATTCAGAGAGGAGATTAAGTCAATCCAATCCAATATAAATCCAATCACTATCCCTCAGCTTAAAATCATCCCGTGGCTCCCCACAGCAAACACAGTAAGATACAAACTCCTTCCCATGGAGTAGAGCGTCAAAGGTGATCTGGCCCCTGCTTACTGCTCCAGGCTCCTCTTCCTGCACTCACTCACAGTCAATATATTCCAGTCACATACCTTCTTTCTGAATCTTAAATATATAAACTCATTCTTATCTCAGGGCATTTGCACTTTCAGCTTGGAATGACTTACCCCCCGGTCTTCACATGGCCTACTCCTCATCATTCAGGTCCCAATTTGAAAGCTCACCTCATTGGAGACGCCCTCCTTGGCCATCCCAGTTAAAATTTTCCCACCAGGATTATCATGTTATTTTATTCATTGTTCTTATTGGCATTCAAATTTGTTAAATTTCTACATTATATCTGTCTCCTTCTACTGAAAGTAAACTCTGAGGAGAGCAGCATTGTATCATTTTCGTACTCCCAAGAACAGTGCCTGCCACACACACAGTCAGTTCTCAATACCTAATTATTAGCTGACTCCCAGACAGTATTCTAAGACCTTTATATGCAGCACTTCATTTCATCCCCCATAGGAAATACATAATTTCCATTTGATAGATAACAAAACCTTAGACACAAAGTGGCAAAAGTGAAATGCAAAATTCTTTGTCATTTTATGCCCTATTGCTTAGTACATTGCTGGATGCTAAGTAAATATTTCTTTAAAGGAGAGATGTATAAAAACACCAAAGAAAAAAATTCAAAAGGAATGTTTAAAAAAAAAGAAGAAGAAAGAAAGAAAAAAGCTAAAGAGTGCCATTTTTAGTCTCCCACACCATCAAATGAACTTTAGAAGGCCAGAACTGGGTTTCAGAATTCACACTCCAATAGGACCTATAGGAAAAGTTGGTGCTGCTACTTCCTGCGAAGTGCCTCGGGATACAATGGTTGTGAAAAATGCTATAAAAATGTAAAGTTGTTCTTCACACTTTTACTTAGTGCTATTGTCTCTGTGTGTCAAGTTGCAGCATGAACAAGACCACAGAGCTTTACTTAATTCAAGTCTAGAGAAGTCGAAATATGATTTGTCAGAGAAAAATAAAGGAGACTTTCAGAAAACCAAAATTCAGAGATCCTATCTGTTATGTCTTGTGCATTCCTATGTCAGAAATCCACATGGTATCTGGTCGCTCTGGCAGAAGGTAACTTATCTCTATCCAGGATTTGCTCCCATCAGAAGCACAAATAACCTAGGTAGAAGCTGCTATGCTATGAGGTCCAGGAAAAGAAGATCCCCCAAAGTACACATAGAGGGCATTGCTGCCCTGAGGGGGCAGAGATCTGGCTAGCTTATAGGAGGCTTACTTTTATTTTTATAATTTTTAAGTTCTTTTTTCTTTTCTTGTTTATTTAAATTCAAGTTAGTTAACATATAGTGTATTACTAGTTCCAGGGGTAGAATTCCGTGATTCATCAGTTGCATATAACAGCCAGTGCTCATTACATCAAGTGCCCTCCTTAATGCCCCTCACCCAGTTACCCCATTCCCCACGCCCTCCCTTCCAGCCACCCTCAGTTTGTTTCCTATAGTTAAGAGTCTCTTATGGTTTGCTTCCCTCTCTGTTTTTATCTTATTTTATTTTTCCTTCCCTTCCCCGATGTTCACCTGTTTTGTTTCTTAAATTCCACATATGAGTGAAATCATATGATGTTTGTCTTTCTCTGACTGACTTATTTTGCTTAGCATAATACCTTCTACTTTCATCCATGTCGTTGCAAATGGCAAGATTTCATTCTTTTCAATGTTTTTTTAATAAGGTTACAAAAATGTTTTAAAATTTTATTAATTGTAACATATGAAAACACTTCCCTAAACCACTAGTTCTGGAGTTCTAAGCCTAGAAGGTTCTAACCTTCTGAGAAATGGAATTGGGTCTGTTGATTCTCTCAACTGCCTTAGGTATTATTGGTTCCCAAGAAAATAGAGTAACTCAACCCTTAGGTCTGTGGCTGCTAATTGAGCCAGGAGTAATTAAAGGCAGACTAGTGTAGGGGAAAAAAGAAGAGGCAAAACAGGATAGTGGACAAAGCATACATATTTTTGGCATCAGAGGGATGGATCTCTATCCGAAGTCTGCCCTTCATAAGCATCATGGCTCTACCCAGATTCCCTCAAATCTCTTTACTATTTCTGCTCAGTCTCCCCAGATTTGATGGTGGTTTGTTCTCCAACATGCCCACATAGTTGACTTTTCTTCCTCGGGCTTCCCTCAGGCTACTGAAGCCCCTTGTCCTAAGCACAGAGCTTCATAAGTGCCTGGGAGTTTATATCCCTGGCTTTCCCAAATGCCAGGACAGCCCTTATTGAGGGTAGACAATGAGTGGCTGAGGAACACACTCTTCCATGCCTCAGGCTGGGATAACCCCTGAGACATGCCTTACCTTCCAGGTGTCCGCTATGGGATCAGGCTGAAGTCACTTTCTGTGAGTCCTTGCCTGAATTCATACCCTCGCTTTCCTTCTCCCCTGCTCTGTCGGGCTTGCCTCACTCCCTTATTGGTTTCTCCTGGGAGTATCACCTTAATATATCATTTGCATTTGAATCCTTATACTAGGGTCTGCTTCTGGAAACCCAGCCTAAGAAAATAAACTACCTCAAAGGTTTTTGTTGGGAACTAAATGAAATATGATTGTACCTAGGAACGGTGCTGACCGCATAATAGGCCTTTGATAAATGGCAACAACTATCTTCTCTTTAAGAAGGGAGCTGAAATTCTTCGTACCTTTGCAGCCATTTATAGATCTAACTTGGGGCCCACATGATGGAATATACCTGATAAATGCAGTTCTTGTCCAGCCAAAGCAATGGTGTCTGCTCCCCTTTGAGCAGGCCCCTTGTTGTAGATGACATTTTCCAACCCCCTTCCACCTCCAAAATTAATTAATTAACTAATTAATTAATTAATTAAACTGCTTGGAAGGAGTGCAATAAATTTAAGAGATAAATACCACTGGTTTTGGAGCCATGTTTATCTGAATTTTTAATTTATATGTGTCACTTACTAGCTTAGCTATTTGATCGCAGGTAAATTGCTTAACCTCTGTAAGTCTTGGGTTCCTCATCTGTAAAAGGGAGAAAAAAAGTCCCACCAATTTTGCTGAGCTGTGAAGATTACACAATATTTATTGGGTCAGAAGCAGCTCAGTGTGTTAGCTAAGAGCAAAGATGCTGGAGTAACACTGCCTGGGCTCCAAGCTCTGCCTCTTGCTAACTATATTAGTCAGGGTTCTCTAGAGAAACCAAGCCAACAGGAGCTAGCTAGGTAGTTGATGGATGGATATATATTATGAGCAGTTGGCTCATGCTATTATGGAGGCCGAGAAGTCCAGACACAATGGGCTAAGTTCCTATCTGAGTCTGAGTGTGAAGGCAGGAGAAGACTAACGTTGCAGCTCAAAGATGGGCAGAGAAAGAATTCTTTCTTACCTAGCCTTTTATTCTATCCTGACTTTCAACAAATTAGATAAGCTCCACCCTTGGCATATAGTAAGTACTCAGTAAATGTTAGTAATTCACCTCTCTGGCAGGGAGTAGAAATCCATAAAATATTAGGTCCCTTCTCCCTGGAAGTAACGAATGAACAAGGCAACTATAAATTTGAAAACTACTCTCTCATAGACACCTTGAAGGGAATGATGACCACAATTTTTCTTTTCTTTGACTATGAAACAAGAAAAGTGGGTTTCATCTTAAAGCAGCACATGACGTTTATTTTAGAAACATAGAATTCCAGGCTGTAAGCATCAGTAGATGTTGAAATGGATTGAGAAGGTTAGGAAATGTCCTATTTGGGGTGTTCTTTAAGAAATACCATCACATGCCTGGAATAGCTTGAGTCTGATTTTTCCTAAAGGTAGGAGAAAGAAGGAAATTACAACCCCTCCCCCCACCCATGTTTCCTTCTGTTAATTTCATCTCTTCAGTTTCCAGAGAATTCTAAGCAAAACTATTAGAATTCTGTTTTCCTGGGGCGCCTGGGTGGTGCAGTCGTTAAGCATCTGCCTTCGGCTCAGGGTGTGATCCCGGCGTTCTGGGATCGAGCCCCACGTCAGGCTCCACCACTAGGAGCCTGCTTCTTCCTCTCCCACTCCCCTGCTTGTGTTCCCTCTCTCACTGGCTGTCTCTGTCAAATAAATAAATAAATAATCTTAAAAAAAAAAAAAAAAGAATTGTTTTCCTAAGCATGATTTTCCTCCTCTGTGGGATGAATATTTTTTTTACATAAGTCAAGAAACTTTTTTTTTCCCTCAAATCAGAGGGTTATCCCTGCCTACCACCTATGAATAGAGCAAACAACACTTTATGTTATTGCTCCAATGCTTGCTATCACAGACACCTCCCACAGGTGCTGCATCCTCTGTAACAAGGTGGTTCTTCAGGGATTTTATAATAGTTTTGTGTGATTGCAAACCACTGTCTGGATCTCTATCCTGAGACGTCTGAAAATGCCCTTATCTCATGTATACTTTGAGGTGATATACTAATGCAATTTACAGATTTTAAAATCATAAAATGGTACTGTTGCAAGGATGCTAAAACAGGCTTGCATTTAGAAGGGGCTCCCACTAGCAAATATGGGACAATTTGAACATCAAAGTAAATAATGACTCGAACAACTTATAAACCACTGAATGAAATAGGAAATCATAAATGTATAATTAACTTACAATCCCAATGCTTAGAACAACTTTTTAAGATAGTATCTCTAATTTACACAGGGGTAACTGAGCTCAGAACACTGGAGTGGCTTTTCCAAGCTCAAACAGCTATCAAGTGACAGTCTTTCTTTTTCCTTCTATTTTTCAGAAACATTTCAAACTTACTGAAAAATTATAAGTATGATACAATAAATATAAGTAAAAAAAAATATTTTCCTCCTGAACTATTGAGAACTGCTGACCTGATGTACCATCACACCCAAATGCTTTAAAACAAGGATATTTTCATACATAACTGCAAGCAACCATCAATATCTGTGGCTCCATTAGGCAAATAGAAAGAAGCACCTGCACATAATAGACATTCATTTAATATTTCCTAATTTCATCTGAACAAAATATAGGTAAGGTGTAACTATATCCTTTCCCAAGCTTAGGTATAATGAGTGAATGTCCTAGGAACAATGATTTTAAAAAACATTTCAAGAAGACTTGTTCATTGATTTACAGGAACGTATATAACTGGGAAGCCTATACAGTAAATTTGCATATGAATATTTCATTCATTAAACCTCCAAATTAAATTCTAACTTCACAAATATAAAGATGTAGAAGGTATGACAATAATGACATAATATATGTTGCCATTTATTTTATAGACTGCTACACACATATAGATACACATATCATATAGTCTAAATATAAGCAATTATAAATTGTGACTATATTTTTGTCTAAAGTAAGTAGAGGGTAAAAACCTTAACATTCCTGGACATGTAACAGATCCTTCCATATTTATAAATTTGACTAATATCTTACATTTCTTAAGTTAGCAATATTTTCATTTTGTCTGGGTTTTGCTGTTATTAAAAATATAAAGACATTTTGTAATAAAAGTGAAGACTTCAATCAAAAAAATTTTTTTTAATTTCCACCTAATTATATAACTGCCAATTAAACTTTTGCAATATTTCAGAGATACAGAAACAGTTACATAATTCCATGTCCATGAAAATTCCTACTGGGCATGGGCAAAAGCAATTTTTCAGGCACTTCTAACCTCATTATTCTTTAATATTTAAATTTATATTCAGTGAATTTTCTGTATCCAAGTGTCAGTTTCATTCATGTCAATAGGGCTGGATGCGACTTCATTTCAAACGTAACAGGGTTCCTTACTGATATTCAACAAAATCCTCTGCAGCATTTGTCTGAAAACTTGTTTCTTATAAAAGCTTTTTAACCTCGACTAGTTTCCATTCTTAGACATCACACATTCTGAAAACCCACAAAATCCAAAGTACACATGCACATACCCCACAGAGGGTGAAGGGAAGGAGGGAGAGGAGGTGGTGGTGAGAGTCAGAACTGCAATGCCCAAGGGATGGCTATGCTACAAACAACTCTGCAGTGAGAAACAGAGATCTAACCCTAGAATCATCGTTTCTCAAAGGATCCTCAAAATTTACCATGTGGAGTCATATATGGAGCCCTTTTCAAACCCTTGAAACAGGATGGAGAGTAGGTAACAAAAATGAAAGGAAGGAGCGGTGTACTGAAAAATGAAGACAAATTCTGTAAGCACAATTAATTTACTAGGAGAGATAAACAAAAAGTCAACACAAATCTATTTTACAAATAGATTTGTAAAACAAATCTATAAGAAATAAATTCTAAGTCAAAATCCGGATAAATCTGTAAATTCATCTAATCTGAGAAGTGTGGATTGCACTTTAAAAGTCACATAACCTCTCTTAAATACCTATGCATGTGTGTTTTAATTTCCTATATTATTTGCAACAATTTTGGCCTGGGGACAGAATGGTCTAAAGCAGTACTATCTTTAAATATAATTTAAGTTGCACTTATCATTTTAAATTTCTATTAGATACATTGAAAGAAAGCAAAAGAAACTAGTGAAATTAATTTTAATAATGTATTTTATTTAACCCAGTATATCCAAAATAATACCATTTCAACATATAATCAACATAAAAATTGGGATATTTTATATATTTTATTATTATTGCTAACACTTCAAAATCTAGTATGTGTTTTACACTTCGAGTCAGCACATCTCCATTTCACAGCAGCCATATTAGCCAAGTAGAACAAAGATAACATGGACTTTTGGTGTTGAGGGTCTGATTTTTTTTAAGATCTGATATTTTAGAGCAGTTCTAGGTTTACAACAAAACTGAGAGGAAGATACAGAGATTTCTCACTAACCCTGCCTCCACACATGCATGGCCTCCCCATTATCAATATCACTCAACAAAATGGCACATTTATTTTTTTTAACCAAAGATGGACCTACATCAACACATCATAATCACTCAAAGTCCATGGTTTACCTTGGGTTTTATTCTTAGTGTTGTACATTCTATAGGTTTAAAGAAAACTATAATGACATATATCCATCATTATAATATCAGAATATTTTCACCGCCCTAAAAATTCCTCTGTACTCTTTGTATTCATCTCCCTTCATCCCCAAATTCCTGCCAACCACTAATATTTTTATTGTCTTCATAGTTTTGTCTTTCCCAAAATGTCAAATAGTTGGAATTATACAGTGTGTAGCCTTTTCAGATTGACTTCTTTCATTTAATAATATTCATTTAAGTTTCCTCAATGTCTTTTCATGGCTTGATAGCTCATTTCTTTTTCGCACTGAGTAATAGTCCATTGTCTGGATGTACCAGTTTATTTCTTCATTCAATTACTGAAGGACATCTTGGTCTCTTCCACAATTTAATTATATATAAAGCTGCCATAAATGCTTACATGCAGGTTTTTGTGTAGACATAAATTTTCAACTCCTTTGGGTAAATACCAAGGAGCACTATTGCTGGATCATATGGTAATAATATGTTTAGTTTTTTTAAGAAACTGCCAAACTGTCTTTCAAAGCGGCTGTACCATTTTGCATTCCTACCAGCAATAAATGAGAGTTCATGTTGCTCTGCCTCCTTGTCAGCGTTTGGTGTGAGTGTTCTGACTTTTGGCCATTCTAATAGGTGTGTAGTGGTATCTCATTATTGTTTTGTTTGCATTTCCCTGAAGTATATGGTGTGGAGCATCTTTTCACGTGCTAATTTGCCATTCGTGTCTCTTTTTTGGTGAGGTGTCTATTAAGATCTTTGGCAAATTTTTTAATTGGATTATTTGTTTTCTTATTATTGAGTTTTAAAAGCTCTTTGTATATTTTAGTTCATAGTCCTTTATCAGATGTGTCTTTTGCAAATATATTTTCCAGTCTGTAATTTGTCTTCAGATTCTCTTGGTATTGTCTTTTGCAGAGCAGGAGTTTGTAATTTTAATAAACTCAAGTTTATCAATTATTTCTTTCATGGATCATATCTTTAGTGTTATATCAAAATGGCATCACCATACCCAAAGTCATCTAGAATTTTTTTAAAGATGTTATTTATTTGAGAGTGAGTGGAGAGAGAGAGAAGGGGGAGAGTCAGAGGCAAGGGAGAAACAGACTCCCCGCTGAGCAGGAAGCCCAACACAGTGCTTCATCCCAGGTCCCAGGATCATGACCTGAGGCAAACCATACACTTAACTGACAGAGCCACCCAGGTTCCCCTAGATTTTCTTCTATATTATCTACTAGGAGTTTTATAGTTTTGCAGCCTCCATCTTTCGTAAAGTGGTAGAATTACTTGTGATTACCAATCAAGTACACCAATGTCTCTAAAGAGAAAGACATATAACCAGATATAAGTGTATTTCATTACCTTTTTTCAGAACTTAGACATCAACTTCTCATCTAAATATGATGCAAGGATTGATGTATACAGGATTAAATGAAGGAATGAAGGAGTATCAGAAATATTGATGTTTTCCACAATAGGCCAACATTTTCTGCTTCACAGTGTTCTTTATGCAGCAGCCTTGAGTTTGGTGCATTACTTGCAATTACCTTTTGTTTCCAGTCATTAAAGACATCTTCCTTTTTTTTTCTTTTTCTATGATTATAGTTGCTAACTTATATGGACATACTCTAGTGCTTTATTTTCTCGCTGTCATTTATTGTAAATCTCTTTTTGTCTCACTCTTTCTTTGACCCCACCAGTGGAAACTTTTCACTAAATTGGATTCTCATTATGGCCAACAATATATCTTTTAATAAAGTTGCATAATAAAAATTTCCTATTATAATTAATTATTTTAATATATTCCAGAAGTTAAATTATTTTGATAACTAGATCCACTGAGTAAGCTTTGAGACAAATCCATCTTATACCAAATGCCAATTTTTAATAAATTGGGGTAATAAGCATCTGAAGAAGAGTCAGTCAAGTAGCAGAAATGCAGGATATAATACAAATTTAGGCATTGTTCTAATAGTAATATATGATCATTTATTTTTGTATTCTGAAAGTAACAATGATTATTATAGGTGAAAGAATCTACATGTTCTCTAAGTATCTACCTATGATCTAGGTACCATAACACTATATGATTAACTTATAACAAAGGTTTATATCTTCTTGGATATAACTTAAAATCTGTAAGATAGGGCCCCTGTTATTTTGTAGGTATGTGCTAGCCACATTAATATGTGATCTTTAAAATTCATTTAGCATGGCCCTTAGACTGCAACTCAACCCTAAACATTTTTGAGACCTCAGAAAATTGCTATTTAAAAGTTACTGGGGTTATCCATCAATGTACGAAGAGACATCAATTCTTCTTTATGGAAAGAAACAGAAACCATTTATTGTGATTGGAGGGTGGGGGAGAACCTATTGAATGAGCCATAATTCTGCAAACATAAAACCAGCACATACATATTTTCTTTAGGGAAAAAATGTAAAATATTCACTGCCATGAATTCTATTTGGCAATGTAAATTGCCCTGCATAAAAACTGTGTTTCTGCAAACTGTATCCCTGCATTGTGTGTAGATTAAAAAAATACTATCACTCATTGGAATTGTGTATGTTCTTGAGTAGCCGAAATAGGAATTGTGAAGCTGAGATAGAGAAAACTATAGAAAAGCATACAGACATGGTTTTCCCTTTGAGCTACTATTAGTTGACTTAAAAAGTATGTGATCGGACTCACCACTGATGTCATTTAGAGAGAAAAATCCAAATGCATTAATATTATTATCTCATTCAGGCCATTAAGCAAGACTACATCCATTTTGGTTAAGACAGACTTTCTTCAAATGTGATGTGATACTACTACTGTCAGTCAACCTGGGAAGAGGAAAATTCTGGGGACAGAAAATGGAGAGTTGGAAGACTAACCTCAGGCCAGGATGAGCATGGAGTATTTTCATCTCCTTGGAATATGTGGTTTTTGGACATAGAACAGTCACTCTCAAGGGCACTCTCTTTGGAGAGGGTAAACTGGTCCTTACTACCTGCATTGCAGCCAGTTGATTTATAGGCATCAAAACACATCAAAATACTCACCAGATCTTCCTGGGAAATGCTCCTCTGAACTGCAAGAGTAGCTATATTAAAGAATACTTTTAAATTCATACCATCATTGCTTCCTTCTACCAGAGCCAAAACTTTGTGAAAACTTGTAACCTAATCTTGCTCTGTGCGTGCTCCTTTTATGTTTGGAACGGGGTCCCAAAAGGACTAGTCCCTCACAGAGCACCTCCCAGAACAAAAGTGGCAGTAGAGCTTTGTGTATTGAGTAGCATTTTCAAGAGGCCTTGCAGGAGCAGAGGCGCCCCACCTTACTAATAGGTCTTACTTTAAATTCATTTCCTTTTCCAAGGATACCGAAGCCTACCCAGGAAAACTAGACCATTTCCTTAAAGGCTGACATTCCCTTTCACCTCAGAGACTACTTCACATCTTCTCTTCTCTCCCCAATCTCTCCAGAATCCCTCTTCCTCCCTGCTCACTCTTAAATAATAACTTTATCTTATACGCCACTGAGCTAATGGAAATAATCAGATGGAATTGCCTTCAATTTCCCACGAAATGAACCTACAGCCTCTGCTTTCTCTTCTCCTACAATGGAACACCAATCCCTATTTAACAAATGCCAGGCAAAGCACCCGCGTTCTATAGACATCCTCTCTTGCTCTCTCAAAGATTTCACTCTGGCAATGAATCCCCCTCTCTCCAAGACCATGAATTTATTCTTCTCTAAGGGTTATTAACATTGGCAAATACACAGGTTCTGGATCTGACATTTGGAAAAAACAAGCAAACAAACCCAAAAAACTTTCTGGACCTTTCGTTTCCTGCCAAAGAGTATCTCCTTTTCTTACTTCCCACAAAATTCATGTCTATATCTACTTCTTTAGCTCTACCTTATCTTCAACTCACTTCATGTGGGCTTTTACTCTCTATACATCAATGACTCCAATGAAACACCCCATCAGGATCTTGTCAGTGATCTCCATGCTGCAAAATTTTGTAATTCCTTCTCTGTCTCCTCTTGCTTCACTTCTAAGCAGTACATTCAAACACTCTAACCTTTCTAAAAACCTTTTTTCTTGAATTCCAGAACATCATACATTATTTCATTTTCTTCCAACTTCATTGATTCTCTCTCTCAATATTCTTTACTTTTTTCTCTTCTATAGCCAACTTCTAAATTAGTTAGAGTATTCTAGGGATTGATCCTATAACTTTTCCTTTATCTCCCGTTCATATTCCCCAATAACTCATGTACATCCATTGCTCTAAATACCATATATATTTTCATAACTCTCCAATTTAAATCCCCCATCCTCTCTAAGCCTTGAATTTCAGACTGTGCATCTGAGTACTTGACATCTTCAATAATAAGACTAGGCACAGCTTATAAGAAACAGAACTCATGCTCTGTACTATACCACCCGGCCATTGCCAACAACATTTTATCCCTTCCTCATGTGAGTAAATACTACTAAATAACCAGGAAAATACTACTACTAAATAAATAATATGACTAACATAAATACTACTAAATAACTAAACCTAGGTATCATATCTGAATTCTCTTTGCCCTTTCACCCAACCCTTCAACAAGTCATATTAGTTCTATGTCAAAGTAGATCTCAAATCTTTCACATCTCTTCCTCTCCACTTCTATCCCCTTAAACAAAACCAGCCTACATCTTTTCTTATCTGGCCTACAATAATAGCCAAAATATTTTCCCTATTTCCACTGTTGTACTCATATTCTTACACAGCCAGCAGCCAGAATTGTCTTTTTTAAAAGTAAATTAGTTCATGTGGTTTACCTGCTTAAAACATGCCCATATGTTTCAGTCATTCTAATTGCCCTTGATGCCCTGAAGGGCCAAACATTATCAGGCTCCTGCACAATTCTCAGACTCACCTTGTACCACCTTATCCGTTTCTTGCTGTTTTATTTATACTCCTTGTGATTTATAAAATGAAATATATATTTGGTCTTCACCTCCATTTCTGGCACAGAGCTCCTAGAACCCTCAGAATTTCATAAACAATGAGAAGACAAAGGGGGTCTTTTGATGTTAATGAGGTGCCTTTTGGAAAGCCTCTAGGTCAACTAAGGATGGGGGCTGGTCACCAGAGGAACAAACCATGTGATTAGAGGGTTGGAACTTTCAGTCCCACTCACCTGACTTCCCTGAAAAGGGAGAAGGGGCTGGAGGTTGAATCAATTACCATTGCCAATGATTTAATCAATCATGCCTATATAATGAAGCCTTCATAAAAACCTAAAAGGACAGGGCTCGGAGAGCTTCCTCATTAGTGAGCACATGGAGATCCAGAAAGAGTGGTGTGCAAGGAGAGGGCACAGATTTCTGTGCTCTTTTCCCATACCTTACCCTATGTATCTCTTCATCTGGTGGTTGATTTGTATCCTTTGACATCCTTCATAATAAACCAGTAATCTAGTGAGTAAACTGGTTTCCTGAGTTCTGTTAAGCTCTTCTAGCAATTAGTCAAACCAAAGGAGGGGGTCATGGGAACATCTGATTTACAGCAGCCAGTCAATCAGAAGCAGAGGTAACAACCTGCATCTGAAGTGCCAGGTCAGGTGGGGGAGTGTTGAGTATTGTGGGACCAAACCCTTAAGCTGTGGAATCTGATGTTATCTCACACGTAGATAGTGTCAGAGTTGAGTTGAATTATAAGACACTCAGCTGGTGTCAAAGAATTGTGTGGTGATGGGGGAAGAAACCCACATGTCAGAATTGGTGACCAGAATAATATTCCTCTTCCCTCAGTTGCTCTAACTCGGTGGCTCTTTCTCAAAACTTTGCCTTTGTTCCTCTTTCAATATGGAATGTTCTTCCTCCCCTTCTGATCTTCACTTAGTAGGCTCCATCTCACCATCTAGGTCTTAACTCACATGTCAACTCCTTAGAAAACAGTCCTACCATCTCTAATGTTGCTCCCTTAAACCACCTTGCTACTCAATTTCTACAGGATTGCTCTGTCTTATTTCCTTCAAAGTATTTATCCTTATCTATAATTATTTTATCTAGTTGGTCTGACTCCCTCACCCCCCCACCTGCCACAATCTATAAGTTTCATGGAAAAAGGACCGTGTCCATCCTGTTCACCAATAACCCATGTGCTGAAAATTTCCTAGCACAAAATAGCTATCAATAGAAATAGTTGTTACATAAATGAATATCTTGAGAGCTTGCCAAAAAAAGGACAGAATGAAAAACCTGAATGAATTTGTTCTTAGCCCATGTAAAAGAGAACCTGGTGTCATTTCCAGAAGCTAATTAGGGCATGCTTCAAGGGGATCTATCATGCCAGCTTTAACTCCACCATCATAACATGGATATTAAAGGAAATGGACCTCATTTTATATTCACACACAGCCAAAGCCTGGGTATACCGGTTATATTTGCAACAATTCAGGCAGGTGGATGTTATTATTTCTACTTTAAAATAGCAATATGAGGCCCAGAGAGATATAATAATGTGCCCAAATCCTCATAGCAAATAAATGTTAAAGCTGGGATTCCAACATCTATGTGTTTGATTCAAAGGTCCATGTCCTTCCTTGTACTCTAGAAATAATAGACTGCTGAGCATAATGGTGAAGCATCTTCTTTTCTGAAAACACTTATTGCTATTCATGAGCCCAAAGGGAGTTAAAAATGTGAATATAAGAGTTGGTCCAGAGGGTTAAGAGGGGGAGGAAAAGAAGAAACTGTGTGTATGAAAAATGCAGCTGATGGGTGTCTTTTCAAATACCATGGTGTCTCAATAGGGCCTGTTGACTCACACATACACATAATCAGTGTAATTCCAGGAGCAAGCCCGCTTGGCTCAGCAGTTTTAATATACAGATCAATTTTGCATTACCTCCTTCTGGCTGTGAGTGCTCATAGAGGGAGGTCATAAAACATTTATTGGGCCAAGGATGCAAATTGAGCAAAGAGTGAATCTTCAATCTGTGGACAGGCTCTTGAAAGAGACTTGTCAGATAAGTCTGTGATGAGCGTTTGCTCTGCCCTACACCCTATGAAATTTTTATTTTCATTTCCTTTAAAGAATTCACCTCTTTAGGGGGTGGAAAATTATATACATACACACATACACATATATATAACTATGGCATAATAAAGCATGTGCCATTTATATTTTAAAAATAAAAATGCATGTGACAAAGACTGTTAGAAAACTAAACTTAGAATATTATGTCAGAATTATGACAGAAATTCTCCAATTATATCCTATGGGTAAAGCAACATTGGGAGACATCAAGAAAAAGCACAAAGTAAGTGTTCATTTCTACCATGAACTAGGACTCCAGGCCAAAATTCTGTATTGTGGCACAATATCCAGATAACCAGCTAGTTAATCACTGGTATAGAGGATTTCAAGGCCTGCACTGGAACCCAGAGAAATGAAGAAAGCAGGATAATTTGCACACTTGCTGTGTTACGTTTAATTAACTCTCGGGGTAGCATGACCTGCTGCTGCCTATCTTAATCTGTCTTAACCCTTTCTCCTAATTCAGCTAATGAGAAATGAATGATGGTTCACCCTAATCAGTCAGTCATCTTGGCACACAAAGGTGAGGAAATGAGCAACACCAAAGAAAAGGGAGTGGTGTTTAATAAATTTGGCTGGTCTAGTTCAACCCTCAAATACCCTGTGCATATATAAGGTTTTATTTCTGGGCATAATCTGAAGATTTCCTCCATGAAGTCTCACCTCCGGTTCCAGGTAGGAGTGACTGCATCCTTTCCTAATCTCCCTGAGAACTGAAATCTGTAACATCCTTTGAAATGAACTAAGGCTACCTTGCATCATTGTTTTTCTTTATAGAACAATACAGTGGGTAATAAAGGGATAGAGTATGTTTTATATCGGGGTTGGTTTTTTTGGGGGGGGGGTGGCCAAATGGCTGCCAGAAGTGCTATAGGTAGCAAGAACTTAATATTTGTTAATGAAGGTGATAATTTGTCTTTATATTTCTCTCTTAACAGATAATGACAAATTTAGGACAACTGCTTATATTGCCAATAGCTGGACATCTCCTGCCATGCCAGATAAAACAAAGTACAAATTGAAGGAAGAGAATTAGTTAAAAAGAAAAGCTGCTACATTATACATGTGTAAGCTCACCACCAGCCAGACCATAAGCTTCTTGAAGGCAAGAACAGCCTTCTTTATTCAGTATCACCAGTAACTATCCCAGTGCCTAGTCCACGGGGAGCTAGCTGTTCAATATTTATTTACTCAATGAATGTCATCCTGCCAGCTCAAACACACACACACACACACACACACACACACACACACACACACACAGCATCTTCAGAACATTTACAGAGATGGATTTTAAACTTAAAGGAGGTACAGTAAACATACAAGATTTTCTATGACCACTGATCCAAATCCCTTTGGGCACTTTAATAGTTTTGTATGTTTTTAAGTTGATCCTGGTTTCACTTCATTCTGTTTTCTCCAAAAATCCTAATGATTTTTGCTCTTTACCCATTTGTAAGCCTTACCTAGCCCCTCCGGCTATCCCAGTCACTACAGTTTTGCCTGAGGTCAGCATCACTCCCATAAAGCCCCAGGGCAGGGACAGTCACGTGGGCAGCTGCCTCAGCCCGCTATTTCTCAGCAAAAGGTTTCACTAAAAGAAGAAAAACTCAGATTACCCTAACCTGTCCTCTTACTTTGGAGTTCTGAAAATGCAAAGAATTGCTGTGTGAAAAAATGTTTGTCTCTCGTGGCACCCCTTTCAAATCATTTGATCAGGACACACCTAGAGAAAGATGCAATTAATTTTCAACCAAGCAACTCATCACCCCAAGTTACCTAGAAAGGAACAGAGCTGGGGGGCACCTGAGTGGCTCAGTCGGTTAAATGTCAGACTCTTGGTTTCAGCTTAGGTCACGATCTCAGGATCATGGGATCCAGCCTCCATTCCCCATTCAGGCTCCACACTCAGTGGGCAGTCTGCTTGAGATTCTCTCTCTCCCTCTGCCCCTCCCCCTGTTCACGCTGGTGTAGGCACACAACCTCTCTCTCCCTTTAAAATAAAAATAAATAATAATAATAATAAAAAAGAAAGGAACAGAGCTGAATACCAAATATAACAGGCAACACTACCCCATATATTTATTGTGTTTTGGCAAAACTATCTCCTTAGGAGTCACAAAACTAGTGAAATCCAATAAAGTATTGAGTTTAGTTAATAGAAATATACCAATGTTGGTTCCTTAGTTGTGACAAATGTACTGTAGTAATGTAAAATATTAACAATAGGGAAAACTGGACAAGGAGTATATGAGAAGTCTGTACTACCTTTTGCAGTGTTTAGTAAAGCAAAGTATTCTATAACAAATTTTTAAAAAACTTTTAAAGACTTTAAAAAGAAAAAAAGAAGAAGAAGTCATAGGGGTGCCTGGGAGGCTCAGTCAGTTAAGTGTTCCAACCTTTGATTGCAGCTCAGGTCATGATCTCAGGGTCATGAGATCAAGCCGCACGTCAGGTTCTGAGCTCAGCACAGTCTGCTTGAGATTCTCTCTCTGTCTGCTTTTTCCCCTGCTCCCCACCACTCAGTGCACACTCTCACTATCAATAAATAAATATAGTTTTTAAATGTCATAGAATACAGAGAGGAACTCTCTCAGACAACTAGATCTTTCCCAAAGTTTTCCTGAGAAACAAAGTTCCTACAGGAGAGGCCCACACCTTGTTTGTAGTTTTAGACCAGAGATATGACTGAAGGTCTGGCTGAGAAAGGGTAGCAATGGTGGTGGGTCAGATTCAGGAAGACAATATAGCATTCTGAGGGACAGCCACCGAGAGGTGAGGAATGAGATTCTTTAGGCCTTGGTAGGGTCTTGAGTGGAAGCAAAGTAAAATGATACCTGAACTTAAATCAAACCTATCTCCCTTCCCCCTCTCCAGACTGTCTTTATCCCTTTGACAGGAGAGAGTCACCCCATTGACACAATCCTACTCAAGAGAGCTGAGTAATAAAATTAAATCAACTGCATTGTATCCTGGAAAAGAAACATCTCCAAGAAAGAAAGCCTTTTCCAAATAGGTTAAAAAATGAATAATGGTACTCCCAGAGATAATGGAGAGAGTGGGATGACCCACACCTCAGGAAGATCAAGTGTGAGGCTGAATCAGAATTACAGGTATGAGAGGAATCTGAGGCAGGTAAACTGGTCCTGAAAGAGTGGCATTTATAGGGAATGATAAGCAGGGCCTGTGCCTTGTGCAAACAGCAAAAGAGCATTGCAGTTACAGAGGACAAGGGTAACCATCAGTCTTGGTGAGAGCCTGCTCAACTGACCTTACCCAGGATTTCACAGCATGTGGGGCCACAAGGATGTCGGGATATATTGAATGAGGGAGATTTTGAATGTCTTGGAACTTCACCAATCAAAGCAGCATTAGTAAAAAGTCACAGAATTTAGGAATGATGCTGATGGGCATGTTTCCTCAACTTCAAATGAAATTGGGCTCTTTCAATTTACATTATATATCTGGACAAAGCCAAACCACGACAAACAGCACTGCCTACCGCCTTAGAGAATCTGAAATTTTTACAGACCTGATGGAGCCCCAGTTGGGCTATAATGGAAGGAGAAGGTGGCTAATTATGTATTTTATATCTTATTAATTACAGAAATAATTTCAGTCATAGTAACAGTCTATAATAACAGAAGTGTTGGGTCTACTGAGGTTAGGCTGAGCTTCCCATGAATTTGACTTCAGAGATAAAAGAAAGTCCAGAAGGACATATTATTGCTGGAATTTTCCCCCAACTGAGATGTGGAGAGGATGCCATCCTATTTGAGGATGCCCTGTCCAGCCATATAGAGGCTAAAACTTGAAATGAAGTATTGAATCTGATTTTCCTTTCAGAAGCCAAGACATTACAAACTGCTAAATGATAAAGTACCTTTTAAAAACACATATATGTTTATTCTCCTAAAAAATCTGAGCTCAGCTATCCTAGTCTTAGACTTAAGACTTTTCCGTAATGCTGTTCTAATCCACAAATTAGAATCAGCCATCAGGAGAATCTTTTACCCTTCTTTAAGGAACAAGGAAGGATCAACACTTAGCCTATCCCTATTGTACACCAAAAGCTGAATTATTTTAATCTATAATTAACAAAGTAGTGCCTTTTAAAAATTTAATACAGAACTAAATAAAATAGAGTAAACATCTTTATTTTATTCTCACTCTCCAGCATTTGCCACTGTTAACAATTCAGTGTCTATGTTCCCAGCATTTTTCATGTGAATACAATCGTAAAAATAAACATGTTTTTACAAAGATGAAATTATACTCTACATTCTACTTTGCAATCTGCTTTGACACTTAAAACTTTCTTCACATACAGAATCTTTCTGACTACACTATGACACAGATAATATTATACCTATTTCAAGAATGGGTAAGAGTGCCTCAAGAACATTGTATATTCCACCCAAGTTCACACAAGCAGTAAATAGGATTCAAGCACAAATCTATTGTTTCTCTAAGGCTAGCTGCATGGAATACAATTGGTATATGTTTGGATATCTTAACTTTCATTATATAGTTTAGGGATAGACAAGTTTTTCTTAGAAATAAATAGTAAATATTTTAGGCTTTGTGGAGCACCTATGGTGCTCTTTTTGAGTTTGTTTGTTCGTTCTCGTTCCTTGGTTGGTTGATTTGCAACCCTTTAAAAATGTAAAAACCACTCTTAACTTAGGGAGCCATGCAAAAACAAGTCTCAAATGATGGAGATTCCATCTGAATGGCTATAGTTTGTTAATCCCTGATATAGTTTCAATTGCACAATTTAACAATATGGGGTTTTTAAAATGCCAAAATTTGCTTCTTTGCCACTGAATGTATCTTTCCTTCTGGCTAGACATAGACATTCTTAAAATACAAATCAAGCTTTGGAAAGTTTGAGATCACTGACTCCATCCTTGTACATGCCACTCACCATGACATCATTCATCAGGCAGTAAGTGACAAGGCTTCACACAACCCCTTCAGGTCAACTGAAGTGGAGATTTGGTTTTCCTGAAACCGACACTTTGGGAAAACAAAAAGATGAAACTATAAATTTCTCAGATAGAGGTATCAGAAGAAGACTACTTCAAAATGTTTGTATTTTGCTTCTTTTTGTTAGTTGCCAAGAATTTGCCATTATCAGAACTAAGTTCTTTATTCTGAGACACTAATGAGCAAGCCACCGAAAGACTGGCTGCCATTTTTTATTACAACGAAGTCATATTGCTTCATATTGTCAAGACACAACTCCTCCAAGCCTCATCCTCCTCCCCTTAGTAGAAGAAAAATAATTTGGTGTGACATCTATCTCTGTGAAAAAACAGCAGGGTGTATTAGAAAAAACAGGATCTTTGGAGACAGACTTAAACTTGAATATCAATGTCTTTATTCAGTTAGTTGATATTGGGCAGGTTACTTGAACTCTCTGGGCCTCAGCTATTTTACCTCTAAACTGCAAGATTGTTAAAAGAAAGAAAATTACAGATACACAGATACCTAATTTTAATAAAACAATATAATTTTTCATTACTATAGGACAATAATACTGCAGAAAAATACGGCAAAATCATCCTAGAATAGCAATCCTTAGCTGACCCATGAAATACAAAATCCAGTCTACTTTTTTTTTTTTTATCACAAAAACTCAACAGCGTAATAGCTTTTATAATTCTATTAAAACTCCCAGGGAGTAGGCGGCAGATTTTAAAGAATTTGTGAGATTATTCTCCACAATCTAGTGTTAAGATATACATTTTCCCCACCTAAAAACAACTAAGAATATAGGGTGTGTCTTATTAGAAATCTTGTACTGTTTGTAAATGCACATAATTAGAAAAGTAATACAACTTCTTTTAACTACCTCCAACATATTTTTTCTCCATCAGCCTGAGCAAGAACAAACAATGCTAACACAATGTCTGTTCTCTGTTTAATAATGGATTCAGCAAAGGAAGAATACATCCTAAAAGATTAATAAGAAGCAAATATCCAGGACAGTGAAAAGACAAACAGCAGAGTGGCTGTTTTGCTTAACTGCCTGTCAGTAAATATTCATGCCTGGCTTTGGTCTTTTTCTGGGCCCATGCTGCTAAACTTGGCCTCCTTCTCAAATTTCTGTCAATAGCCTAAAAGCTATATTCAAACAAACATTCAAATGTACATCACTCTAGTTCCTTCAGACAAACTGACACAATGGGTTTCCATTTTAATTAGGGAGGCTTCTAAAATGATTTACATCAGAACTGTCCAAGGCTCAGGAGCAAATGATAAAGATGAGGATTTCCTTGCATATTTACATTAATGTATTCTTCAACTGTGGGCAGCACGGTTTGAGAGAGTCAAAAGCAAAAAGTCAGAACATATAATGAATGCTTAAAGTGGTACGAAAGTCACCTAAGGAACCCCAAATTATTAAATGCAGATCAATTGTTGTGAATTAGTATCTCACAATCCTATCAGATTCACTAAAAGTCGTTGCGTTTTTTCCAAATCTAAAAAGCAAACAAATGAAACAACAACAAAAACCAGAGATTATCTTTAATCAGAGGTGATGTTTCGGAGACTCCTGAGCAACACCCCTTACCAGACATTACCGGCTCCTGGTGGCACAGCTCTCCTCTTTTCAATCCACTTTCTCAGGTTTCTCAAAGCAATCTTACCAAATAATAGATATCTTCCCTGCCATACACATGCCCATTTCAGTGGTTCCCCTAATAACTACAGATTCTTAGCAAGACACCCCTCAACCTATAATCTGGGTACACTCTATTTTTTCCACTCCCTTCTCCCTGTCTCTGTACTCACTGTTGTGCTTGCCATTCCCCGAGAATACTACACACATTCATGCCTCCATCCCTTTGTTCATAGTGTTTCCTTGGCAAAGCTGCAAGAACAAAATTAGCAGCATTTCAAGTGACAATAGTGTCTGGCAGGTATTCTCTTCTGAGGTATTCAACTTTCATCATTTTTGCATATATGTTGAAGTTTATGCTCAAAGACCGGGAGTAAACATGATTTGCCCTGGAAAATATTAGCACATCCTTCTTTCCACCCATCAACACCAGCTAGAAGCATAAATGAAATTTTAAAATAATATACTGACTATCCAAATTTACTTAGTACTATGCAACAAAGAACTCTCTTTTTCTCTACCCCTGTGCCACCCACCTATGCCATTAAGTAGAGTGATACATTAAATAAAGGACATCCTAGCCATACAATATGTAGGCTTGTGGCATGCCTCCTATACACTGAAATTTTATTAATGTGATGATCTCGTGATGATTCGAAATTTTATGCTACATTCAGAAAAAAGAAAAGCTTTTACTCCAGTTGTAACAAAATCATTCACCTTGCTTGATTATTCAGGGTAATGACAGAAATTACATGTAATCTTGGGTAAAATTTCAATATAACAAGGCTTTGTTTAGCAACTGCCAGCCAAGATGTGATCCTTCTCTGCTCTCACAGAGGCTGCACATTTACTTTTCAACAATTTCCAGTTTGTAGTTTGTAGTTGCATTTTTACGTCATTTTATTAATATCTTTTCCTCCCCACAGAACAGTAGGATCCATGGGGACAGAGATCATGTATGTTTTGCTCACCATTGTATGCCTAGCACAAAACACAGAGCATGTCACTGAGTTAGCATTCAAAAAAATATTTGTTGAATGAGTGAACAGCATATACACATTGAGAATCTGTTCAAATGATAAGTTTTCTAAGTGAATCCAGAACATTAGCCTAAGAAAATAAAAGGGGAAGGGAACTTGGGCTTAACAAAGCAATATTCATAATATCAATGCTTCATTTAGAAGTCAATTTAAATTTTAAAAAAGTAAGTAAATAAATAAATCTCCTTTAATTTTAAGAAGTTTCAAGTCAGGTTTGAAGTTTTAAAGTGTCTCTATCATGGAATACATACATGAAACTATACTCTTCAAATTAAGAGCAAAATGAATACAAAATATACATTTTAGGCTTAAGGACTTTGACTTCCTTCTGTCGAGCCCCTTCAATTTCTCTTTGAAACTAGGCAATATTTATATAAAAACATTTATATGCAAAAACATTTGTAGAAATTTCATAGGAGTAGGGGGAGAATTTTCCAACAACCAAATTAGAGTTCTTCTTAAAGTAGGAACTGCCCTCACATGGAAGTTAAAAGCTTGGGGTGGACAATGGATCCTGCCAGTTAAGGTGACAACAGAGTTCAAGGCTTCAAAAACAACACAAACAAAGGAACGAACAAAAAAGAGCAGCAGTATTCTACATATGATAAGTGGAGGAATTTGTTATTGACAAAAAGGAAAAAAAGAAAGCTAGAGGAAAGAAAGAGAGAAGGGATCAGAATAGAGGGGCCAAAAAGATGGAGAAAAGTTAGAACTAGATACTAACTGGGAGCAATGAAACTCCCTCATATGTCATGGTCAAAGGATTATTTTAAGAGTAACTATGACTTCATTCCACCTCTGACATGACGGAATGTCATGCATCAGATTAACTCTCCCTTTCATATCAACAATAAAAGCAGATTTGCTTTGAATAAACACCAAAATGAATGAATGAATGAATGAATGAATGAATGAATATTTGAAGGCATCATAAATCATCCAAAGAAGACAGGACTTGAAAGATCGATACCATAGACAAAAAGTAAGCTCACTGACGTAAGACTCACATTTGCCTCTGCCTTTTCCCTGAGGCATTTACCAATTTGTAGCACAAGAAAGAGAAGCAGAGAGCAATCTGGAGCTACAGGCAGTTCTATCAGGCCGGTGAGAGAAGTTAGAATTTGGAGATGCCCAGATTTGCAGGGCCAAGATCACAGAGAGGAAGGAACTACACAAAAGTGAGTTAGAAAATTCTACGGGCAATTTCCCCATGAAATATTAGCTGACACCTAAGCTGCATATGCAAGTCACCAAGAAGACAATGGGAAGTAAGCCTGAGAGGCTAAAATGATGAGCAAAAATATCTGATGTTTTTTGGTGCTGGAAAGACAAAGTTAGGGCTCAGGACCTGCCAAGATGAAGGTTCTTCCAGTGAAGAATCCAAAATTTCAGATGAGACCCTAAAAGGTTACCCCATTAAAAAAAAAAAAAAAAGGACAAACTGCCCTATGAAAGACTGAAACAAAGCCTTGACTCTAGTAAGATAACTGGTCCTTCTTTTATTTGCCTATGAAAAGAAAACCAAACTAAGTGCTCATACACAATGTCCAGCATGCAATCAAAAGACATACCAGGATTGAAGACCACATGATCACAAACAAAACAAAAACATAAAACAGAGCCACTGGTAGAACAGATATTGGAGATATTAGAGGTTTTAAAATAACTATGATTTAAATGTCAAGAAAACGGAGGTAAAATGGAAAATTTCACCAGAGAATATAACCACAAATGAAGAGTAAGAATTTAATACACAGGTTTAAT
Source organism: Ursus maritimus (assembly GCF_017311325.1). Classification (NCBI taxonomy): domain Eukaryota; kingdom Metazoa; phylum Chordata; class Mammalia; order Carnivora; family Ursidae; genus Ursus; species Ursus maritimus. Next base: position 16,143,700 of record NW_024424119.1, on the reverse strand, counting down.
AAGAAAAGGTAACTAAAGTATGCACCTTAATTAATAATGTATCAATATTGGCACAGGAATTGTAACCAACATTCCATATGTAAGATGTTAATAATAGGGGAAACTGGGTACAGGGAATATGGAAACTCTCTGTATTAACTTTGTAACTTTTCTGTTAGTCTAAAGCTGTTCTAAAATTAAAAAAAAAAAAATTTAAAACACCCAGAGAGGGAAATAAAATTATCTTCAAAAGGACTAATAATAAGATCCACAGCTAACTTTCCATCAGAAATGAGAGCAAACAATGACCAAAAAAAAAAAACAAAAACAAAAAACCACCACAAAAAACAAAAAACAAAACAAAAAAAACACTTCTTAAAAATAATTTGAAACCATCTAAAAATAAGACCCTGCCAATCTAGGATTCAAAACCTAGCAAATGTATCTTTCATAAGTGAAGGCACAGTACAGACATTTTAGACAAATAAATCTGAGTTTATTTACTGCCAGGAAATAAGAAAAAGAAAGAAAAAAACTAAAGGAAGTTTTCAAGTATAAGAAAAATTATCCTACATGGAATCCTGATATAAAGATATGAATGATGTCAGAAAGACCAAGAGAATTGAGGAAATATTTAAGAAAAAGAATAAATTTGGAGAGAATACACTACCGGATAATAAGATTTCTTGTGTGACTATCCTAATTAAAACATTCTGGTACTGACAAAAGGTTGAAAGGAAAAGATCCATTGTAACGGAACAGAGATTCCAGAATCATACTCACACATTCACTTGCTCTTCCACAAATACATCAGTGCAGTGCTGGGGGGGGGAGGGGGGGAGAATGTTCATTTCAATAACTGTTGCCAGAACAACTGGAATAATGAAAATAATAAAATAATAAAACATCTGCAGGAAAACAAGAGGGTATATTTATACTGCTGGGTTAAAAGAAGATTTCTCAAGGAGAAAAATGCACTAAGAATAAGGAAAATGTTGATAAGTTGGATTGCATTAAAATTAAAATGTTCTGTCACTCAAAGGCACCGCTAAGAAAATAAAAATGCAAATGTTACATAGGATAAAGATATATGCAATATAAATACCAATAAAAGACTAGTATTAAGGATATATATCAAGATCTCCTACAAATCAATAAGAAAGACTTATACAAAGCACTAAGAAAAAAGGACATTCTTCTACTGAAAAGACTCAGTAGAAAAACTGAAAAAGAAAAATCATCAACAAAAATATCAACAAGGCCAACAAGCGTATGAAAAGGTACTCTACATCATTATTCATCAGAAAAATCTGAATAAAAACCATTATGAAGTACCACTGAATCCTCGAGAATAGATAACTTTTTTGTTTTAAATAATAACAATAGGGATGCCTGGGTGGCTCGGTTGGGTGTCTGCCTTCACCTCAGGTCATGATCCCAGGGTGCTGGGATTGAGCCCTGCATTGGGCTCCCTGCTCAGCGGGGAGCCTGCTTCTCCCTCTCCCTTTGCCTGCAGCTCCCCCTGCTTGTGTGCGCTCTCTCTCTGTCAAATAAATAAATAAAATCTTTTAAATGAATGAATGAATGAATGAATGAATACATAAACAAATAAATAAATAAACAAATAAATAAAAACAATGACCTCACCAAATGTTTGATATTGCCAAGCTTCTGGGAGTGTGACTTGATATAAACCCTCTGGAAAACTGTCAGCATCTACTAACATGAACATTCATGTTATATTCAGTTATAATTAAATAATTATAGTCAATTCCACCCTAGGTATAGGGCTAGCAAAAATCAGTTCATATGTGCACCAAGAATATTCCTAACAGCTTTATTTGTAATGGTTAAAACTAGCAACAACCCAACAGTATTGTCCTTAGACAAGCAGGGGTGTACCTAGCAATGCCTCAAGGAACCCCATGCTTTGGAGTGACTTCCTTGAAATTATCTGTCTCTTTCTGGTAGGTAGGATCAGCTGGAGCTGGTGTCGCCATCCACATGGGGTGTCTGAGCCCAAACTAGGACTCATGGGTTCTGTTCCCTGTTTCCCCTCTCCTGGGTGCTTTCTAACACTCTACCCAATTCATAGGGTTGATCAGATACCCCAAGGAGGTCCCAGACTCCTTGGCAGGCATTTTTTTTTCTATAGATTCATAAGAGATTGAGTCATCAGAATGATACTAATACACTAATTTTGGGTGGCACATGATACACACAGGCTCTGGGCTACTAACAGTCCACTGCAACCTCTGCACTTGTACCACCTATGTAGACCCATGTATCTCTCAGCTCTTACCTCAGTGCCACTTCTAGTCTATTGCACCTGGCAGCACACATCCCACCACAAACATGCAGTACAATCCTCTACCCCCTCCACAGAACGTGTATCACATATCAGCCAGTCCTCCGGGGCTGGTCATGCCTATCTCCTCCACAGGCTATCCAGACTGATGCTCTGTAATGCCAATGGGTCCTCTTGATGCTTCCCTTGATTGTTCTTAATCTGTGCCGAATAAGGCAAGGATATTCCTTATACGAACAGGAACCACATTGTTTGTACAGGTTGACAGGCTCCTAGGCTATCATCCCCAACGGTGGGTGGATGTACAAGGCAGGGGTTTTAACCCAACACTGAAAGATAGGATTATAGTGATTATGGTCAAAAGACCATAAGAGAAGACATAATTGTAAGATGTGTCCTTCCATGTTTATCCTATAAAATTCCAAATGGTAAATTTACCATGACTAGAAAATGAGTTCTTGTTGACACTTTACTGCATACTATGGATAAGACTTACATGTGTGGTCATAATCAATGAAGTAAAGCAACAATCTTTGAGAGTGGCATTTGAAAGCCAATGTTCACAGATGACACAATACGTGATGAAAGACCATGGGTGATAAGGTAACCCAGCATTTAATGAAAAGGTATTAGGGAAAGAAGATCTATAGTATTTCAATATCAGCAGGTTCTGAAGAGCCATGGCATTGCAGATAGCAACAGTGTTGCTAACTTTTCCTTGTGCTAAGAACAAAAACATTAGCCAGGAATAAAACACGTGACAATAAAGAACATTAAGACATAGTTCCTGGACCTTATCAAGAAGATATCTGACATTATAAAAAATCTTCATGACTGCTGATTGGACAATAAACAAATATGTAAGTACCTCTTCTCTCCCCATTATGCTAAATGTTTATTGATAAATCAGTATATTCATATAAGCCCATAAATGTTACAATTCATGTTTACTCAAATCATTTATATAGGCAGAGACCTTGCAAAAACAAAACAAAACAAAATAAAAAACGTTTTGTCTAGCACTTCACATGCCTTAGAGGCAAACTTGCAAGCCAAATATCCTTCAACATTAAAATTAAGAAATAATGTATAGTACAGTCACACAGTGAGAATGAACATACTAAAACCAAATGCAATGACATGGATGAATCTCATGGATGAAAGAAGAAAGACATAAAAGAGTATGTACTACATGATTCCATGTATAATTTTCCAAAATGGGCAACATTAATCTATGATGGTGGAACCTTCGGGATAGTAGTAACCTTTGGGTAAAGGTGTGTGTGAGTGTGGCAGAACAGTAATGAACCAGAAGAGGGTTTGAAACTGAACCCATCATTGCAGGCAAACTTAAAGTGAAATGTACTGATATATTTTTGTTCCAATCATTTTCTCCACCCTTAAGAGGCCATTTCATTATTCTAGGCCGTCCCCTTATTTTGTCTTTGTCCTAGAGAGGAAATGTAAAGGTAACTCAGAAAAATATTTTTCAATGTTTTCAAGCTGAGTGAAACAAGACTTTATGCACTTAACTGTATGTTCGTTAGAGGACACATTCTAAAAAACACATAGATTTAACGTTCAGTAATCGTTCCTGTTACATTATGTGGAGATCACATATTGGAATCTCCAAGCAAACGGGTTCTCCAGTGATGTCCAAGACTTGGGTTTCCGCTGCTAAAAAGTACCAGCCTCTCTGACTTTACTACAGTTTCTTCCCCTATATTTCTCTCTCTTCAAGACTAAGAAGTAAAAAAGTGGGAGAGTGGAGCAGAAAATCAGGAAGGAAAGGATGAAGCATTCTAACACCGGCTGTATTCTAGTGGTTCAGTAACCTAATCGGCTCTTTCACCTCAGGATAATTACAATATGTAAACACACTACTGGCATAACATTATTTAGAATTTAATTATGCATTTGTTTCTACAGTTAATTATTTTTAAAACAAAAACATTTTAAATCCATTGCAGTATTCACAGCTGCCAAAGTGAAGCCTGTAAACTTTCTGCAAGAACAAACCCACTTCCTGCGACTTACCAGTAAAGATGAAGTCGTTTTTCTAGGGGCTAAATTATTTCCTTCTTGGCCTCAGACTCGGGGCAAGTCTTTGCCAAAATTAAAGCAAAACGAAGTCCTGAGTACAAATATCTTGCTTGGAAAGCAATTGAGGACATTAGAAAGGCACCGAAACCTAAACATCAATTGGATTTTAAGAGACAAAAACTTTCCAGTTGTTCAATTCAGGCTAAGGAAGAGTCTCTTAGGAATTTATGGGGAAGAAACGTTTTAAAGAGTACACATAAAACACAACCTATAAAAAATGCAATTAGAAGTTTCCAGAGCCTATCTGTAGTTTATTTGAAGCTTCCAAACTTGTCCTCCACTTCTTTGATATTCATGAACATAATAAATACATAACAGAGTCATAAGATACCTCAAAGACTCGCATTGCTTCTGAAGCACCGGGAAGGATTCCTGCAGCAGGTGTGGGCTGACGACAGTGCTCCAGGCCAGGCTGAACTGCCTCAGTTGGAAAGGTAATTTCAGCTGGTGACCGTTGAATTGTTGGTATGCCTCAGCCCAAATCAATCAGATTTGTCCTACTGTTTCTTAGAAGGAAACATTTCTGCCTTTGCCATTTGATTTTTTTCTTTCCAGTACACCACAGAAAAAAAAAGTCAGAGATGGGATTGTTTCTGTGTTTATAATAGAACAAAAAACCTGTTGGGGCTGCACAATCCTGTTGCCTAAAGGAAGTACATGAAATGGCCCCAGATGGTCCTTCTGATGGTTTTACCCTAAAGAGGATGCAAATCCCAAGACCGTTACCTGCAAACTTGAGATCACAATAAAATTGGTTAAACTTTCTGGAACTCAGTCTACCCATCTGTTAAATAAGAAGAATTATAATTAACTCAACAGAGATTGGAACTTGATTGGGGTAGTGCACATAAAAATCCTAGCACTTATCAGCCACATAGTAGGTGCTAGATATTATCAAAACATGATTTAAATTATTATAAGCCTAATATTTATTTGTGTGTACATTAATTAAATCCCTTAATCATATTTTTAATCACTTTAAAGTTATAGTTTTCCATTTATCTCTATCAATGGCAGTTTGATTAGCTTTTTCCAGTAATCTACACCACTTCTTTCTACTTATTTTCCTTCCAATTAACTTCAGTTTGAGCCCTGAACATCTCATTAATATCACCATCATTAGATAGATCTATAATAATAAGGAAAAGAAACTCAACTCAATCAACTTTGCCACTAAAATTTAATTACATGGTATGTATGAAGATGCTTCACACTGTGAATTATATATGTTTTAAATTTTCTTGTGGGAAGGATGGGTGGTTTCTGACAATGATGGGCATGCTTAGTAGAATTTAGTAAACTCTTTCTGTAAAGGGCTAGATTGTAAGTATTAAGGCTTTGTGGGTCCTACTTTCTCTAGCTCAACCATCCAACTCTGTCATCGTGTCATGAATAGAGTCACAGACAATATACTAATAAATAGGCATGGGTTTTTTTCCAATAAAACTTTATTTACAAAAACAGGTATTGGGCTGGATTTGTCCCATGGGCCATGGCTTGCCAGCTCCTGCCCAAACTTTCTACTGAAGACTAACAAAATAGTAAGGGCCTCCCATCTCCCTCCAAAATTTTTAATACAAATATTACAGGAAGTGGGTAATCAGGTAGAGATAGAACATTCTAGCTAAGTCCTGTTTCTGCCCTGGACACTTTATAGATTGACTGAAGGCAGCCGAACACTGAAGCTCTACTTTTAGTGGACTCAGTAAGCAGAGAGGATGGCATACAGTGCCCACCAAGACAGGAGTCTCGAGTGAGTCACCACCACCCCTCTGAGTTCAGGCCTGGAGGGTCTCCACCCTGATAGTGAGAGGTGGGACTTTATTCCAACAGCTTAGTTAGATGTCCCAGAAAAACTCGAGCCTTGTCACTGACCCCTAATTGATGACATCATTCAGGCTCCCGTGTCCTCTGGCTTCTAATTGGTTTTGGACAAGGGGAAGCATGGTCAGAACTTCAGAGGACGGGAAGACAGAGAAATCAGGGCATTGCTCCCCCTACTCCCATTTCTGCTGCAGTTCAAGCAGGGGCTGCACCCATGACCAAGTAATGCTTCACGTGGCCCTCCACTGCTACCTCCCCACGTCTTTTTAAACTAGACTAAGTGACTCCACATCCCTTGTTGTTTTCCTACCCCAGGACACTCTGTAAATAGTCCCTTAATCCTTTCAACTGGTTTCCTTTGCTGCCATGGCTCTGACTATTAATTCTATCATCTCTGGGAAAAACAAATAAACAACCAAACAAACAAACACCATTCTCAACTTCAAGTTATTTCTAAAAGCAACTTTTGAAAAAAATGTCCAACACAGAAAGATAATAAGACTCAGAAGACAAAATGAACCAAACCAAAAAGAACAACAGAAAACAGAAAGAGACCCATTGGGAATCCAGATACTGGTATTTTTAAGTATGGACAATAAGACAACCAGTCTGATCACATTCATGGAGATTTTAAGGTCAGAAATTCAGGAAGACATGATAAGCAAAGAAAACAGTACATATGTGGTAAATTTAAATAAACACTGATTATAGAAAATAAAATTAAGTATCTTACAGGGTTTAATATACAGGAAGAGAATTAAGACACATAATATAAGAGCATATAAGTTAGAACCAGATGATTGAATAAAAAGTATTCTAAGATCCTGACATTTTCTGAAAGGACAATGCAGGTAAAGATAATTATTAATCTTTGATATATCATAGGTGCATAGTATTATGTCTAGGGTACAGCCATGAATACATATTTTTTTTTAAATATTTTATTTATTTGACACACAGAGAGACAGCCAGCGAGAGAGGGAACACAAGCAGGGGGAGTGGGAGAGGAAGAAGCAGGCTCCCAGAGGAGGAGCCCGATATGGGGCTCCATCCCAGGACCCTGGGATCACGCCCTGGGCCGAAGGCAGATGCTTAACGACTGAGCCACCCAGGCGGCCCCATGAATACATATATTAAAACATTTGGAAGAGAAAGATTTATAACTTCCAAGCTCTTAAATAAATATGTGTGTATTTATATATTGTAAATATATATGTATTTATGTGTATGCATATGTATATGTGTATATATATAGAAAACATAAGAAAAGGAATATAAAATAAGAAAACAATTATTAACGACATAAGAATGTAACAAACTCAAAGCCAAATATTTTAGTAATTGCATTAAATGCAAATTAGCTACATGCTCAAGCTAAAAACAGATTGTTATACTGACTTTTAAAAATAATAATTAGTTATAAGCCCTTTACAAGATACACATTTGAAACTGGAGTTTATAAAAAGCTTGAAAGTAAAATGACTTTTTAAAAAAGATAAATCAAACATCCCAAAAAAGCTAATGTGATAATGGTAATATCAAACAAAGCAAAATTTAAGGCAATGAGAACTATTAGAGAAATGGTCTACATGAGGAAAAAATGTTAAATTCACCAGAAATATGTATTAACAGATACCAATACTCTTGACCCAGCAATCGCACACCTAACTATGCATTCTACAGCAGTGGTTCGTCAAGGGTGGACCCCAGACAAGCAGCACCAGCATCACCTGAGAAGACCTTAGGATACAAATCTCCATCACGACCTTCTGAAACAGAAACTCTAGGGCTGGGTCCCAGAATTTGAGTTTCAACAAGTCTACCAAATGATTCTTAAGTGTGCTGAAGCTTGAGAAGCACAGTTCCACAAAATAGGGAGACTATGTGCATCAGGACATATGCACAATTATTTCCATAATTGCATAGTTTGCAATAGCAAAAAAGTGGAAACAATCCAAATCAGTAATATTCCAACTAAATATTAGAATGAAAAAAATAATATATTAGTTTTCATTAAATAAAATACTACACAGGAATAAAAATGAATATAACCACATGCAAAACATAGACGGATCTTAAAAACATAATAAATGATTTGAGAAAACTGGGTAGGAACAAAAATGAGAGGGGAAAAAATAAAACAGACAGCAAACACATAATGTGTGATCCCAAGTACATAAAATTCAAAAACATTCAAAACTGTTCTAACTTGGCTTGAGATATGTGGCAGGCAGACTCTTAAAGTAGCTCCCATAATCCCTACCTCCTGATGTTCATGCTCTTGTCTGACCCCTTCCTTTTGAACATGGGTGGGACTTACAACTGTCTTTTAACCAACAGGATACAGCAAAAGTGATGGCATATACATGATCATGTTGCATAAGAATGTATCACCTGTCCTGCCAGAGTCTCTCTTTTCCTTGCTAGTTTTGATTAAGCAGGTGACCATACTAGTGGACCCATGTGGCAAGGATTTCCAGTTGAGTTCCTGCAAGGGTTTCTAGCTGACTGACAGCCACAAGAAAATGAAACCCTCGTTCCTACCGAAAGGAAGTGAATTCTGCCCACAAATAGTTACCTTGGAAGCAGAACCTTCCAGAGTCAAATGTTCAGATGAGACCCCCACCCCAACCAACATCTTGATTGCAGCCTTGCAGAAGACCTAGCTAAGCCATGCCTGGACTCTCTTGACCCACAGAAACTGTAGATCATAAATGAGTGTTGTTTTAAGTCAGAAAGTCTGTTGCAATTTGTTAAACGACAGTAGAAAACTAATACAAAACGTGTCTTAGCTCCAACTTCCTGGAATCAGAGCCTGAGACAGAGATTCTTGTTCAAGGGATTCATTCATGGGAGCTATGCTGTCAGGAGAAGGGAGTAAAGAAAGCAAGAGAAGGCAGGGGAAAGACTACTACAAGAATAATGTCTTCGCTAGAGACTAGTTTCTGTCTGATCCCAAGGTGAAGCACGGGAGCATCAGGTTAGTTCTACCTTGAGTTCCAGAATGGCATTTTGTGCCACAGGGCTAGTCAGTCAGTACTGAGGCTGCAAAGATTCCCATTAGCCAACGGCAATGCTCCAGATAAGTGAACCACTGTGAATTTTCGCCATGCAAAACTCACAGCCTCTGCTAAAGGAGATGTGAGAGGCACGGTAGAGGACTAAAAGCATCCACTACACACTGCATAATTGAGGTAAAATTTTAAGGAAAGCTAGGAAGTGGATAGCATAAAAATCAGCAGCACTGAAATGGGTAATGCAGAGATTTTCTGGGATTCTAGCAATGTTCTATTTCTTAACCTAGGTGGCGTGACACAGATGTACTTTTTGCACCAATATTATTTATTTTATGTACTTTTCCATAAATTCATTATAGTCACAATAAAATAGAATTTTAAAAATTCTGCCTGGACAGAAATGGCATATCTAAGCTAAAGAAATTTGAGGATCATTGAAAATTGCATTTACCTTTCTCATATTGTAGTCGCTTATATGACACTGCACTATGGTACATCTAATCCATTTTTTAATTTTAGTGTCCTCAATCCTCATTTTGTATACTCTGAATCTCACCAGACCAAGAACTCAGAAAATTTTGTCACATTAACTGTTAGGGAAACAAAGTAGAGGCCATCTAGGGTACCTAGAGGGAGAGCTGACCATGGGGTAGGGAAGGGAAAAAGATGCACAAAGTATAAATATGTTAACTAGAAAACAAGAGATAATTCATGATCATGCAAGTTAGTGAACAAGGACAGAAGAACGGGAATTGTCGGCACTCATCAAAAAGGCTTTGTGGAGGAGGCGATTCTTTGCATTATAATTATTCTAATTCTCTAATATTAAAAAGGGAAAAAGCATAGAAATAAAGAATAGACAAAATAGAGCTCAAGTTTTCAGCAGGAAGATTTTTGCCAAATAAAATTTAAATCACAAATCCCAGTCTTCATATTAAAAAATGAAAAATATCAGATAGGATCCAGAGTAAGCGCCTTGGGTCATTTTAGCACGAAATTCGTAGTAGTTTCCTACTATTTCTCACACTGTTTTCAAACAGCATAATGGAACCCCATGAGATGGATTCTCATGTGCTGACCAGCCATAACCCACACACTCCCTGGAAAATTCCAAGCAGTTACCATCAATTACAGGCAGATAATTATCTCTCAGTGACTTTCATAAACCATGATTTTTCTCTAAACACAGAAAAGGAATTAAAAAGGTGAAAGATAATGAATATCCAAGGAAATGAATCTATGAGAAAGTTTCTAACGTGTATCAAATAATTAAAGAGGTTTGAGTTCCTTATAATTTTTCCACTGGATCATCAAGTCAAGATGGGTAGATAAAATATATAGAGGCAGAAAAATATTTTAGATGAAAGAGATAATATAGAATCTCAGAAACAGTGTGTCCTCAGAAAACATGGAGCCAGAGAGCACATCTGGGAACACTTAAGATCCGAGACAATGTAGACAAGTCACTTCTTGGGTCTCTTTCACGGGAGCACTATCTATTGAAAAAGATTGGGCACCCTGAGGCCCCTGGGGGGCTCAGTCGGTTAAGCGTCTGCCTTCGGCTTGGGTCATGATCCCAGGGTCCTGGGATTGAGCCCCATGTGGGGCTCCCTACTCAGCAGGGAGTCGGCTTCTCCCTCTCCCACTGCCCCTCCCCCCTGCTTGTGCGCGTTCTCTCTCTCTCCCTCTCACTGTCTCCCTCTCTCAAATAAATAAATAAAATCTTACCAAAAAAAAAAAGATTGAAGGCATTCAAGACATTTTGCAAACTATTCTACAAAAGTCAAAGGCATTTTTGCAAACTTCTGGAATTCGGCTTTAGTTTATAACTTGGAAAGAGGACAGATTTTTCCAGACTTCTCAATCTTGTTTCTGAATATTTTAAATAGAAGTACTAAACAACAACAACAACAACAACAACAACAGAAATAAGCTGTGAAGATAAGCCAAAAACATAACAGTTTATCTATGGTACTAGCTTTTCACCCAAAGGCATCAACCACTCTACTGGAAGCAGGGGAAAAATGTTTCCACTTTGGAATGTTTTGTGAAATTACTCTGAGCCACAACCCAGGACATAGTGTTAGAGAAAAAATAACTCCCCCAGGTAAAAACTTTCTCCTTCACCACTAAGTGGATCATGAATCAGTTTTAGCCTATGGTGTTCTACTCCATTGAGCCCAGAACATCCAGCAGCTTCCAGAATCTGCCAAACCATCAAGCAGGACAGACAATTCCCTTTAAGCCGATTCAAGTGCCGAAAAGCAGTGGGCTAGAACTTCTCCCCAAAATCTGGAGCTCAATGATGTGTAGGCTTCATTCTTCTTAAGAAAAATAACTCAGACTCTATAGTACTTTTGCAAGCCTCAGTTAAGATATACTTCTAATTTTGGTACTTTTTATTCTTTGCTTTTGTTTTTATTTCTCAGTGAATATAAAACAAACTGTAGGGCTTCTGATAGTGACTTTTGTTTTTTAGCTTAAGTACACTTCAACTATATGCTTATAAAACAATTAGTTTTATTTGAACAAGATAGCAGAAAATAAAGAGAATGAAAAAGATGACAGTGGAAAGCTCAAATCAAGAAAACGTGTCAAATTAGATACAGTGCTGGGCAGTAGTACTCAAATACATTACACTAGTGATATGCTATTTATACAGTGTGTTAGTGCACGTGTGTGTAGGTGTATGAGTAATCAAATACATTACACTAGTGATATGCTATTTATACAGTGTGTTAGTGCACGTGTGTGTAGGTGTATGAGTATATAGACATATATATATATATATATATATATATATACACATATAATATACCTACATATCATATATATATATATATATATATATATATACACATATAATATACCTACATATACATTCATATATATACATATACAAAGAGAGCTAAAGAGAAAGCAAGCTCAATATATATTCATGAAAGGAATGGATTTAATGCAATTTAAGTAATAAAGAAATATAAATGTAGCATGATTCTAATAGAATATTATAGGGAAGGATGGTCTTTAGCTAGTTTAAATGGGAAGTACAACTCTAAGAGAGACTAGAGGGGCACCTGGCTGGCTCAGTCGGTAGAACATGCAACTCTTGATCTCTGGGTTGTGAGTTTGAGCCCCATGTTGGGTGCAGAGATTATTTAAAATAAAATAAATACATAAAAATATTTAAAGAGGGGCACCTGTGTGGCTCAGTCTGTTAAGTGTCTGCCTTCAGCTCAGGTCTTGATCCCAGGGTCCTGGGATGGAGCCCCACATTGGGCTCCCTGCTGAGCAGGGAATCTGCTTCTCCTTCTCCCTCTGCCTGCCACTCCCCCTGCTTGTGCTTTCTCTGTTTGTCAAATGAATTAATAAAATCTTTAAAAAAAAATCTTTAAAGAGATTATAATTTACTATCTAACCAGCCAAGGAAAAAAAAATGTTAGGGGACACACGTGGAGTAATAAACTATTGTTTTTGGTTGATACACAATGATCACTATTATCTATTATGATCATTATTCCCTTTTATAATAGATATTTAAACATCAAAAATTAGATGACATCTCAAATTTTTTATAAAAATGGACTAAATTTCACTTTATGGAGAACACATTATATTGTTTCTGTTTTGTTTTTTTCTAATTTCTTGACCAACCAGAGAAGTTTATCAGACTCTCATCTTTGGGTTACCATTTTGGTTTTGGAACCACCATCATAGACTATACAAGATAGAAATTCTTGAAAGATAGATAATCATACCAGCTGAGATTCAAGCTGACCCATGAAATAGTCCTGTCCTTTCAAATACATGGTTGGGTCGAAGAGCTTGAACAGATTAGAATTTTGGAAGCTTAGAGAATTTGGACTTCATATGAAAAGATTTATTACTTGTTTGCCATATGCCATTTTTAATTATTAATAAGTTTATAATCATAGTTCTCTGGCTCAGAATGCTCAAAATTTATTTTTACATATTCCCAGTTTTCTAGAGAAGTAAGCTAGGTTAAAATAGTCGAGGTCCATGAAAGAAAATATTTGGGAAATTTAAGAATGCACTGACATGAGTAATATATACTAGCTTCAAGTCAGTTCTGAGTGAAATCCATCCAAAAATGCAGCTTCTTCAGGCATTAATGATATGGGCTTAAAGTGGCAGCTAGTGACTAAATGGTTAAATATTCAAGATGTCAGTTTGGCAACCAAGAATAGCTAAGACACTGAAGAAATCTGGCAAAACAAATGAAAATTTTCTGGTCCCCTTTAAAGAAAATCTTTATTATAAAGCACTGACTTATTCAGTGAAACATTATTTCCCCTTTACACTATAAATGAAAGTACTAATGAAAATTATGAAATTCTCTCCTTCACTATAAAGAAAATCGTCACCATGACAGTTAATATTTATTGAGTTTTTACTATGTACTTGACAAGTTACAATGTATTTTGTCTGCATTGTACAATGTAATCCTAACAACAATTCTCGTAAAGTAAGTACTATTACTATTTCCATTTTATACACAAGGCAACTGAAGCCCAGACCGATTAAAGAGTTTGCCTAAAGCACTCCCTATGTCTTTCCTTTTCCTTTATTTAATTCTTTAATTTATTCAACAGATACTTATTGACATGTACAAGGCCTTACAGTACTGTGGATATTACTAAGAGTTTTTAAGGAAGCATCTGCTTGAACTAGAGAATTCGTTCCTCTCCATACTATCTTCTCCTACTCCCTTTAATAGTAATTGAAGCATAGGGATATTTTTAAATTTTCATAGAAAGGGCATTCCCTCTGTACCTAAAATTTTTCTCCCAACTCAAACTGCTCACCAGTACAGCCATATCACAGAGGTAAAATTGAAATGATTCCAGGAATCTCTACCCGACAGAAACAAACCCCTCTGACCTGACATTGAAAATGAATGACACGAAGCAATGAAGTAACTTTTGTGCAGCATTTATGTGAATGTCGTTTATTAAATCTGGCCCCTATCTTCTTTCAAATGGTCTTCCATCTTTTTTTTTTTTCAGCTCAAATGTTTTTGGATACTTGATTTAGAAGGAAACATATTTGTCACCAAAATCTATTGTATATTTATTTAAACGAACATGATTCATCAACTTGTGCTCATTGTTACTGTTTAGTCAGAAATGTATCTTTCCTCTTCATATAAATATATAAAAATTTTCATATATATATGAAATGACATCTTAAAATGTTCCTAGTGAAATGATAAAGATGAAGAATAATTTGGCATTTGCAAATATGCCCAGCAAACAATAGGAAAAAAAAAAGACATATCTGAGAGCAACAACTGTATAAATTTATCTGTTGATTACCAGCAACTGTTGCAGTGACCTTTTTATAACTGCAAATAATTAGCCTTCATTTCAAGAGAGCAGTTTTGGCACTTCAAATTTCCCTGATATGTTGCCATTGATTTGAAACAGTCAAGGTTGTGTTACTGTAAAAATATTAATAAAATATAAATAAATAGTATTAAAAATAAATAAAATAATTAGCTTTATATGACAGTATAGAGAAATCAGGTTAAAAATTGTATTCTTGATGAGCTTGTAGGGAAAGAGGCAGCTTCATACACTGATACTAGAATTGTGAATTGGTGTAACATTCAGGGGACATACTTTGACAATATCTATCGACAATTTTTAAATGCACATATACTCTTAAATATAGCAATTACATTTCCAGGAATTTATCAGAGAGGCTTACAAATATGTGATAAATGAGTACGGATTATACTGGCAATAATGGCTGCATTAAAAAAGGGAGGGTAGTGGGAGGGCTAGGTAAATGTGACTGATTAATCTTCATTATATCTTTCTATACTTATATTTATTTTATGTTACATATTATCTATTTAAAAATAAATTAGTTTAAATAAATAAGTAAATGTGTAATAAAAGGAAAATGAAAAAATTACTTTACTGACAATAATTTAGAAATTTGCCGTCAGGGGCGCCTGGGTGGCACAGCGGTTAAGCGTCTGCCTTCGGCTCAGGGCGTGATCCCGGCGTTATGGGATCGAGCCCCACATCAGGCTTCTCTGCTATGAGCCTGTTTCTTCCTCTCCCGCTCCCCCTGCTTGTGTTCCCTCTCTCGCTGGCTGTCTCTATCTCTGTCGAATAAATAAGTAAAATCTCAAAAAAAAAAAAAAAAAAGAAAGAAATTTGCCGTCAATCATCATTCCATCTCTGTCAACACATTCTCACCTGTAACCGGTTACAAAATGGAAGCACCTGGATGTATTTTTACACCATTACTCATCACAATTGCCGGAATATTGCTATTACATAACATTAATAGCATTACTATTACTAGATTTTTGTCACTTTGAAACACATCAAAATTTGTGTAATTTTTTTATTTATGGAGTCCCTATTTGTATTGAACAGTACGCTCAGATGCACATGTAAAATTTAATACTCACATTAATCCTATAAGAAGGAAAATATAGCTTATGATTTTGGATGAGAAAACTGAGGTTCAGGGGCACCTGGGTGGCTCAATCATTAAGCGTCTGCCTTCGGCTCAGGGCCTGATCCTAGTGTTCTGGGATCGAGCCCCACGTCAGGCTCCTCCGCTGAGAGCCTGCTTCTCCCTCTCCCACTCCCCTGCTTGTGTTCCCTCTCTCACTGGCTGTCTCTCTGTCAAATAAATAAATAAATAAATCTTTTTAAAAAAATTGAGGTTCATACTGCTATTTAGTGGAGGATCTGGGATTTGAATTGAGGTCCCTCCATTCACTAAACTATATTGCCTCTACCACATTCCATTTAGGACATCTTCATAATTGTGTTCTCCGATTTCTATTGTAAATATCTGTATCAGTCCACCAATTGTTCAATGTCATGCAGCCCATGATTCTCCCGTATGGTGTGCAAGGCAGCAGATATATGAGTAAAGTTTCCAAAGGTATCTCACCAAAGAATTCATTCTGCACTCTGCCAGAGTATAAAATGACACAAAGTTTAACAGTAATTTAGAATGGAGAAATGTTATCTCCAGACGAAACCTCACCCCTCAAGTCAGGATTGGTGTATCCGACTACCGGGTCAACATCCTCACTTGGATGTGGAATACACATTTCAGACATAATATACCCAAATCCCATCTTCTCTGCTCACAGCCACCTAAACTTGTTCTCCTCAAAGTCTTCCTCATTGCCATTAAGGGCAGCTGCGTTCTTCTAGTTGTTCAGGCATATTTCTCTCTTCCCCTCCTTCCCCCACCCACCCCCGCGTTTCCCTTTCCCTCCTCTCCTTCCTTTTTTCTCCTCTCCCTGTCCTATGTCCAATCCTTCAGCAAATTGTTATTTTCTCTATTATCAAAATACACATATAATCTGACCTTTTCTCACTAGTTGACCATTAGTTACCCCTCTGATCCCAGTCACTACCAACTCATGCCTGAATCACTTTAAAAGATTTTTAAGAAGTTTCCTTTCCTCAATCCATCCTGCTACAATCTATTCTTTATTCATCAACCAGAGTTATCCATATTAAATATGTCAGATAATGCATTATTTCCATGCCCCAAAACCTCTAATAACCAGAAGCTTAAAATCATCTCCATAATTTGACTGCATTATCTCTTAATCTTCAAGCTCTGCAATTTACGCCTCCCCTAATATGCTTTAGACATCTGGCCCCTGTGCCAATCTTTAAAACTCTGCAACCTCAGGGCCTTTGCACTTGCTCTTTGTCCTGCGGGAAACACTTCCCAGCCCCCAAATATCAGCATGGCTTTCTCCATCTCTTCCTTCAAATCTCTGTTCATATATCACTCTTTCCAGGAATCTTTAAGACCACTTATATCAAACTCTAGCCCTATTCCAGGTACTCCATGTCTCCTCCGTGGTTTATTTCACACTATGGCTCCTGTCACCTTCTAACACACTTCACAATTTTCTTTGTTATTTTGTTTATTTACTGTCTCCTCCACAAAAATGTAACTTCCATGAGGGTAAAGATTCTTTTTTCTACTGTTTTAGGTTCTGTTGTATCCCTAATGACTGACATATAAATATTTATTGATAGAATGAATAAATGACATTTTCTAAAACACAGTCCACAGAACACCATTTCTGTGAGATACTCTACTAAAAAACAGAGTAGGACAGGCTTGCAACTAAATAAATTTGGAGAATTCTACATACTACATCCCCATTTTATATATCTACTCTTTCCATGAATATAGGTAAATATACATATAATAAACATTTATAAATATTAATGTTGTATTATATTACTCTATAATATACAAATATATATAATTTATACATGAATATATATTTATAAATGTATATATGAATTTCATGTAAGTGCTGAGACTGTGCTAATGATTGAAAAGACAGATATCTGCCTAACAAAATAACTGAAATTAAAGATTGTGAATGTGCTGACAGATTACAAATAAAGTCTTCAACTAATTGAATAGGAAAGAAATAGTGAGGAATTACTAAAGATACAAAAGATGGAAAAGGGAGTATTTAACAAAATTAGGTAATCAAAAAACATTATGAATATAGTCCAAAGGAGTTTGAAATTATACCAAAAAACACTGCAAGAAGAAATGTAGAGGGAAAATATGGATGATTGACACTAAAATTTTCAAATTTCTAGGAAATATTCTAAATCCATCTCTACATTTCATGAAAGAAAGTTGTTTTTAGTGACAAATACTTAGTGATGTATTTTAATAAATTTTGCTTTTTTGAATGTAAAAATCAGAGAAAATAGATTTATAGACTCCACTTATCAATTCATGAAAATCTGCTACTTTGAAAATTAGACATACTTAGGTATAGGACATGCAGGTAGATTAGCACATTGTGAAGGACAATTTAGGACTTTATGTTCTTTTCAAACGTGTCATCATTTTAAGACTATCAGACAGACATGTTGGCTGATAAAGGTCTTGCTTTAGAACTTATCCTGCATTTAACATGTCCTGGATGTATTTGCATTAATACTGATTATTTTCCTTCCGCTTGAATGAAAAGGTCTTAATTTGTAAATTGGAAGCCAAAAGGCAAGAGACCTTTCACTCTCCATTCCCCACATAGTTCAATGGAAAAAAAAGAATCTTTTCTTGCTTTTGATAGAAACCTCAACCCAATTATCAACACAGATACAGCACACAATCATTGAAGTCTACACCTACATAAGTAGTAGGCATATAGCTAGGCTAGTAAAATGAGTTCTTTTCTAACACCTGAGGGTTTGACAGCTGTCCATTTAAAGACCAGATAGTACTTATTAACAGAAAAGAGAATTACTTAAGCTAAAGTCTTAGGATAGGGCATGGTTTACTACCATATTAAACTGGAAAACCAATATTTTCCATACTCCTCTGCTACAAAATAGTCTGTTAACAGTATTAATCTTAAAAAAGAAAAGAAAGGATGAATCAAAGTGTCCATATTTACCATTAAAATCAAAATAGATTTAGAGGTAATAGTATTGTTCACTTGACTGGCTTTCTTAAAGGCCTCACACACAAAAAAATGCAGAATTCAGTTAAAAGAGACATTTATTTTCCCAATAAATCCCCAAATCAAGGACTGAGTAACACCAGAATAGAAAGACACATGAATTAGTTCCTGGAAGCAATATCAGGGCTTGGGGATGGGGGCGGGGCAGAAAACCTGATACCTACAAATAATCAATTAGCTTGAAGCCTCTACCAGTGTAAAAACATTTGGATTCATTTACTCCCTGAGCATCCTCTGCACAGTAGTGACCCGAACAAAGTGGGGCAAAAGAGATGGAAAATATAATGACTGGCTCAAGAGAAGTAAGAGTTAGGCTGGACAAGGGTTGATAATGGTGTAGAGCATGTGGAAGGAGGATGACTCTTCTTGCTGACTGGCTAGGCCAACGGCTGGCTGCTGGTCCCATTCCCTGACGGAGGAAACCCAGCAGAGAGAACTCACTGGAAGAGGATCAGGGAAACACGATAAGTTCACTTTTGCACACACTGAGAATGCGGTTCCTGTAGTATGCCCAAGTGGAGATGTCAAAAAAATAGATATTAAGAGTCTGATCAAAGGGAGACATCTGGGCTGCTGACATCTTCATTGGGTAGTTAAAATCATGAAGGTGGGTGAGTTTACTCCAAAAGTATGTTTATAGATTTCTATCTGTAGAAATATCTGTGAGAAACACCAAAGAAAACACAAAAGGGAATCCACAAAGCAGAACAGACCCAACTTAATTTACATCTAGGATAGAAGAATCATTTTTCTGGCCTTCCAAAAATAGGATTATAGAAATTGTTTCACTCCCTTGCCACCATGGGTGGCCTGAAGTGTGTACTACTGGACTAACCAGGATTTTAGGTGGCTTAGAGGAATCTTTTTTTTTTTTTTTTTTTTAGAGGACTCCTTTGTGCACATCCATATACAGGATGTTCAGGGGCAGCAGACAGTTATGTTGTGTGCAACCAGAGAGGTCCAACTAGGTAACTGATTGCAGAAGGCAGATTTCTCAAGTTGCTCTCAGCTCTCAAGGTTAAATTATGGGAGAGTTTTCTCCATTGTAGCTTCTCAAGGAGGTGAAATTGGGAGATTTAACCTGAATAATTCACATGAAAATAAAACCATTTGGGGCTTGGCATTGCTTAATATAGAAATCCATCATTATTTTAAACAATTGGATATACTTAGTTCTCCACATTTACCAAAGAAACTCAGGAGGCGTGTAACTATATATTCATTCTCAGCAAAATTCTTTGTTGCCAAGAGAAAGTATAAAAGCTGAGAGGTCAGAAGAAGATTGTGCATTCTCTCAGAGTGTTTCAGTTTTGAGGTGACTTCACTGGATTGCAGAATACTTAACCCTGATCATACCTGGCTTTCTTCACAACAGTGCAAAGCTTTAGGTGTATTGAAATGATTTCCCAGAAGCATTCCATAGTTCTCGGTGATTTGAAAGAAGCCCAATTCTTGAATGAAGTGAAACATCCTTTGTCAGAAAATTAGCATCATCATCAGGGCTGGCATTACAGGAATGCATTTCAAGAACTACACTAAAGGATATACACAGTCCAACTGGAGATAAAGATATCTGCAGTTCCTCTGCAAAGGGGAAACTTCCCTGCAAGATCCAGGACCGCCTAGAAAATGCTACTATAAGAGGTGGTCTCCTTTGGCCACAAGAGATCCCCTAATCCAGAGCAACCGCGGCCTACTGAGGTTCTGCATTAGCAAAATATTAATCAGTGGGGCACCTGGGTGAGTCAGATTAAGTATCCAACTCTTGATTTCAGCTCAGGTCATGATCTCAGGGTCATATCACATCAGGCACCATGCTGGGCCTGGAAACTGCTTAGGATTCTCCTTCTCCCTTTGTCCCTGCCCCCCCTAAAAAAATAAATAAAATAATATATTATTTAATTAGAATAAAATAATTTTAATTTAGGCACAAACGTTATGACTGACTCATAAGAAAAGGATATTTTTGATGATATAAGAAGACCCCTGGATTACCTACATATGTGAGTAACCCATCTCTGAAATCCCTCTCTGCTACCAGTAAGAGCAACAAGTATAATCAGCTTCAGAGAGGAAAGTGTCCTCTGGGCCCTCTCCCTGGAACAACTTAACACAGCATGACACATCTTTATCCCTGCTTTTGTGGTTGCATCTGTAGGAATGTGCTAATAGAAGAGCTGTCTCTGTCTTGCCTGAATAATTTTGTCCAACATTAGCATGGAGCGGTGGGAAACTGCACCCTGTCCCCTTTCCAAAAAGTGATAAGTGGGAGTTCCTTGCTTTCTGTTTTGATCTCACAGTGTGAATCTCTGTTCTTTCTCTCTTTAAGCAAAACGCCTGCTCTTAGTTTCATCCTTAGACTTAGGAAATTCTTCTTTGACTACTCCAAAATGGTAGTGCCATAACAGAAGCATGTACAAGGCACACTGTGGCAGAGAGGAGGCAGGGAAACTCTCTGCCTGGGTAAAGCAGAGGACACTTATTAGACTAGAAGACTCTTGAACTTGCTCTTGAAGAATAAGTATGTTTTCCCATGAAGGCTAAGCAGCAAGAATAATTTGGTAAAGGAAACAGCATGTGCAAAGGCACATGAAATGACAATATTTTCTTGGATAACTACAAAAAAATAGTAATGAAGCCTCAGGTGTAAGAAGCAGGGGATGAGTCTAGTAGATAAGGACTCCAGCTATGAGCTGTGTGCAATGCAAATAATACCGGATTTTATTCTCTGAATGTGATGACTTTCAATGAAAGGTTCAAAGCAAGGAAGGGTGTGATCAGATTAGCAAGTGGACTGACCATGAAAACTATCTCAATCAGAAGGCTCGGGGAACAGCTTTCTCAGAATGGGGGTCCAATTATGTTAAACAACTCTTCACTTGCCATCTACTTTACACAGAGAAGTACAATGACTGTATATCACTTATAATATCAAAAATAGTCTAGACTTACGTACACATGTCCTTTGGTCTCACTTCAGCAGCTAAAGAAAGAAGTGATTTATAAGAAATGCCAGCAAGCATATTTTTTGGATGGAGAGGGGTGACATTTGTGTACAAGAAAATGCCAGGGTAAATAAATTAGCACTATCTCCCCCTCAACTGAAAAATCACAGAATATATATTCTTACTAAAGAGATTGAGAGTCAAGAGGCTTTAATTCCACATGAGGCACCATTTTTTCCTTAGTTATAACAATGATAATATCACATGTTTCTTAGATCTTTATAAATTATAAATTATTTTCAAATTTAATATCTCATATAATCAATACAACATCTCATGTAATGACCTAGAAAGTAAGGTAGGACCTCCTCTTCTATCTCTGCTTTTTATGTATATCAAAATTAAGACCATGAAGCTAGGAAAGAGCCGAATCCAAGCAGTGGGTCTTGAATCCAAGTCCTTAATCTTTAGGTTTGTTGGTTTTTTTTAACTATTCAATACTACATATGCAGAAAATAACACATTTGTGCACATCCTGTACTTTAACAACTAAGCATTCCAGAAAATAAAGGTAACTAGTTTTCAATGGATTGGGCAAGCTCACCTCAAGTTTTCCAATCTGTTCTTGCTCTTAGCAACCAAAGATGCTCAGGTAAGCAGGTCGTCTCAAACACAAATCTACCAGATACTCCCTATGATATCAGTACCACTTTCCCCCAACATTCCCATTTCCACTTCATCATCTCCTCCCATGGTATTAACACCTGTTTGTTTTTTGTTTTTGTTTTTGTTTTTTTACGATTATTTATTTATTTACTTAGGGAGAGAGTGAGTGTGGGAAGGAGTGGGGGGAGGGGGAAAGCAGACTCTGTGCTGAGTGCAGAGCCTGATTTCAGGACCCTGAGATCACAACATGAGCTGAAATCAAGAGGCAGAAGCCTGGGTACCTGGGTGGCTCAGTTGGTTAAGCATCTGCCTTCGGCTCAGGTCATGATCCCAGGTCCTGGGATTGGGCTCCCTGCTCAGCGAGGGGCCTGCTTCTCCCTCTCCATCTGCTGCTCTCCCTGCCTGTGCTCTCCTGCTCTCTCTGTCAAATAAATGAATAAAATCTTTAAAAAAAAAAAAAAAATCAGAAGTCTAACCACTGAGGGGCGCCTGGGTGGCACAGCGGTTAATCGTCTGCCTTCGGCTCAGGGCGTGATCCTGGCATTACGGGATCGAGTCCCACATCAGGCTCTTCCGCTATGAGCCTGCTTCTTCCTCTCCAACTCCCCCTGCTTGTGTTCCCTCTCTCGCTGGCTGTCTCTCTCTGTCGAATAAATAAATAAAATCTTAAAAAAAAAAAAAAAAAGAAGTCTAACCACTGAGCCACCCAGGGGCCCAAATTACCACCTTTCAACAGGTTAGTTATACACTTCAGAATATTAACAGATTAATAACAACAACTTTAAATTTATATAGTATTTTTCCTTTTTGGAAACTTAAACTACTTTTGTAATTGCTTAAGGGGGATTGGTAGGGAGTTTTTGTAGTGTGTCTTTCTTTCCCTCTATGCTGTTATTTGACTCCATGGTATTTTCCCTTTCTGATTCCCTGCCTCTACCAAAAAGTAGAAGATGAAATGCAAGAAAAAGAAGGTGGCATCTGATCATCTCATAATTAAAATCCCACCGTTTCAATCTATCATACATGGTTTATGAGAAAGGAATGCCTAAAAAGCTGGATATTAATTCAAAAATTGAGTAAAAGCAAAGCACTGGTTAGTTCAGTTCTCTAAGTTTGCCTATGGGGTGGTAACCATCACTTTTCTATTTGCCACTAACACATTGTGTAGTATAGAAGAGCTGCAATAGCTAGCGTTTGAATTACACAGTAGTCAAGCCAGATAATTAAATTTCCCTTCCAGAAAGAATATGTCCCTGCTGAGGAAACCTTATTGCATACTGCTGTTCATGGTGACCATTATCAAATTTGTAGGACATGTCTCTGTATTATAACAATTCATTTAAAAGTTATCATTACACAACTCAATATGGTTGGAAAAGGGAGCAAAAATTCCAGCATAGTTTGAAGGAGAATCTGAAATGCCCCCAAGATTTATTTAGCAAAGTGCATTCTCGCTCTGCATCAACAGCAAAAAGAGCAATTGCCCAAAGAGTTCTTGCTTTTCTCTGATGGATGGTAAATAAAAATCTTCTGCTATAGGAAAATTGCATCCAATCCCATAGAAGCTTCTCTCAACTGTTCTTTTAAGATATTTCAGTGTACTGAGTTGATTCGGCACACATGAAAGGAGTAATGGTGATCTACTAACATGAAAATCATCTCTGTTTATTTTTAAGAGAATCTAATCCTCCTATCAATTCTGCTTTTGTGAATATATTATTGCAAATGTTTCCTCAAATCTTAAGTGGGCATAGTGATGGATTTTTAAATGAAATTTAAGAATGCACTGCACAAGACATAAATACAATTCACTAGATTCACAGCAATCTCTCTTAAAATTTTTGGCTATTGTGAGTAGCCCTCATATTTGCCTTAGGGAGACAGAAAAAGAAAGACAGGTGTTACCATTATGCTATGTGGACACAAAGTACATTTGTGTCTCTCAGCTCTATTTGGTTTGATTCAGGTGTAACACCTCTAGAATGAATAGTGGCTATATTATGCCTTTTTCAATCCCCCATAGAACCAGTTAATGCTCAAAAAATTTGCAAATGAAGAATTTGTCAATCACCAAAAAAATCACTGACTATCTTCTGTGTATTATACATGATTCTTATGCATTACAGAGAATAAAGAAAGTATAAAATAAGAGGCTTGCCTTTAAAAACCCTGTAACTTTGCTGGAAAGACATCAATACTTACATTTTCAAATGTTCAAGTATTTTAATTGTATCATAAATTTTAATCCTAAACTATGATCATACATATAACATGGGTCATTAAGGGTCCTTACACCTTCGAGTTTATCGTATTAAACTTTTATTTCTCATTCATTCTTTTCCTTATCCCTTCATGTCCTTCTGAAAAGCAGATGCTTTTTCATTAATGAGACTGACTTAAAAATGCATGAAAAGGGGCGCCTGGGTGGCACAGCGGTTAAGCATCTGCCTTCGGCTCAGGGCGTGATCCTGGCGTTATGGGATCGAGCCCCACATCAGGCTCTTCCACTATGAGCCTGCTTCTTCCTCTCCCACTCCCCCTGCTTGTGTTCCCTCTCTCGCTGACTGTCTCTATATCTGTCGAATAAATAAATAAAATCTTAAAAAAAAAATGCATGAAAAAAAGTGGAATACAAAAGAGGTATTATTTGTTTAATGAATATAGGTCTTCAATAAGACTTGTTTTCCCAAGTATTTTTCCTGCCCTGTATTCGAATATCATTTGCAAATGAAGAATTTGTCAATCACCAAATAATCACTATCTTCTGTGTATCATACATGATTCTTATACGTTATAGAGAATAAAAAAAGTATAAAATAAGAGGCTTGCCTTTAAAAACCCTGTAACTTTGTTGGAAAGACAACATATTAATATTTCAAATCATATAATTAAAATGTTAATATATTTTACTGACAAACTTGGGGATGAGATTGCACATAGGTTATTTGCAATCACTGAGGAAGCCTTAGATGGCTACTTCAAACAGCTGCTTTCTGGTTTTATCATTACTGTTTTTTACTCCAACCAGAAATGCATGGTATCAGTCCCTTCTTAAAAACTTCACCTGGCTCACTGTCACACAGGACAGGATCCAAGCATTCTATCTTGCCAAAATAAGGTCTTTTCATAAATGAGCTCTTATCTACCTTTCCAGTCTCATTTTGGGCAGAGGTAGATGGCAATTTTCTAGGTTGACTTTGAGAGCGCAGCCAACGAGGGTCACTCCTATTTTGGCTGAAAATGGAATCCCAACATTTTGGAAATTTTCATTTAAAAAGGCCTATATCAGTACTTGATTCAAAAGAGAGTATTTTAACAGCACAAAAATAAGCAAGGAAGCTTAGATGTTATCAAGGAACCAAGAGCACAGAATTGAACAAATTCTGCAGCTGATTGCTTTTTATTAGAATACAACATATATCAGAGGAGTAGAAATTCCAGACAGCTCATTATTAAACAGAAAGATGAATAAAAGCAGACTGCATTTTATCTAAGTTATACAGCTGATCAATCAATTCAAATGAGACTTTCTATTACAGGGATATCAGCCAAACTGGCACTCCAATCACTGATTGATAGAGGAGAGTAGGATTAATTATGGGTCATAAGAGAAGAATAAAACAACCATTCTTTTTTTTTATTTATAAATCTCTTAAAGAGATGATAGGTTCTTAGACAGTTAGATAAATAAGCAAGCATATCTAGGACATTCATTTCTAAAATTCCAGATCATTGCTTATGCTATTCAGGTGATAACAAACTATAATATAATCCTCTTTTAATCAACCAAAAGAATTTAGACTCCCAAAGACCCAACCCCAACCCCAGGATTTATTATCTACGCCATAAAAAAAAAAAAAAAAAAAAGCCAACGAACTTTGAGTATCTGTGAGTCTCTTGTTTACCCATCATACATACTTGATACTCACAAACCATTTAATGGGTTTTGGACTACCCATGGGTTAGACTAGCTTTGTGCTTCCTTATAAGTTCTCTTGCCCCTTTGACTAGCTTGAAGGTCCCAGGGATGTTATGTTGCTCTTAAGTGGGCAGTCTGAAATGTGCTGCAAGTGACAGATTATGGTCAGGAGCCAGCTGTTCACATATTTGATCAGCCAGCGGGAAATCTTTCGGCAGCTCTTAAATAAAAAATACAGGATGGTGTCAGTGTTTGGTGACACTGTTTTTAATCTTCACATTTCTCACTGACAGGAGGTAATGGTTATCCATGGGAGACCAGTCACATGACAACAGCTTCTTTACCACCAGGAGAGTCACAATATGGCCTCCCAAACTACCTTAACAGTCATAGCATCTTGGGCTTCTCTTTCTGAAAATGCTATCTCACGCCAGGGAGTTAAAAAGAAGACTTTTATTAGTTCTAGAATTCTTTTTGATTTCTAAATAATTATAAAATGTCTTCACGAATCTTAACATTACTATAATCACATAAATTAAAATACAACATAAGATTCCATTTCTGTTCCAATGTTCCCAAAATTAGACCATAAAGTGGATTAATTTATTGATAGGTCAAATTGAACAAATAATTAGTAGTAAAGACTGACATCTACCATTCCAGTCACCACTCATGGGAAGTAAAACTTTACTTCTGCTGCTCAACATGGAAGAATGGGTTTCATTAGAAGGGCCTATTCCAGGGAATGTTTTATCTCAAATTCTGCAACTGTTGCAGAAATATCTATCACCAATTTATAGAAGGTCCAGAGAAGGCTTCATTGTATTCTATAGTCATTCACTAAAAATCAACATTTATAGTAATAACACAAAGTATTCAGGCACAATGAAAATATAAAGCCAAGACTTGATCAATGATTTTTAAAAAGAAAGCTTCAAAGCAAAGTAAAACATTTACTTCAAACAAGATCATAAGGAAGGAAGTCCAGTTCTGTGTTCCCACAAGCTTAACTTGGGCTTTGCTGGTTTCTTTTCTAGTGATATCTATTAAATATATGACATTATTTGTGAAGGTCATTACCACACTGATAAATAAGATAACTAGAGGACAGCTTATTCCTGGTGTGTGTGTATGTGTGTGCACACACATGTGCATATGGTCAGGTGCTCTACTTTGTAACTAGAACATAAAGCTTGAACATAAAATATATTCCTGCAAACGTATAAATCACAACTGGCTTCAAGCTTACCCGTGCCCACATAGGAATCCCCTCAGAATATTTAAAATTCAGGGCTTCTAAACCTCAACACTACTGACATTTTGGACCAGATAATCCTTTGTTGTGAAGGATAATCCTGTGCACTACAGGACATTTAACATGATCTTTAGCCTCTACCCACTAGATACCAATAGCCCTTCTTTCCCCACCCCAAAAACGTCTCAAATCATTGCCAAATGTCCCGTAGGCGACAAAATTATTCCCAGTCAATAAGAATAACTGGTCTAAATTAGTAAATAGCGGTTCCTTTCTTTTTTTTTTTTTAACTGGGTATGGGTTAAGCTTTTTCTTTAACTCTCCACAGAATGACTGAAACTAAAATATAATTTTAAGAGAAACATCACTGAAAGTTTGAAGTTTTCCAGAAAATGTGGCTCAAGAATAATTTGGGACTGTTATATACAGCAGTTCACAGTCCTCTCATTCTCTTCCTGGGAGTCATCCTGCCAAACTCCTATGTATTTTACTTGTAGAAACCACCTAATCTCTTACCACTGATACATTTACCCTCAGAAACCAGTATTTCAAAATGCTTGACAACAGGAAGAATTGTTCTTTTTTTTTTTTTATGATTTAAGCATATGTTTATTCTCACATGCTGATACCCATAGTTTTCCAAACACATCTTTTTTTTTTTTATTTTTATTTAAGTTCCAGGTTAGTTAACATACAGTGTAATACTAGTTTCAGGTGTATAATTTAGTGATTCAACATTTACATACAATATTCTGTACTCATCACAAGTGCACTCCTTAATCCCCATTATCTATTTAACCCATCCCCCCACCCACTTCCTTTCTTGAAACTATTAGTTTGTTCTCTATAGTTAAGAGTCTGTTTCTTGGTTTGCCTCTCTCTTTTTTCCCCTATGATCATTTGTTTTGTTTCTTAAATTCCACATATGAGTGAAACTATATGGTATTTGTCTTTCTTTGACTGACTTATTTCACTTAGCAGTATACTCTCTAGCTCCATCCATGTTGTTGCAAATGGCAAGATTTCATTCTTTTTGTGCCCAAGTAATATTCCATTGTATGTATACATCAAATCCTCTTTACCCACTCATCAGTTGATGGACATTTGGGTTCTTTTCATAATTTGGCTTTTGTTGATAATGCTGCTATACACATTGGAGTACACGTATCCTTTCGAATTAGTATTTTTGTATTCTTTGGGTAAATACCTAGCAGTGCAATTGCAGGATCATAGGGTAGTTCTATTTTTTAACTTTTTGAGGAACCACCATTATATTTTCCAGAGTTGCTGCACCAGTTTGCATTCCACCAACATTATAAGAGGGTTCCCCTTTCTCTATATCCTCAACACCTGCTGTTTCTTGTGTTATTAATTTTAGCCATTTTGACAACTATGAGGTAATATCTCATTGTAGTTTTGATTTATAATCCTCTGATGATGAGTGATGTGGAACATTTTTTCATGTGTCTGTTGGCCATTTGTATGTCTTCTTTGGAGAAATGTCTGCTCGTGTCTTCTGCCCATTTCTTAACCGGATTATTTGTTTTTTGGGGTGTTGAGTTATCTGATAAGTTCTTTATAGATTTTGGATACTAGCCCTTTATCAGATACATCATTTGCAAATATCTTCTTCCATCCCATAGGTTGCCTTTTATTCTTGTTGATTACTTCCTTTGCTGTGCAGAAGCTTTTTTATCTTGACAAAATCCCATTAGTTCATTTTTGCTTTTTCCTTTGCCTCAGAAAACCTATCTAGTAAGAAGTTGCTACAACCAATGTCAAAGAGGTTACTGCCTCTGTTCTCCTCTAGGATTTTAATAGTTTCCTTGTCTCACATTTAGGTCTTTAATCCATTTTGAATTTATTTTTGTGTATGGTGTAAGAAAGTTGTCCAGTTTCATTCTTTTGCATGTTGCTGTCCAGTTTTCCCAACACTATTTGTTAAAGAGACTTTTTTCCATTGGATATTCTTTCCTGCTTTGTCAAAGATTAATTGACAGCAATTGGACAACAAAAAGAAATAAAAGACATCCAAATTGGCAAGGAAGAAGTCAAACTTTCACTATTTGCAGATGACATGATACTCTATATAGAAAACCTAGAAGACTCCACCAAAAAAAATGCTAGAACTGATAAATGAATTCAGTAAAGTCACAGGATACAAAATCAACATAGAGAAATCTATTGCATTTCTATACACCAATAATGAAGCAGAGAAAGAGAAAGTAAGAAAACAATCCCATTTACAATTGCACTAAAAACATTAAGATACCTAGGAATAAACCTAACCAAAGAGCTAAAAGACCTGTATACTGAAAACTATAAAACCCTGATGAAAGAAATTAAGATGACACAAAGAAATGGAAAAACATTCCATGCTCACAGATCAGAAGAACAAATATTGTTAAAATGGCTATATTACCCAAAGCAATCTACACATTTAATGCAATCCTTATCAATATTACCAGCATTTTTCACAGAGTTAGAACAAATAATCCTAAAATTTTTGTGGAACCACAAGAGACCCCAAAGATCCAAAACAACCTTGAAAAAGGAAAGCAAATCTGGAGGCATCACAATTTCAGACTGCAAGTTATACTACAAAGCTGGAGTGATCAATATAGTATGGTACCAGCACAAAAATAGACACATCGATCAATGGAACAGAACAGAACACCCAGAAATGAACCCACAACTACATGGTCAATTAATCTTTGACAGTAAGAATATATTACCCACCATGTGACTCCCACACCATTCAGAACTGTCCCTTCTCTTCAACTGCTATCAGTGATCACCAGGAATGGCTACTAAAGACAGGAATCTTGACTGGTGATCCCCAAACTTTTTTATTAGCTGTGAATTAAGTAACAAATTTGGAGAGTAGAATGTGAGTTGCCCGACTTTTTGTAAGTACATGATTAAAGAGAAATATATTATATCTTCCACCTTCTAACCACCCACTTTGTTATGGCCTAAGTCTAGACAATATTATCCACACCAATAGTCCATAACCACTCTTTTCTGGATTATCCATTCTTTATTAATACAGTGTGTAAGACATTAATATCCCAGTTCCTTTTTTATAGCTTTAAATCCAGCATGGGTGAGTTAGGCCTATAGTTCTCTCCACTTGTATTTTCATTGTACACTAAATCGGGACAAATGAAAAACATTCAAAATTCTGCTTGGACACGTCATGGCTTGTATATGGCAGAGTGCATTCTAAATACCCAGAAAGACAACAAATATTTTTTTTCTCCCTACAAAAAAGAAAAAATCCTGAAAGAGTAGGTTCAGCAATAGCACACTAGAACTCTTAGTCTGAAATGGAGATATTAGCAGTGGTATTCCACTCAGGATGAATTGAAGGCTTCCATTCTGAACAATCAAAACTCCTTGCAGCTTTGAAAAAAGTCGCTTTTAGAGCCCTAAGTTCTTAAGATTTTAAAAACCATAGAGGCCAATCTCAGCCAAGGTGCCCCATTCCATGTGTGTTTCAGTAGGACATCAGTTAAGCTTCACTCAAAGTATTTATTGGCTATTTAGACATACTGTGCAGGCAGCAAACAAAAATTTTAGGGCTTCAACAGTTGTATAAATACCTTTGTTTCTGAGCAATAGGAAACACGAAAAATAAATGCAATGAAGAAAAGAAAGATACTGAATTTTTTAGAATGTTATAGAGGATTGGCTTATATGTTTTTTAAAACATAAAATGTGAATGTTTACCCTTATAAGTGGTTGATCAATAATTCTAAGTGCAACTCTATTTTGGTTATTTTTACCCATAAATTTCTAATTATTTACATCTATAAGAACTTTGAATTCTATGCTTTTAATATACTTACAGTGCTTAGAAAGAGAATAATATATGTGAAGCTGAAGTTACTAGGAAAGTAGAACACTTAATCATGTTGGATAAATATACAGGTCTTACTATTATATCTTTTAAGCTGTATTATTTTGTTCATGGCCCAATTTTTTCATTTATAGTGGTCTAAAATTCTGTTTAAAATGAGATCGATAGGTAGATAGATAGATGGATAGATTTGAAAGATTAGAATTTCCAGGACATGTTTTCCACCATGCTATTTGCCCTAATGAAAGGACATTAAAATCAAGGAAATTGTCTTGACCCATAGTCCAAAAAAATCATGAACAGTTATTTCAGATGATTTTTTTAAAAAGATGATCCACTTCCAGTTTTCAGCTCCAACATATAGACAGTGTAAAAGCTGTGACCTTCATCTTTATAATAAGTAAAAGTTGAACTCTTACTAAAACTGAAAATAAATGAATGATATTATAAGAGATGAGATAAAATTGGAAATACTCTTCTGTAAGTTACTGGCATTACCCATGAAGTGATTTAGTCTTATCTGAAGATGGACCTAGATTAGTTAAAAATGTAATTTTAGACTCATCACTAACAATTTTTTAAAAAGGAACTATAACTGATATGCAAAGACAGGAGATAAAATGGATTAACATAAATAAAATGTGAGAAAGCATAAAAAAGGTGAAAATAAAAGAAACAAAAAACAAATGCAATAAATAGAAAACAGTTTCAAATATAAGATATATTGCCTTACTATATCAATAATCACTTTAAATGTGAATGATCTAAATATACCAATTACAAGACAGAGATTGTCAGAGTGCTTAGAAATAAAAAACAAGATCCAGTATGTTGTGTACAAGAAACCCACTTTAAATATAGACTCAGAAAAGTTAAAAGTAATCAATAGAGGAAGGTATAGCACGATAACATGCAACAAAAGAAAGTTATACCTATAATTATAGACAAAGCACACTTTAAAACAAGAAAAATTATCAGGGGTCTTTGAAAGAGTGGCATTGTGTATGAGAAAGGGGTCAATAATCTAGAAAACATAGCAATCCTTAATGTGTATGCATCCAGTTGTACAGCATCAAAATATGGGAGGCAAAAACTGATAGAATTGCAATGAGAAATAGACAATTCAACTATTACTATTCACAACTTCAACACCTCTCTTTCAAATCATTGATAGATCGAGCAGGCAGAAAATAAGTAAGAACATAACTGACCTGAACAGCACTAGCAGTCAATTTGATCTAATTGACATTTATAGAATAGCCCACCCAACAACAGTAGGATACACATTCTTTTCACATTGAGCATTCACCAATATAGACCACATTCTAGGCCATAAAACACTCCTTAACAAATTTAAAAGAATAGAATTTATACAAAGTATGTTCACAGACCACCATGGCATTTAACTATAAATCAGAAAGACTGGCAGAAAATCCAAAATGTTCGAGGAGTAAACAGCATACTTCTAAAAGCAGATGGTCAAAGAAGAAATCTCAAGAGAATTTTTTTTTTTAATTGAACTAAGAAAAATAAAAATGCAACTTATCAATGGACCCTCTGAGTGGCTCAGTCAGTTAAGTGTTCAACTCTTGATCTCAGCTCAGGTCTTGATATCAGGGTCATGAGTTCAAGCCCCACATTGGGCTCCATGCTGAGCATGGAGACTACTTTAAAAAATAAGAATTTATCAAAATTTGTGGAATACAATTAAAGTAGTGTTTAGAGGAAAATGTATAGCATTAAATGCACATATTAGAAAAGAAAAATGACCTAAAATCAGTAATCTACATTTACATCTTAGGAAACTAGAGAAAGAAGAGTGATTTAAGCCCCAAGGTAGTGGGATAAATAATTAAAAAACAGAGCATAAATCAATGAAAACAGAAAAACAACTTAAAAAATCAACATACCAAAAGCCTGCTATTTGAAAATATCATAAAATTGATAAACTTCCATCCAGGATAACCAAGTTAAAAAGGAGAGAAGACGTGAATCATCAGTATCAGATATGAAAGAGAGGTCATTAGTACTGATCACCTAGACATGAAAAAGACAATAAAGCCCTTTAAACACTATAGCCACATATTTGAAATGAACCAATTCAAAGACACAATCTACCAAAAGACATACAAAGATAAATAGATAATCTGCATGAACCTCTATCAGTTTAAAAAATTGAACCAGTAGTTAATAATCTTCTGTAAAGAAAGGACCAGGACAGATAATTTACTTTATGAAATTTATCAAACATTTAAGGAAGAAATTGTGTCCATTCTTCAAAAACTTTTCCAGAAAATAGAAGCAGAAGGAACACTTCCTAACTCATTCTATGAGTTAATTTACTCTAGCCACATTGGCATACTTGGTCTTCTTAAATAAACTTGGCACACTTCTATCTCTGGGCCTTTACACTTCTTGTCCCTTATACCTGGACATTCTAACTCAAAATGTCCATATGGTCTATTTCTTTATCTCCTTGGAGTTTTTGTTCTATGGGATCTGACATATATTTAAAATAGCAACAAACCTGCACCTCAACCATCACTATTTATTCCCTTTCTATGCTTTTTTTTTTTTTTTTTCTCTCTCAGTACTTATCTCTATACGGACTATTACATATTTTTCTGTCTCCCCTCATGGGACTATCCATAAGGATATAAGTTCTGGCATATTTTTTTCACTGTTTCATCTTCAGTAGAATTGTACATCATCATAATATTTGCTCAATATATAACTATAATTGTTGAGTAAAGGAATGGATGAGTTGTGCAAAACAACATTAGACTTTTTCCCTAAGCCTGGTTTACACTGTAAAGAGTAACTCAAGAGCTACAGATGACTCTTTCTTTAGAAGAACTCTTTTCCTATAACAAAATTAATTATAAGTTTTCTCATAAATTAATAAGTGATGTGAATGTTCATGTGTCTTTTGGGGAAAGGAAGGCTGTAGTTCACTATCCTTTTAAAATCTTATAACTTTTTAAATTTAAATCATTCACATTGCATTCAATTATATACTTTCTTTATATTTAATATTGTTATCTTCTATTGTCATTTAATTTTAAGTATGTTATAATAGGTGAATAAATGTGATGCTATATGTAAATCTTAGCACATAATAATTTCTCAATAAATGTTAGCTATTGTAAGTTTGTCCTTAGGGAACATGTACCTGCTATTTGTGTAAATAGTCACCAGATGGCACTCTGGCTCACTTTGGTGAAGACAACTCATGTGTTTCTTCTGGAGACTAACCAGAATATTAAGTCTTAGCCATCATCTTTTACTAGCCAGACTCTTTACTATTAAACACCAAACATCAAAATTGACACAGCTAACCCTTTATATATACTAGAAACAGAAATCCATGACCATCATCACCATCTCAAATGGACACATGAAGATCCTACATTGTTTAACCTTGAAATACTGTTCAATATTTTTATTTTATTTAAGGTCTCGAACTCAGTGAATTTTTCTCTCTCATTCTGCAAGCCAAATATCTGGAAATCATACATGACACCTCTATCCCTCTT
Organism: Ursus maritimus; assembly: GCF_017311325.1. Taxonomy (NCBI): domain Eukaryota; kingdom Metazoa; phylum Chordata; class Mammalia; order Carnivora; family Ursidae; genus Ursus; species Ursus maritimus. Next base: position 16,108,772 of record NW_024424119.1, on the reverse strand, counting down.
ACCCACCAGTTAGGTTTTATCACTAAATTCTGTTGACTTTATTGCCTAAATATTTCTCAAACCCATCCATTTCTCTCCCCTCTCTTTTGCTCCTACCATAACAAACTAAAATCAACTCTTCCCTGGACTAAATCTGATCATATTAGATGCCTGCCTTCACTTGAATGACGTTGTTCTTATAACAGGGACAAAAATCTTAACATGCCAATCAAGACCTTCCATGCTTAACTCCCATTCTTCTCTAGCTCTCATTGTTCAGGTGCACTGGTATACTGTACCATGTTCCCTTCTTGTATCCTAGTGCCTCTGAGATGCTTTTCCTCTCCCTTAAATGTCTTCCTCTCAATCCCACATACCTTTTTCACGTACTTAACATTCTTTCTAAACATTAAAGGGTCAGATAGAAAAGTAAATGTTACTTCTTTATAGAAGCCTTCCCAATCTTTTGTGCTACTGATTCGACTGTTATTTACTGTCATGGACTATCTTCCATTTTTTCATTTATATTAGTTTATAATTTTAACTAATTTTGTGAGTGTTTAATTATAATCTTCCTCTTTATTAATCATCTATGAGTTCGTTAAAACAGAGATTATGTCTGATTTTGCTGTTATTTAATCCTCAGCCTCTGTTTGGTACCCAGAACACTGAAGGCATTCAATATATATTTGTTGAGTGAATGAATGAAAAAAACTTTTTTTTTTTAATTTTAATTCCAGTATAGTTAACATATTAGTTTCAGGCATAAGATATAGTGATTCAACAACTCCATGGAGAAAACTTCTTTGTTGACAGCCATTAACATAACTCCACTCCAACAATTCCTAGTCTCTCTCTGTCCCACATTTCCAATTCCTGGAAGAGAAAATCTGACTATCCCGGCTTGGATCTTATCCAGTCCTGGATCAAAAAACTACGGCCAGAAGTTTAAGGCTAAGAGTAGAAATGTAGAGGTACCTGGGTGGCTCAGTCACTTAAGTGTCTGCCTTAGGCTCAGGTTATGATCCCAGAGTCCTGGGATCAAGCCCCGCATCAGGCTCCCTACTCTGTGGGGTGTCTGCTTCTCCCTCTGACTCTGCTGTTCCCCTTGTGTTCTTTCTCTCGCTCACTCTCTCTCTCAAATAATTAAATAAAATCTTATTTAAAAAAAAGAATAGAAATTTAATCACTACTTGTTCATATATTTTTCCCAGAAAAGGGGAGATTACTTTGAGCCAGCAGCTCACTGAAGAAGTATCTACTATAAATCCCTACCTCACTAGATTGTTACAGGGAGTAAACAGGATGTCATACTTATAGCATGGTGTTCTGCACAGTGTGGATTATTTGTTTGACACTTCTAAGACTTGTTTTTGTTTTCGGTTACCTTTTCAAGTATTTTACACACACATGTGAAGATTAGAAGTCTGCCCTCAAATATTTCAACATAGAATTTTTTTTTTCACTGATCTGAGGTTATAAAATTTTCAAACAGGCAAATGACTTACATCATGTATCCATAATACTTAATTATCTGGCATAGATTATAAATTGATGACCATTTGTTAACAATCATATATTAAAAACCAATTATCCACAAAGCACTGACTTAATAATAAATAGTGGATAAGGAAGCCCCACACCCAAGGTACTCATAACCAGAGTGGTAAAGGATAAGCAATCAGGATAAAATAAAAGGTCTTATGAGAGAGCTGTGCACCAAATACCACAGAGGTACAAAGTGGGAACAACTCAATAAAGTACAGACAAGCAGATTCTTCCAAGGGTATTTAAATGTATACATGAAACATTATGTGCATAAAATGTTATTGGGTGTTTTATTCCTTCACAGGATAAATGTAGCAGATGTTCTTTTCATTCCAAAAGCCTTATGTAGGTCTACCACATTCATAAATGCCAAGGTGTCTTATAGCCATAGAAAACCTAGACCCCCATGAACATCTCCCTCTTTCCTACAAAAACCCATTTTCCTATGATGTAATGGTAAAAAGGCTTCCCTGCTAGTTTAAATCTTGTAAAAATTAGAAATAGAGGGGTACTTGGGTGGCTCTGTTGGTTAAGCATCTGCCTTCAGCTCAGGTCATGATCCCAGGACCCTGGGATTGAGTACCACGTTGGGCTCCCTGTTCAGTAGGGAGCCTGCTTGTGCTCTCTCTCTCAAATAAATAAATCTTTCTCTCTCTCTCTCAAATAAATAAATGAATAAAATCTTTTTTAAAAATTAGAAATGGAAGGCAGATACTAACAAATGGGGACTATACAGTCTGTTTCATGACCTTCAAGAATCTACTCCCTCCTTAAATTCCTTGACTCCTAATACTCCACAATGATATTGAATTTTTCCTCAAAGTGATCAATATTCTAGTTTTCTCAGTTTAGAGGAATCAAGCTAACAAAATAGTTCAAATACCAACTTAAAAGCAATGGTGAAATCATGTAGCAGAGGAAGAATGTGAATTCTTCTAAATCAGTTGACTGGACATAAAATATTTTAGGCACTTACAGGATTTTTATAATTAGACACAACTCCTGGGCAATGGGTTGCCCTTCCATCTTTTAGTGAGTTCAAATTTCTCCCACATATTCTGAGTCATTTTAAATCATTCGAGAATCAGTTGTAAATGTTAGATAGTTATTTCTGAGAAGCTAATACCATTTATACCCATCCTCGAGACAAATTCAGTTTATTCTTATTATCTGCAATTCTCTATGTTTCTCCTCATCTTATACTTTTTGGTAAAACACTGCTTAGTGAGATTGTCCCCCAAGCAATCAATTCATTTTAGGACAAATTTGTTTTCCTTTGCTTTGTTAATTTATCACCCCTAAGTGGGAAAGATACAGTATATCTTAATTTAAATTTTTTTTATAATAAAAATGTACTTACTTCAAATAGTACAAAAAGAGAAACTCGCATCTTGTACAATATGTTATCAATAGAGATATGAAGAGCCTATAGTGAAAGTCAAACCCCAATAAATGAACATGCTATCCTCACATGATCAACTACACACACTGTAGCTCAGCTCTCCAACTGAATGCACACATGTTCAGAGCAAACACTTATAAATTTGCATTCTCTTCTATTGCTCCATTGATCTGGCCTTCTAAATACGCTTTTCTTAAAGACAAAGCAACCCAACAATATTCAGAATCAGGAAGAAATAAATGAAGCATAGTTATATATCATTGGGAGAAGAAAAGATCTGATACAATTAAAATAATGAAATGGACTAACATGGGTACAGAGAAAGACCCAGAATAACACATGAGACAAACTCAAACACCAAATGCGCAAGTGACACCAGTAATGGGAGTAAAGGAGATGTTCTGACAACTACATCTGTTACTAAAATAGATACCATGACAAATAAAAATAGCAAGAACAAGCCCTATAATGGGATTAAGACAGAGCATAGGAAACTAATGACTGAGGATAAAGACAAACGTGGTGACAATGGCAGGTAGTGTGACAAATGAAATGCTTGGATAAGCAAAATTCGGGAAACCAGACAGCTGAAAGACCCAAGACCAAGACTGAGACAAATGTGTCAGCAATACAGATAGCATCACACTGTGCCAGAAGACAGTGCTAAATTATAAATGTTAATGATAGATGGATTCAGCAAAGCCACAAGCAGAACAAAAGAAATGAAATGGAAAAACACCCTTACTGCAGTGTTTGATATTGGTCTTCATTTAAGGAAGATGTAATAGTCATGTTCTTTTCTGAAGGAGCCGTCTTTGATTTCACATAGAATGGCAGCATGCGATTTTGTGCCAACAACCATATTCTACCACTGTCCTTTAGTTATTAGGAAATAGTCACAGCATCTTGAACTCAGCAGTAAAAATAGTCATCACAAATTAAGAGGAGAGAAGGAAGAAATGAGGAATAAGGAAAAAGAACTAAGGGCAAAAGGAGGAAATGAGGCTAAAAAAAGAAGAGAAATAATAGGTAAAAGGAAAGGGGGAAAAGGTGGGAGAATTTTAAAAATCAACTATTCAAGTACTTATTGAGCAACTACTATGTGACAAATAGTATCCAAGGCATTAGAGAGAATGTGGTGGAAAAAAGCCATCCTGGTTTCTGGCCTCATGGAGCTTATAATTTGGTAGCAGAAAAAGACATTAATCAAACAACCACACAAAGAAATGTAAAGTTGAAAGGCTGATAAGTGTCATGGGGAAGGAGTGCATGACACGCTGAGTGCACAAAATGAAGATTATAGGAAGGCCAGGGATGCCTACTCTAAGGAACTGATCATGAAGCTGAGATGTAAAGGACCAGAGGTTTGAGGGTAGGTGGAGAGTCCTCTGGGCAGTGGAATGGCCCATACAAAGGCCCTGTGGTTAGAATAGTGAGAGAGGAGGACCAAAAGAAGGAGAGGGCAGTGCTGAAACAGAGAGAACTTGAGGGAACCTGGCATGCCTAATAAGGCTGGAGGATTTAGTTTTCATTCAGGCTTTTTTATTTGCATCATAAGAGCAATAAAAGCCATTGAAAGTTTTAAGCATAAAAGTAGCAATGATTTCCATTTACTGATCTGCTACCACATCAACCATCATGGGCTGGCCCACTGTCCACATGCATCTCTTCACTCACCTCACTCTCCCCATCTGCCATGGAAGGGCAGATATTATATATATATTATATACATATATATATTATATACATATATATATGTATATAATATATATATAATACCTGCAGATATTATATATATTATTTATAAAATTATATTATTTATAAAAATAGTGTTGCCATCCTGATAGAAAAATACACAAATACATAAAGAATAGAGAATTATTGCATCATCAGAGTCTACAGGGAGAAAATCAAAAGCCCACAAGTATTGTCCTTACGTCACTGAAAACCAGCATGGAGATGAGTCACCTCCAAGAGCCAGGGTAATTAAATACAATGAACAGGTATTAAGTGCGTGTTCATTCATCGAGACTTCATTGCACATATTAATATACAAAGCCACCATAATAGATGTTAGAACAAAACTGAGCCATGGTTCTAGGTACATTCTATAACATTCAGAGAGGAAGACAAATTCTAACTCTGGTTTTGATAAGGCAATTACAGAGAGGAAAAAAGAAGTACAAGACAGATGTGAAAGAAATGGGTCACCATGGGGGCTGGAGCAAGAAGAAGAGAACTAATCTCCCAAATTAAAATGAGAATCTACTGCTTTATCAAGGAAAAAATAAGGGACAATGAATAAATGTATCTTTCTTTCTTTTAAAGGAAAAAAAAAAACCTGGTATCTTGAACATGGGAATTCTTAATGTATTTATGAAAGAGGGATGGGGGGAATGCACAGGAAGAGGAAGTTGTCTGCTCATGGGTGAAATCTGTGATCAGTGAGGGATAACCTGTTTGACCTTCTGGGCTCTCTCTTATAGAATGAACTCAAAGGGTCTTATCAGAATGAACCTCATGCAGAGGCAATAACCACCTGACTGTATATTCTAGAAACATCAAAAACACCATTGCCTGAAATTTCCACGTTGAATCACTTCACAGGCTAAAATATTGATGTCCTCTATTAAACGCAAATATTTTAAATATTATAGCAACTGTCTTGTCGTTCAGAGTGTGGCCAATGAACCAGCAGCATCACCTAAGACAACTGAGAAATGCAGAATCTCGGGTTTCACCCAGCCTTGCTGAATCAGAGGGTGCATTTTAAGAAGGTGTCTGGGTGAACTACATGCACTTGAAAGCTTAAGACACACTTTTGCACATGCAGATACACACATTCCCCTGGAAGGTAATTCACTAAAAGATCGCTTGTCTTTTATACTTAGAGTACATTCACACTATCTTAAGAAGAACACAGAATTCCTGAATAATTAACAAAAACAACAACAACAATAATAAACCAGTATTTGTGAATTAAGAGTAACAGGAAAGTTATGAATCTGGGGACACAGACAACATGATAAGTCTGAGGCTGACAACAGTCAGAATGTTTCTAGAACCAGGGTCTGACAGTGAGCATGAGCTCCTGCTCACTGAGGCTGGGATGAAACGGCAAAGGAGCGGAGGAGGGGGAATGAAAGGGCATGGGGGATTTTTCATTCAAAGATGATTTTCTTTATGGCTATCCCCTGGGGTTTATGCAATTCACCGACAGATTTGCTTTGAGATGTCATTTTACAAAAAATTAACAATTCCCTAATTTTCAGAGAGAGGAGGCAAGGTATATGTAACTCTGGCTTATGAGTTCTCTAGCTTCTAGGCCTCTCTGGGCTACTAACTCGTTTCGATGCTCTAAAACAAGGCACTTAGCTTTCTGCGCTGCGGTCTCTCACCTGCAGAGAGGACGTTTGCATGGCAAGCTCTCTACGATGGTTTCCAGCTAGAGTATGCCGTGATTCTAAGTGGCACCTTACCAACATATGCCAAATCATGTTAGAGTCACACATTTCTAGCCAAACAGTGCATTCAGCTGCCACTAAGGAAACTGTTCTCTTTCAAAAAGAGACTATGTACCCTAAGGAGATGTTGTCTGGTGGAGGGGCTCTTAAGCGGTGTAGCTCTTTTTATTTTATACCTACCTGTCCCTCCCTCTTCTCCCCTACAAAGTACTACCCTCATTACTAACAAACATTCCCTCAGAGTCAGTATCTAGGTGAGAGAATGCATAAAGGAGCTAGACTTGAGGCAGTGGAGCTATTAAGTATGTATTATATATTGACACACTCAACATATATTCACGTTTGTGCAGATGCATATTATATATAAGCTGTAAATAATACTTTTCTTATTACTCTTAACAGTTCATGAACTTTTCACTTAAAGTTAACTTAGTTGCAGCGATCATTGAAATTAATGGAAAGTATCTATGTCTCTGCATATGGAAAACATATTAGCCTGAGGGAAATCTCTCACTTGGAAATTACTAAAGGAGATTTGTAGAAGAGACGTGGTTCCTGGGTGGAGGGGAGCATGATCCCAAGAACAGACTTGTATAATGCATGAGTATCCCCCCCACCCACGAAGTCCCCAAAATCCTGGGAGGGTGATTCAATAAAAAACTGTATCTCCCTTAACAAGGCATGGTGAAGATCTGGAATTGTTGCATTTGTAGGGTTAATTATGGAAAGCTCTGGGGGAAAAACGTAGTTGTTTTCTTCAAATGCTCTCATGAGAGGATTATTCATGGAAGGGTAGCACTGACATTATACTAGGATTGGTTGAACTGGGACCCATTTTTAACTAATGATACCCCTGGTTAGACTTGCAGTGGATGAGAGATTAATCAGACTCAGGGAAAAACAACAACAACAACAACAAACAAACAAAGCCTCCACCCTTTTTTGCAAGTACCCGTCCATGCTAGAAAGAATAAATAAAACAAAGGTGTTTCCACAGGGTACCCCACAAGAATTCTCCCGTGAAAAATGGGTCTCCGTTTCTCTCCAGTTAGTATTCCCACTCCAGGATCTAAAATTCCCAACTGTGGTTTCTGAAAACTCCCTTTTGTCTTGTCATTCAAAAGTCTGGAGAAAACCTGCTTGACTAAGTATTCCACTGTATATTCTTTCCACATTTCCATTCTTTCATCAACATATTTATTAAAATGGCCCCTGATGATTTTCTTTTTATTCATTTATCACTGGCAGAAGCATCAACCTCTTGATGCACATATTTGCAGCTGGTGAAACAACCATGTTATTTCACAAGCTATGCTTTTTCTTTCTCTTTGCGGCTCAGCTCAATTCTACAAGAGCAAACATCTGAGTAGCAGCAGGACCTGCTGGTCAGAGCACAAGTCTGGGAGTCAGTAACTTTGAGTTCAAATCCCCACTCTGACACATGTTTGTTCTGAAGATGTGAGCTGTCCTATAAAAGCACTCTCCATGGCATTCACGCAAGCCTGGAAACTACTGTGCTTATATGCTACCACAAAGAAATCTTTCTTGCAGCTGGGCTTCTGGTATTTTCAATAGTCATCTAATGGAGGTTTGGTCTGCCACACAAAGTGTAGTGAAAGGCAGATAGCAAGTGGCCCAGCTTGCCCTTCAGTGAGAATGACTTTGACTGCTCAGTCCAGTAGGTGGCAAAAGGAAGATTTCAAGGTCAATTTCCTCACCTTTCAAACCTGTGATTTCATATTAGAGGATCAGGCTGTCAGCCTTCCTGTGTTGACAATTCTCTCTGGGAAGGTTAATGTCACTTCTAAGCTTAATAATGACCCCAAAGTTAGGAATGTACTGTAAACATCCTGAATGTGATGAATAAGTAAGAATAAACAAGGATAATAAAAGCAAACTGTGCCTGAAATTATTTACAACTAATACTGACTGCAAAATAAAGGGAAAACATAAACTTAGAATGTATCCATTGAGGATCAAATTTGTATATGAAAAGGAAAGCATTTAATCAACTATGCAGATGTACCATCTTCATGCTATGAAACTGAAAATTTCCAGTCTAGTGTTTAGCAACATATAACCCAACACAAATCTTCTGAAAATTAAGTTCTTAATGAAATTTTAAAAATATAACGTCTCAGCATTTTCTTCTATAAAGTATAGCATCATTTCTCTTACTCATATGACAAGATCATAATGGGTTTAAATATTTTTATGTTAAAGAGCTGAAGTGAATTGCAAATCACTACACAAGCATCAGATTTGGCCCCGGTCTTAAAAACGTGTCAGAAAGTATTTGTTCAGTTATTCTAAGCTATCATGATTTTTGCTTTTCTCTAGTGCAGTGGTCCTCAACCTGGTTGCTCACTGAAATCACCTAGGGAGCTTTTTAAAAATTTCCAATTCCCAACCCCATCCTAGACCAATTATACTAGGAGATCTAGGGGAGGAACTGAGAAATTACTATCCTCAAAGGGTGCTTCTAAAGTGTGGGTAGAGCAGAGAACCACTAATGGAGTGCAAATCTACTTATATAATAATAAACTGAAAAGCCAAGAGCTAACAAATGAAAGTCAGGCATGCTCCAGAATGTGATGCAAACGTCTTCCTAACCTTTATATTTCTTCTTATGTGCAGTTTTCCACTAAGCTTCTAATTATTATCTCACCTAATAAAGCTTGGGGACCAAAGGATTAGTGAAGAGAGAAAATCGGGACCCATTCCCAAATTTCCACAATTTGGACTAATTAGAAAACTCTTTTCTAAATTAAGGGAAATTCAACAAGTTAAGATACTTTTAAAAGGAATGTAATTTTCTGCCTCTAAATACCATCTTTATTCAAAGGCTTGTAAGTTCAACCAATGCATCTTTTCGTTCATTGAGTGAGGCTTATAGAGGTCCTTCAGGGATTTCCTTCAATGAATAAGTTTTTAAAATATGTGTCAAATCACTATGCTGTGCATTTGAAACTAGTGTAATATGTGTGTCAACTATACTTTATAAAAAAATAATTTTAAAAAATAAAATAACATGGGAAAAAATTAAAATAAAAAATAAAATGTGTCATTAGCAAATAAGTTGCACCAGTATTCATCTGCATAGAATATGTTAATATATTTGTAATAATGATCAGACGACTGTGACTTTATAATAAGGAACAAATATAATATTTGTAGTAGTCATTATTTTCCTAATTCTTTCCAACTACAGTTGGGAGGTTCTGACAACTTCTTCTACCTGTAGACTCAGTTGCAGACACCCACTCATTTCTCATTCCAGCTTTCTGTCTGTCTTTCTATCTCTGTCTCTGTCTCCCTCTCTCTCTTTCTCTCACAGACACACTCACACACACAATCTTTGAAAATGTAGATGTGTCATCAGCTCAATCTCCTAACTAGCAGAGCCTAGAATTAGTCTTGATTCCCACAGACCTGATATCCACTGGGCTGGGGATGAGAACTGGCATCTTAATCATTGCTGAGACTATATTGTCTCAGCACCATCTGACTCAGAGCTCGACTGAGGGACTTGCCAGTCAGGGACAATAAAATGTTTTAATAATTAGAGTTATTACTGGAAATGTAATGAGAAAACGGATTAATCAGAATTCTTCTGAAGAAGAGTACTATATTCCATTGGTAAGAATGAGCTACCTCCTGAGGAAGGAGCAATAAGATCATCAAGGAAGCTAACTGCCTGCCAAAGAGTAAGATCTGGCTAATTGCAGGACTTCTGAGGTGAATAAGTTTGGGACTGTGGTTGACTTGCTCAGAACCATGTTGGGGAGTCTAGGCACTGCCACCATTAGTACTCAGTCTTCACCTTCCTGCCTGCCCCTTGCTTTTAAGTCAGTGGTCCTCCAAGTCAGATTTCCAGACCTGCAGTGTCTCCTGAAAACTTGTTAGGTTACATATTCTCAGGCCTTTCCCCAGATCTACTCAATCAAAAACTATAGTATGGAGCCCAATAATCTGTGTTTTAACAAGTTCTTCAGGTTATGCTGAAACATTCTCCAACTTCAGAACCATTGCTCTAAGGGTTGAATAAAAATTAAAGAGTAACAAACTAAATTTGTTAGTCTTTCCAAGACACCACACTACAGATAGTATTCCATCCCTGACTGATATTCTGTACAATGTCCCTATCTAGATCTCCAGTTCTTCACTAGGAATGGAACCATTTCCTCACCTCTGACCTATTGTGGCTGAGATCCTGTCACTATCTAGCTATTATCATTCCTCCATTATTAAGGATGTACATCCTGTATCTTTATCACACCATCATGAATGTACTGACTGCTTCTAATAACTACCAACACTTCTTTTACCCCTTTCTAACTCATGACTACCCGATCTTCTTCTATAGTGAAGGTTCTCCTAGCTTGTCTCCCTTACTTTCCTTAATCATGAGTGACTAAACGAAATCCAAGTACTTTGTACGGTGAAGGACTTGCTACAGCTGTAGCTAAATGGTTTAGGTATCTTCAGTATCAAGTCATCTTCCTTAATCCTTCAACACACTATCCAACAACCAGGATTATGCTACAATATGTAAAACCCAATCTATGAGGGGAAAAAAAAGTCATGATCTGTAATGTTTGTCAATTTCTGAGATGTAAATACTCCCACTTAACTACCAACATGATGTCACCAAATGTAGAGTTGCGACAAGATGTGTATAATCAGCTCTGGAGAAACTGTGAAAGCCAGCTGCAGCCCACCACTGTCAGAAGCTTACAGTAATCTGAATAACCCTCTATCCAAGTCAACCAAATTTATACATACAGAAGTGTTAAAATGAAAATATAACATTAGCAAGTATGAGAACATAAGCGTATAAAATCTCAGGTTAACATAGTTAACATCTACATTTCTCAACACTTACAGTATATCTAGTAGGCAATATGAATAGAGCAGCAGGCAAAATAAACATGGCACTTTTTTTACAAAGGGTAGACAAGAAGCGCAATAGGTAATTGAAATAAGTATATTAGATGGTGATAAGTGTTATAAAGAAAAGTTAAAGGCGGTAGAGAATATTCGGTGTTTCAATTTTAAATAGGATAGTCAGAGAAAGTCTCACTGAGAAGCAGGCATTTAAGTCCAGGCCTAAAGGAAAAGAGGGAAGCATTTTTCATGGAGAAGCAACAGCAAGTACAAAGGTCCTGAGGCAGAAAAGCACTTAGCCTTCTCAAGGCACAGCCAGGAAGCAGTATGTCCTGGGTGGAATGAACAAGGAAATAACATGAGAGAATGAAGAGGACAGATCATATGAGGGCTTGTAGGATTTTTACAGTGAGATGGGAGCCCTTAGAGGGTTTTAAGCACAAGAGTGACATGATCTGACACATATTTTAGCAGGATCATTCTGGTTTACATACAGAGAATAGATTCTTCTTGTGTAAATTGAAAGATCTGTGCAAACAGGACAACTGTGTAGAAGGTTTTACAGCAACCCATGGAGGAGATGGTAGTAGAATGAGCCAGAGTGGTAGCAATGGAGATTAAGGGCAATGGTCAGATTCTGAATGTGTTATGAATATAGATGCAACAGATTTGCTAATGAATTGGTCGTGGGGTATATAAGAGGAAAAGGAATCAACGACAACTCCAAGGTCTTTGATTTAAGCAACGAGAGGATTGAGGTGGCATTAGATGAGATAACAAAACTGGTAGGAACAGACTGAGAAATTCAGTTTTGGATGTGTTATATCTGAGATAATTATTAGATAATTAACAGAAGATGTAACATAAATAGTACATGTAAGAGCTTGGAGTTCATGGGACAATTCCAGGCTAGAGCGGTACACTTGTGAATAGTCTGTGTATAGATGGTATTTAAGGCCATGAGACTGGACGATCCCAACAGTCAATTCAGGCATAGAATGGAAGAAGTCCAAGAACTGAGCCTTAGGAAAAGCCAGTAAAGGTGATAAAGACAAGAACTAGAAAAGTAGGATATCTTGGTTCATGGCTTTCTGTGACTAACTTGAGATAGAATCAGATGAGTTAACAAACAGCATTTACTAAATGCTAGGCGCTATTTCATCTAAAGTGTCAAAGTCTTATAATACTAAGTTGCATTAATAATGAAGATAAGATTGATAAGGAAACCCTGCCTTTGCTAGGGAAGGGTGATTTTACTTAAAAGCCCCTAGTTTCCAAATAAAGAGTATCCAAGTTAAGGATGATTCACTGTTGTCTTTCAAATTGGAAAAAAAGAACAACAACAACAACAAATAAATCCTTTATTTTAAATTTTCATTCTATTTACCTCAACTGCCAACTCTTCCATGAAATATTGTAATCCTTCAAAATCCATCTTACATTTGATCTACTACTCCATAATTTTTTCTGTTTCTCCCAACTATATGCTCACTCCCTTCTTAACTTTCCACAAAAGTAGGGTTGGCTTACTCTCACAGCACCCACTTTACTTCAACTTATAAAAGTCATTGACATTTCTTTCCAATTCCTTCCCCTTCATTTCTTCCTTCCTTCCTCCCTCCCTTCCTCCCTCTCTTCCTTCCTTCTTTCATACACTCACCATTCATTCCATCAACAAATAATAATGTGTAAGGTACTGTGCTCAAGGCATGTGATCTTTACATTTCTTTATATATTTAATCTCCTGGCAGATTTTAGGAGACCAATTAAATATCAGGTAATTTAAAGAATAATTTTCTCAGTTATTATTTAAAATGTCTTTGCTCTTCTCTGAAATTAAATATGTGTGCCAATCCGCAGGTATAATGAAGAAACAGCACAACGAGAGAAAGTTTCGTAGAATGGAAAGAACACTTGGACCAATTTCAAATCTTGTTTGGTAAGGAGAAAGACAAAGCATTGCTATGAGCCTCAAAGCGACCTGCACAAATGCAGTCCCAACGATACAATCAGAATTTGTTCTTTATATAAATTTTATTCCCTTGCTTCTGTCATCAAGAATCAGAGTGAATATGTTTCTCCAGGTTGTGTTTTCAGAAGTGGGAGTTCATTCCCAAGTGGCTGATTTACTCCCAAAACTAGCTCATTAGCAGCTGTACCCTGCCTTTTGGTTCTTTTTTTTTTCCACTAAGTTTAATTATCGTACAACAAAGAAGCAACATCTACTGTTGTATATATGAACAAAAGACTACATTCCGAACCGCTTTTTACCTTCTTTATGATCCTCACTTTCTTTTACTCCAATTAAAAATTAATATTAAAATTAATATTAAAATCCTTCTCTAGTCCTAAGTTTCAATGATCAGAACTCAAAATTTAATTTATGGGCAGAACCACATTTATGCAAAAATATTTATTTATTCCCATCATGTGGGAAATAAAATGATATAAGTGAATATGGCATGTTCTCTTTGCACTGGATATTACAAATGCTGTATGATATAATGATAGTAGGTTTTTAAATTTCTTTATTTAAAGTATTACTTATCTGCACAAGATAAACTTTTCATATTTGGACTTGGGATCCATGAATACCTAGAAAGCAATAAATATGCAATATATTTGTAACCAAAAAACATGCTTTTTCTTTTCTGTTGACAGAACAATTGAAACAAAATTACATTATGTTGGTAAATACGTGATAATATATTTGTTCGAGGGAGTATAAGAACAAAACTTTGTCAAAGATATGTTTCATCCACCAAAGGCTGTATAAAGTTCTTAATTATATGTCTTTATGTGTAAACTACAGACATTGGAAGCAAAACACTTGAAAGTACTGTTACCTTGCACATTAGAAATTATACCAAAATTTACTTGATTACTTATGCCAGAACAATAAAAAACAAAATCCTTTTATTATTAAACAGGCAATTCTTATCCTTTATGTTCTTCATATAATTCAACACATGTCTATCAAAGTAGATTTTAAGTAGAATAAATCACTTATGAGCACTATTAGAGGTTCATTCATAAATAAAGTGGAACAAAAATAGAAAGTTCTACACCCTGAAACTTTCCTAGATTTCTGAGAATTACAAATGATAATGTCTACAAATGTTTTCATTAACAAATTGAAATCTACTGTAGACTAAAAGCATATGAAATATGACTTTGCTTTTAATTTTTTATTTTTTATGAAACATACATGCAGAACAGTGCATAAAACAGTCATTATACAGTTTATGATTATTAGTATAATTACTAACTCCTATATAACCATCATGGGTCAAGGATAGGGCATTGCCAACCCTCCAACAAGCAGAGAACTGCTGAGTCATGGAAAAAGGAAAGGAAGGGAGGAAGGCAGGCAGGCAGGAAGGCAGGAAGGCAAAAAGAAAAGAAGAGAGAAAGGATAGAAGTAATGTAAAGAGGTAAACTAATCCACTGAAATGAACTATGTTTTGGTACTAAAGTATAAAAGGAAAATGTAAAATTAATCCATTTAAAGTAAATCAAAACTATAAGAAAAATATTAACACAAATAAAATTTATGTTATAGATTCAGAACCATAAATAATTCAGGAATAATAACATAAATTTATTTCTTGAATCAGTATTATAATCCTGTTATTAGATCATCTAATGGAAGAATGTATCTAGAATTCCATGTAATGGAAGATGAATACAAGTTTCATATTTATAAGGTTTACTCAATATACCAAAGTGTGAGGGGAAAACTCAGACAACTCGTAAATTGCACTGTCACATTACAAAAAAATTGCAATATTAATAGGTTCTTAAAGGAGTCATCATTGGACACAACTTATCTCAGGTCTGGCATATAACCAGTCTGAATTCCTAAATGTTTTTTTGTGTAAACACACACAGTTATAATAGATAAAATGGAAAACACCCAACATACTGTACTGGTTTGAGAATGTGGAGATGGGACTCAGTTTCAAGTCTTGGTTTGAGCTTGCTGTATGACCTTCGATAAATCACTTAACTTCAGCTGACTCCATTTCTTCTCCTTAAAATGAAGATACATGTTTATTTATTAATCCACTCATTCATTTAGCAAGTATTTACTGAAATCCTACTATGTGCCTCATACTATTTTAGACACTGAGAATGCAACAGTAAACGTGTATCTTACCTCCCTGTATACATGCAGACAGGATGGGAGTAAACCCATAAGCCAGAAAGTAAATAAGAAAACAACAACAACAACAAGAGGTGCTAAGAAGAAAATCCACCTAGCAATCTAATTTCTGAGAAACTGGAATTTTTCTCTTTAAGTTTGCACAGTTTTACACTAGGGAGGGAAGGTTCACTTTTGTTTCTAACAATATTCACATTCATCTAAGTTAATGCTCACCTATTCCCAGAGAAACGTTAATATCTCATACGAGATATTTTATTCACTCACAGAAAATCTACATAACTGCCAGGGAATTGCACGAGGGAAAATATCCTCCTAAACATGAAAGAGCAAGAAGTGATGAGCTAACCTTTGGTTTGCTTGTTTTGAAGATAATATATTGCCTGAGTTTTCCATGGTGAAGAGCTCACTCCACTAGAGCATGAACAAAAAAGTAAATAACCGGGGCGCCTGGGTGGCACAGCGGTTAAGCGTCTGCCTTCAGCTCAGGGCGTGATCCCCGCGTTATGGGATCGAGCCCCACATCAGGCTCCTCCGCTATGAGCCTGCTTCTTCCTCTCCCACTCCCCCTGCTTGTGTTCCCTCTCTCGCGACTGTCTCTATCTCTTTCAAATAAATAAATAAAATCTTAAAAAAAAAAAAAAGTAAAAGTAAATAACCAAACCCAGGAGGAGATGCTCCTAAAAGCTATTGCATTCTTTCTTCACAAAGATTGATTTTAGAAAATTCAAGTTTCTCTTCTTCCCCTTAGGTGTCCTCCTTAAAACTTTGTTATCAGGACATCTGCCATTAGCTCTTACCATATAATTTCCACAAATTAGGGATATGTGGTGTATATTTGTTGTGGAAACCGGCCAGTTTTCAGACAGATCAATCTACTTCCATACCTTAACAGGCCCTGTCTACACGCAAAGAACTATTTAAGGGAATTCAAAACATTAAATGGAGGAAAGCATGTGAATAAAATAATGACGCTTGATTTTGGAAAAATAAGCAAACAAACAGACCTCCACTACCACGATCACAGTCAAATCAGACCTAGAGCAAAGAAGGTTTCTGCCAGAGAATCACTAGCTCTCTACAAATGGACCACAGAACCAGATAATCCCATTTGTGTCCCACAATTGGATATCTGAATCACAAATATGAATTTATACAAGAGAAAAAGAAAGCAATAAAAGTGTGGAAAAATATAGAGAAACATGAGAGAGAGAGAGAACCATTACTTGAGAACCATTAATACAACAATAGCTCCCTCATCTTCAAATTTCCCCTTTATGAAGATGACTAGCCTATCTACAGCCAGTCCTTCCTCCCAAGGTCCACATGCTCATTTCTAATCATCTTTTGAATAATTCTGCATCTGAAACCAAGTATCTTTAAAATCCTTCAAAATGTATTCATTTTTAGGATTCACCTTTTCATGATTATTCAATTTGCAAAGTCTACTCCTACATTTTAAAAGTCTTCTTTTTTATAGTCAAAATTGGAAACAGGTTTTCCTTTCTTTCTCTGTTATTATTTGCTAGCATGATCTCCAGTATCCAATAAGTAGACCATATTCTAGATATATACAGACTTTCATCAAAAACTTCAGACCTTTTTCTCAAAATTCATGTCGAACCACAGTCCCATTGAGAGAACCAAGCCAGAACTCACTTATTAACCAAACACAATTTTGTCTTTTTTTTTTTTTTAAATCTGGAAGGTAACAGTGGCTGCACCAGTCTGCGTTCCCACCAAAAGTGCATGAGGGTTCCTATGCACCCACTGCAGAAGACAGTGTAGAGGTCCCTCAAAAAATTAAAAATGTAATTACCATATAATCCAGTCAGTAATCACACTACTGGGTATTTACCCAAAGAATACGAAAACACTAATTCAAAGGGATACAGGCACCCCTATGTTTATTGCAGCATTATTTACAATAGCCAAACTATGGAAGAAAACCAAGTATCCATCAATAGATAAATGGATAAAGAAGACGTGGCATATATATACACAATGGAATATTATTCAGCCATAAAAAATAATGAAATCTTGCCATTCACAATGACATGGATGGAATTAGAGGGTATTATGCTAAGTGAAGTCAGTCAGACAAATATCATATGACTTCACTCTGGTGGAATTTAACAAAACAAAGGAGCAAAGGAAAAATTTAAAAAAGAGACAAACCACAAAATAGACTCTTAATTATAGAGAACAAACAGATGGTTGCTTACCAGAGGGGAGATGGGTGAGATATGGGTGAAATAGGTGAAAGGAATTAAGAGTGCACTTATCTTGATGAGCACTAAGTAATATATGGAACTGTTGAATCACTATATTGCACATCTGAAACAAATATAACACTGTATGTTAACTACACTGGAATTAAAAATAAATTAAATTTAAAAATAAGAAATCTAGAAGGCAACACTCAGCAGAGAGGGAAAAAGTATAAATTTCAAATTCTAACACAGTAACATATATCACACGACATTGAGAGAGTCTGCTCACCTTTCTTCATCCTATTTTTCTCCTCTACAAAAGGCAATGATCCTGGTCTCATAAAGTTGAAAAAAATTAAAAAATTAAGTCAGTGATTTAAGCCAGGGAAAGGCACAAGCACCAGTTAAGCTAGTTGTGATAATTAGAGATACGAAAACAGAAAGGGGGAACCACGAGGTGCCTAGAGACCATGTATCGCTAGTCTCATAATAAAGGTCAAACAAGGTTTTGTTAAACAGAAGGGCTAAATCAGTGTTTCCCAAAGTGCCCCCTGGGAAACCAAGTCCCAAAGAGGTTCTCCCTTAAAAGGAAATTCTATATTCAAGTGAACTTTGGAAACATTGTACAATAGATGCACATCAGAATGATTCCTAATACATATTAGTATATTAAAGCCCCAGAAATCTTAGAATAAAAAAATCTCTAATATTTTTTGACCTAAGTTTCCTGAGCTTCTTTGACCATAGAACACTTTTTGTCAGAAACTATCTAATAAAAGAAGTTTCTGGCCCAATTTAAGTTAGTATTAATAACATAGGTTTTATTTCCCCAAGTCCATGAAGTATTATCTTTCTCATCTGTGCTCTCATCCCATGGAATCCATTGTTGATTCAGCCTAAAGTAAGTAGAGTTTGGGAGTTTTTTCCACGTTATTAACTGAAACTTCACTGTGAATTTGTACCACTCCCTATTTAAATCTTGTGAGAAGTGCTTTCATTTACTTTATCTCCTTTTCAATCTCTTACATATTCACCCAGACGTCCTACTTGAAACACCTTCTCAAGGACTTTTGAAGAACTCTGTTTTATAACACCAGGATATTTAGAAAAAATATTCCCTCTTCCTATGAGTTTGTTTTGCTCTGCTAATATCATCGGACAGAACTTTACCTTTGCATTTGATGAAGCCTCTTTCAAGGTGTGTTGACATGTCAGTTGATGGTCTAGCAACTCTATTAAAGATTTGTAGCTGTTAAAGGGCTGCTTTTCTAAAAATGTATATACCACTTGACAAATCAATCCAGAGAATTCTACAGTTCAACCCTCACACCTAAGCAGTAATATCAATTTCACTGTCAAAAATGAAATAACTGGAAACTTGGTTGACCAGATTCTACCCACTCCCCAACCAGACCAGGATCCCAAGCTGGTACCTCACTGTCCAAAGTTGTCAATTTCCTGCTCTACCTGGTCCTGGAACTCTCAACTGTTTTATACTCATGCTTGCGCCCTCTTCTGTTATTACTTGAAATATCAAGAGAGTTAAATAATACAACTAAAGACAAATTTAAATTACCTTAGTATGAAATACACCTATTTCAGGGGCACCTGGGTGGCTCAGTTGGTTAAACATCTGACTCTTGATTTCAGTTCAGGTCATGATCTCAGGGTCCTGGGATTCAGTCCCACATCAGGCTCTGTGCTCAGCAGGCAGTCTGCTTGAGGATTTCTCTCCCTCTGCCCTTGCCCCTGCTTGCTCTCGTGCTCTCTCTCTCTCTCTCTCAAATAAATAAATAAATATGCTAGTTAATAATACCAGACCTAGGTTATCATTTTCAAACTTTAAAATAGTAGAAAATATAAGAAAATTTGAAGTTTCCCAGATTAAATTTAAAATGGTATGTTACAACTTTTTTTAGAGAGGGAGGGGGAGGGGCAGTGAGAGAGGAAGAGAGAGAACCTTAAGCAGGCTCCACACCCAGCACAAAGCCCACCATGGGCCTTGATCTCACAACCCTGAGATCATGACCTGAGCAGAAATCAAGAGTCAGACACTTAATACGTAACTGACTGAGCTACCCAGATGCCCCAAGAAAGAAATATTACTTATAAAAGGAAAAATGCAATCATTGTTTGACTGTAATTTTTTAAAATCTGTCCTTCAGTGTACAAAATCCGGTCTTGAAATTGTTCCAGTTACTATTCTCACATGCAAAAATCACCCCAAAACTTGATAGCATAAAACAAGCATTTTTATTATGCTCACAGAGACTATGAGTCAAAAATTCAGAGTACAGCTTGTTTCTGCTCTTTGATATTTTGGGCCTCAGCTGTGAGTGATTCAAATAGCTAGAGCTAGGACAGCTGAGGCTAGAGACCCACTTTCAAGGTGGTGTCTTCACACACACATGCAGCACCTTGGAATGGATGGCTGCAAAGCTGGCCTCAGGTGAAGTGATTAGCTGAGCACATGTATGCATGGCCTCTCTAGCCTGGGCCCTCAGCATAGTCAGGCTTCCTACATGCTATCTCATTGTTCCAACAAGTAAGTCAGAACACCCAAGGCCTTTTATGGGCTGGTCTCACAAGCCATAGAGTATCACTTCTGCCACATTTTCTCGGTTTTAGCAGTCACTAGCCTACCAAGGTACAAGGGGAGTGGACAGAGACGCCATATCTCAATGGGAGGATTGCCAAAAAATTAAACTGTCACAGAAATACCATACAGGAAGTTTCTAACATTTTTTTTCCACCAAAAGAACCTCTAGATTTCATTTCTCAGATCCTCAGGAGATAAAATGAGGTGGAATGATAGGATGGTTTGGGACAACTCAGGATATAACCTCTTAGAGAGGAAGGACAGAGCTTAAGAGCTGGAGCTTGAGAGAAAATGGAGTGTATTGGTGGGGGAATTGCTATCTTCATTTTTGCAGAAAAGAAAATAATCAACAAATACAAAATATGGCACTTGGTTAAAAAATTAAGAAGTGGCCTTATCATTTGTGAGGTCTGAGCAAAGTTCCCTTATTATCGACATTATTCAGACTGGTTGTCTAAATATAGTAGCAAAAAGTACATATTGTGCTGGATTAGCAATTCATATCTACGTGTAACAGACCCATCTTTCCTGAAATATGAACGAAGCAACTTTTCAAGTGGATATGTGCATCTGTGTCTTCATTCTGTATTAGTCTATCATCTATTGATGAAGCCATTCAACAAATAAGTCCTAAGTACTTTCCATGTGTCTGTACTGTACTGATTGTGGAAAACACATTGATAAATGGTATTGTTAGTTCCTGCTCTTAGACAACACAATCTAAAGCAATGCTCTCATTTTCACTTGTTCAACTTTTTTTTTAGGCAGTTGCTATCACAGTAGAAGCTTAAAATCCACATATGTTAATTAAATGTGGGTTAAATGATGAGACAAACAAACAAAAAACCCACAAAACAGTGTATGAATAAGTCATGAAATGGATGGTATTGACAATAAGTAAGTTCAGAGTTGAAAGGGATCACCGTGGAACTGGGCAAACTAAGAATACTTCATGGAGGTTCTTTAAGATTTATTCTCCAAAAAAAGATAACTCACTCAAAATTAGAGCTTTATTTGTACCAATTTACATTTGCAAAGGCATGTGACAATTAAGAATTGTGCTATGTAACACATAAAGTATGGGAAATGTTACATGCTTTTAACTTATCTAAATCAAATTATATTTAGCTCCCAATCTCCACTGACCAAATTTGGTGAAAAGACCAACATCAATAATTTTTTGTGTTTCACTGCATTCCACTCCCCTGCGTGCCTTTTCTCCTTTTCTCCTCCCTCCTCCTTCCTCCAGTCCCCTCAACCCCATTCTTCTCACTCATTCATTCATTTTATATTGTATCAAGACATCAGAACTTCAAAGTCCAAGAAAAATAGAGCAAATTCTCAATCAGGGGTCATTCATGGCCACTGCTAAAAGTAGTCACTGTCCTTGTTAACAGAGCTCATTCAGAGGTGGCCAAGGCTGCTACTGGCTCTGTGCCATGTTGTCAAATTGTCTCCATGGACTTTCTCCTCATCCGTCAAGTCAATGTTGGGGCTTATTGTCCAACCTTTGGGGACACTTCCACATAAAAAGAAAGCTATGTAAACTTTTCCCTAGGGTAAGGAGAGCTAGAACACAAATACACTAAGCGCTGGCTGAACTTTCAGCCAGAAAATGTGTAAAATTATTTTTTTTTATTCTGTTGTTGATAAATCTATTCCAGCAAAAAGCCTAAGAACAAGGTATAAAATTATTAATATATCACCCTGCTATAAGTGATAACCGCACTTTTTCTTTTATTTAAAGGTCACCAACTTCCAGAAAAGAGCTACTCTGTTAAAAGGGGAGATCAAAGCACACGATTCTTGAACACCTATTAGCAGCACAAATGTGAGACATAATATGTAAATGGCTCTGGTTATAAGAAAATGAAAAGGCATTTCTGTTTAGTTATACATCTAACATATGTAATATCAATCATTTTGCTCTAACTGTGCTGTCATTTTTAAACTATTTGGTATTCATTGTAATTTATCCAATCATAATAAAGTCATTTTACTTCGGAGATTATAGCCTAGATATTGTCATCCAATTTGTATATTTTTTAGGATCAATGGCTTACCAATACTGTGAATTTTTTTTTCCTAATTTCAAAACTCAGTTGAAAGAATAGTTTTTCATAACTTAAAAGAAGCTCATAGATAAATCCTGGGTTTTTTTTTCTTTGCCTTTTTGTTGGGCACACTTTTAACACAGCATCTCAGCATCAGAGATTTCCATTGTTATCAACATGTTGCTTCAATCTATCTTTAATCTATACCACCAACTGAGGAATATTAACCATATTTTACATTTCAGTAGTCAATCTGCCTTTTCTATTTCCTTTGTGAATAAAATACTTAGGTGTAATTCTTGACTGATCATATTAGCAAATGGTTTGGTATTGGTATAAAAATAATAACGTTGCATTTAAATATGATTTCTCAGTGGAGAGCATCATTTTACAGGAAGTTAAAATCACTCCCATCAGGGATATAACAAAGTTAAGTATTTTGCCCAACACACTGAGCTATTAAAATAATCAAAAAACTTTTTTCCTACTTTCCCATCTTTATGCCCACCTTCATCCCAGCTCCTCACTGAGCACTATCTATCCATGAATAGACTGCACATTTTAACTACATCTACCAAAACAAGCTCCACAGCCCCATAGACTTGTGAAACATCATTGCTCAAAAATCCTTTGGAGGTTTTGAAACTTGGTTGCAAATTGGAATCACCGAGGGAGCTTTAAAAAATGCCTGTTGCCCGGGTCACGCCCCAGAGATTCTAATTTGGCTATAGAGTAGAGAGTGAGGCCTAAGCATCAGGATTTTTAAAAGCTCCCCAGGTGAGTCTAAATACAGCCAAAATTGAGAATCACTGTTCTGAACCTTTGTCTTACAGATAAAACAATTAACCCTATCAGTGACACATGCAAATTTAATGTTAGAACTAAAGCTAAAACTTGAGTCTTCAGAGTTCCAGTTAATAACTCATTTCGCTAACCCAAGTGTTTTCAAATGTGTTTCCCCGGGCCTGGGGCTCCTTGGAGCTACTGGAATAGGGACTACAGAAATAATGGGGATGAAAGACCAGTCAGAGGTCTGGACCCACGTACCCTCAACAAGAGCGGCTTTGATTGTTCTTTTTTATACGCTGGACTTGCTTTGCAAGACATTTTCCAGGGAACAAAGAAGAAAACAAAGGGGGGAAAATGTGTATCTGCTTAAAGTAAAAAGGAGTTTTAAACTATTGCAAATAGACCATATATAAGTGGGAGATTCCCTTCTAAGAAAAGAAAAAAAAAATGTAAAAAAAAAAAAAAGAAAGAAAAGGAAGGACAGGAAAGGGAAGGGAAAAGAAAAGAGGAGGCTCACTTCAGCAGCATATATACTAAAATTAGACTGGTACAGAGAAGATTAGCATGGACCCTACACACAGATAACACACAAATTCATTAAGTGTTCCATTAAAAAAGAAAAAGAAGGAAAATTATGACTTTTAAGGATAACCCAGGGCCAGTGGATAAAATTATATATGTTAAAATATAAATCTGGGGATTTTATCTGTTTCAATTTAAGACAATGAAGAGTCCTTAAGGCCAGAAAGTACCTGCTTTTGACATCCCATATTTTATAATTCTCGAGGAGGGCTTTGTTCCTTCCAAGGTGTGAGATGGATTAAGACTGCCCCTAAGGAACACAGTTTTGAGAAGGTGAGAGAACTTTTCATCCAACAAATGAAACATTAAACAAATGTTTCATTAAACAATTTCCCATTGGAGGGAAATTGAGCAAGGTGGAAGGTCAGGAGAGGAGGCCAGAGGAGGCCAGAAAAGGCTCTAGAAATAAGAGCAGGAAGTGGGGCAGAGAATGCTAAGACAGGAATTCAGGTTCCTAGAAGAAACCAGCCTTCTATTTATTCTATAGGCAAAATAAAAAAGGCATACAGCCTGAGAAGAGAAAGTGGAAGATACCTATTTCACTGTCATAATCTTTGTCTGGAAACTCTCCATCCTTTTACCTTTGGAGCAGGCTGGAACAATGAAAAAGTCAAGCCACAATGCTGAACATGCCTATTCATCACAATGACATCAGCTAAGACGCATCAACATCTACTGAAACCTCGCAATGTGTTGTGTAGCTCTTGTCTCTATGCTTTTGCTTATTCACATCTTTCTGCCTAGGAATTTCCAGCAGTCATCCATTCTTTTATTTTTGTTTTGATATGTTTATATTCTCCATTATTATATAAAATCCCATTGATGTATTTCTGTTATTAATAACTGGAGATAATATATAATTTCTAAGAATAGCTATCATACATTAATCACCTATCACATGCCAAAAACCATGAGTGTCACCCTATAAATATTATCTCTAAGCCCCACAAAAACACTATGAAGTTAATGTGATCTTCTTTCTACTCCTGGGGAATTTGGGGCTCAGAAAGGCTATTATAGCCCAAGGTTACACAATTTAAAACTATTTTCATGAAGATTTTCAGAGCGCCTGTTGTTTACCATACCATGCTGTTTCATTCTCTCCATAAGACCCCTGAATTAAGTGGAAATGACCCCCATGTTTCTGAAATATGTAGACCAGCAGTATTAAGCATATTTCAAGTTACTTTTTTTTTTTTTCCATTAATGGGCCTCCATTTTCCTTTATACCCAGAGACCCTCAGGAAATTACTACTTATTACTATGAAATGCAGATTAAAGTAAAAAACGATAAAAGTATTTATAAAAATCATTTCACAACATAGAAGGATATTTATTTCTGAATGAAACTTTGAAAACTTTAATCAAATTTTATAAGGTGTATGCATTGTATATCAATGAATCTAGAAGCCCATCTCTATCTAACTTTATATAATAGTTCATCTTATGCATATCTACCTTATAACAGCCCATTAAACATACTTATCTTTGAAAATCCTTTTTTATTCCCTTTCCTCTTGCAGAATATCTAGAAAAAAACAACAACATTGTTGGGGTGCTTCCCCCAATTCTCTCCCTCTAAAAACAAACAAACAAAACAAAACAAAAGAACACAACATTTTCACTAGAACTTTGGGTTTAAAATATTAAATTGTTTCTTATTAAAATCTTAAAAATAAAATGTAGAGGTCCTTTCTTTCTTACATTTACCAAGGATTCATGTCTTAACTCCTCTCCTCTAAAATAGATACACCATTGCATAAATCTAACTGATAGAACACTAAAGTAAGATTTTGCCGGATCATTTTGTATTTCACATATATGAATGGCTTTGTTAATAGCTGATATTGACTTGTGATATAATCAGTATTCAGCTTCCAAGGGTTACATTATTTCCAATTCTCTCTTCTTTCAATATTTAAATCATGTTGCAGCCATCTTTGCTTGCTGCAATAAAAATAACTAAAAGTTACTGAATACTCAATGTATCTTAGACATTTCAATCATTTAAAGTAGAATGTATTGATTTATCCTCATGACAAATCTATAAAGAACATACAAATATTATCCCCATTTTACAGATAAGAAAACTGAGTTTAAGTAATGTACCCAAAATCACTCAGTTAACGAGTACACAGCATTGATTCAAATCCAGGCAATCTGACTGTAGAGCCCTTTGATGACTTGGCTAGTCTTTGACGTACAACTTTCATTCCCTTTAGCCCTTCTTTTATTCTGCCTTAAATTATTGTTATACCTCATTACCTGCACAAAATTATAAACTTGAGACAGGGACTCTATCTCTTGTATTCCTTTTATCATCTTACCAGCTCCTAAGAAAAAGCCTTGTACAAAATAGTGCCCAACAACTTGAACTAAAATATTAAATTAAATTGAACTAATTAAATTAATCATGTATTCATTCCATAAATATTTATTAAGCACATCTCTGTGCCAGTCACTGTAATATGTGATAGAGATAGAATGTTGAATAACATAGAGAAGGGCCTTTTTTGCCCTACTAAAATGAATATTCTAATTTGGAGACATTATTTAAAAGAAAAAATTCTAGCTAATCAGTGATTCAGTTGGTACACTTTTAGTTGTAAGTGAGAAAAACTCAACCCAAACTAGCTTAAATGAAAAGGCACCTTAATGTCTTACATTACTGAAAAGTCTAAAAGGCATTAACTTTAGACTCCATTAGAAAGACCTAGGGCTTCAAAAATGCCATCAGTAAATTTTCTCTTTCTGGCTCTTGGTTCTGCTTTCCTCATTCTGTTTTGTCCTTAGGCAGAGTTCTCTCCATGTGATGGCAACAAGAGCTCCCAGGAGTTCCAACTTAAAATTTAGCAACTAAAGCGTAGAGGATGTACTTTTTCCTGAAAGTTCCAGCAAACATTTTTGGTGTAGCTCTTATTGGCCATGTTTGGGTCACACATCCATCTCTAAATCTATCGAAATGGCCCAACTAACTGGCCAGGCCCTGGTAATGTGCTCATAGTTCAACCCTGTGGTAAGTGGTGACTTCTAGAATGCTGGGGAAGAGGAAGCTTGCCAATAAACCATGCCTATTATTGTCAATGAGATAAAAGTGTTAGCTACTCCATATACTCACTGGGCAAGAAACAGTTCTCTGTCCATAACCTTCAAAGAAAGTACCCTTCATAAAATGATCACCACCCCCAAGAAAGATTTTTTAAACCCTAGTTTCAATAATTTTCTTGCATTGGTAACTCTACTAAACTCACCCATTACATTCAACCCATTAGTTTAAAAAAAGAGATAATCCCGCCAACAAAAGCAGCAGGCTAGTAGCCAGACTCTAAACTGATGTATGCATTGCAAGAGCTTGATTTGAGAGACATTTTATATTAAAAAATCTAAATTTGAACAAAATGTTGTATTGCTTCTCCTAGATTGTTGGGATTATAATCTCTTCAACTCATACCATGTCCATAGAAATCCTTTCCTGAGTTCAATTTCAACAATCTTTATCTGTACAGCATTGGCTGATCCCAAAAATGTTTGGTAAAGATGGTCACAAAATAGCCCATAAAAAGTGAATTCAAAGTCAAACTGATTCACATATTAAAATTCTGAAAAACAAAATTGTACAAAATGAAACTATAATATAAAAAACACACTGGGAGACCAAAATTAATGGGAAGGTCAGGGAATGGGGAGCAAGCAGACGTAATTGAAGTACTCATTAACTCCTTTCACTTTGGGGGACTGAATGTGTAAGTAGTGATAAACAACCACCCAGTTGATTATGGGAAGATGGGGAGCAATCAAAGTTTGAAAAAAAAAAAAAAAGGAACAAGAAATCAAGATAGCTAAAGGGAATAACTTGGAAACAGATAAGAAATAAAAATAAAGAAAGCAGCTGACAAACTGAAAAAGGTGACTGAGGAATCCTTAGGGGACAATAAGGAAAAGTGGGCTTTCACAAAATGTACGGACAGATTTCCAGCTATAATCAAAAAGCTCGAGGGACATTAACATTGAGCCTATTAGTTAAAATCAGAACTCAACGCAGCTGGTATCATTTCAGAGTCCAGTAGACAGCATCAATCTATAAGAAAAGATCCCTTGAGTAGGCTTAGTGAAAAATTTAAAGGTACCAAAGTATATATGCATTCTGAATAAACTAGGCTAAGTAGAAAAGCAATAAAAAGGGCAGTTTAAGACACTTAAATAAACAAACAATAAAACAAAGAAACAGAATTGATGAGCGCCTCTTCTTTCTAAGGGATTTGGAATTATCGAATCAAACAAGAAGGCCTGCTTAAGATGTTGAGCTCACAGATAAGAAAGGAATTTTTTGCTAAAATGTTAGTAAAGGAGTAGAGACTCAGACTGGGCTTCTACTTAGCAGATCAACCTAATATTTTTTTGAAGTTTGACAGAAAGAATCCTATATACTCATAAAAGAAAATTTAATTTTCTCTGGAGCACACAGCCAGACAGCATTTTTTACCCTCTCTTGTAGTCAATGAGTAAGTTCTGAACAGTAGAATACAGGGAGTGACAAGTGATACTTCCAGGCCTGACCCTAAAATCTCTTGGGCCATCCTTCCAGTTCTTTATATCATTTGTCCAACATGATGGTAGAGCCACTACATGGAAAGTGGCTGGTGCCCTGAGGGACTGCATGGGGCAGAGCCTCTCTGTGGACCCACAGCAAACGATGGCATAAATATTAAATGCTTGTTTTATTAAGCAAGCAATATCAGCCTCCCCTAAATAATATACAAACATAGGTCCAGAACTTACTGAAGAAAATTAAATTGTTTACATTATAAAACCAGATGATTTTTGAAAAGGGAGCTAAGGAGAGACAAAAAAGAAAGGTCCTGCAGTACAACTAAAGTCCAGGGATAGATGATGTGGAACAATTACTGGGGGGCGGGGGGGAAGGTTCGCATTATTTCAGATAGCAGAGGGTATTTAAGAGAATGGATGTCTAATATAAATTTGAATTGTATGCTGTGCTGCACTGTGTGTAAATCCCCCTCTTGCGTGTCAAATCTTCAGTAAAATTTGCTAAATGCAAAGACTTTTTAAAAAATATTATCTTGGGGCACCTGGGTGGCTCAGTTGGTTAAGTGTCTGCTTCTGCTCAGGTCATGATCCCAGAGTCCTGGGATAGAGTCCCACATCGGGCTCCCTGCTCAGTGGGGAGCCTGCTTCTTCCTCTCCCTCTGCTGCTGTCCCTGCTTGTGCTTGCTCTCTCTTTTTTTCTCTATCAAATAAATAAATAAATAAAATCTTAAAAAATATATATTATCTTGATAGTGAATGAATCTAATCAGGGTGGTGTCTAGCATGGTAATATAAGGGAGAAACGGAGCAGTGTGCACAGGAAGTGAAACAAAGACTGGATATTAAGAATTTAGTAATAGCAGCTTTCTTATTTATTCTGTGAGGACAGCATTACCCTACAACCAAAATCAGCAAACAACCATTACCAACAAAGAAATAAACTACAGACCAATAACTCCCAAGAACCAAGACCATATATGCAAAATCCTCAATAAAATATTAGCAAATTGAATTCAATAATGTATGAAAAGAATTATACAGCATGACCAAGTGGGATTTATTTCAGGTATTCAAGACTGTTTTAATGTTCAAAAATAAATTAATGTAATGGTATTGGGAAAACTGGATATTCACAAAAGAATAAAATTGAGCCCCTAACTTACACGACCCACAAAAATTAACTCAAACTGGATTAAAGGATTAAATGTAAAACCTGAAACTGTAAAACTCCTAGAAGACAATATAGGAAAAAAGCTCTTTGACATTGGTCTGAACAATGATTTTTGGATATATAAAGAACAAAGACAACAAAAGCAAAAATAAGCCAGTAAGACTACATCAAACTAAAAAGCTCTGCTCAGCAAAGGAAACCAGCAACAGAATGAAAAAGGAACCCATTGGGATGGGAGAAAATAGATCTGATAAGAGGTTAACATCCAAAATATATAAGGAACTCATTCATACCAACAAATAGCACAAAAAAATAAAATAAAGTAAATAATACAATTAGAAAACAGGCAAATGACCTGAATAAACATTTTTTTTCCCAAAGAAGACATACAAATGGCTAACAGGTACATAAAAATATGCACATCCCTAATCATCAGAGAAATGCAATCAAAACACCTGACACCTGCGAGAATGGCCATCATTAAAAAGGCAAGAGATAAATGCTGGTGACGATGTGGAGAAAAGGGAACCCGACCTAGTGCACTCTTGGTAAGAATGTAAACTGGTACAGCCACTGTGGAAAACACCATGGAGGTTCCTTAAAAATTAAAAATAGAACTACCATATGATCTAGCAATCCCATTTTGGGTATATATGCAAAGGAAACAAAACCATTATCTCGAAAAGATATTTCTACTCCCATGTTCATTGCAGCATTCATTTCAGTAAGCATGGAGATAGAGAACAGAAAAGTAGTTCCCAGGAACTGGAACTGGGGAAAATAGGGAGAGGCTAGTTAAAGAGTACAAACTTTCAGTTGTAAGATGAATGAGGTCTGAGGCTCTAGTATATAACATGGTGACTATAGTTAATAACACTGCATTCTATCATTGAAATTTGCTAAGATAGAACTTAAATGTTCTCAACCTCCCCGAAAAAGCAAAAAGTATTGCATTTTTCATTGATCGTAAAAAAATTTAGAAAAAACACACAAAAAATAGAGAGCTAAAAATATTGATAATCCATAATCCCAACACTCAGAAGACCACTACTATCATTTCACAATTATGATGTAATGTTAATAGCTGATATCATCTTCCATATCATTATTTTTTTCTGTTTAGTAACTACTTTATTATTATTTGAGGATAGTTGACACACCACATTACATTAGTTTCAGGTGTACAGCTTAGTGCTACTTAAGCTAACCAAATTAGAACAACAGGAATGTTCCCATTTAGGGAAATGGTTATTTAACCATTTTGACCTCCTGTACTATGTGGAATGATTTATTTCAAGTACCTAGCATGTCACATTACCTAGTCACACAAATTTGGCATCCTATTCCAAATGGCACCACTAGGCTTTTCTAAATGAGAAAAAGGCAATTATTTCTCAATTCAAATAGATTCTGAAAAGTGTCTCAGGGAAAGACAAAGAACAAGGATGCATATTCCTCCTAAATTCCCTTGTTCTGTCCCTGCTTCACTGTGATAACAACCAGTTGTACGTAAGGAAGTTGCATATCCTTGACTTTTCCTTCTACGTGAAACCAGCTGCATTCCAGATTGCTAATAATTGAAAGATCAATGGCATCATAGGTGCTTGACTAAATGTCATTTCAAGTGGCACATTTCCAAGATAGCAAAAGCTATAATATTGACCAAAACAAAGAAACTGCTGAAGTTGTTGGAATTAAAGATGATAGATCTATGTGTGATTTTTCCAGCAAAACATCAACTCTTGAGTTCACTTCTAAGCTGTATTCTTGGAACAAAGAGATAGGACTTAACTGACCGTATTTTAAAATACAAAATATAACAACATAACTTTTAAAGTATGATAACTTTAAAAAAAATGGAACCTTGAAAACAAAATAGAAGTCAGGAAATAAATACACAGGCATACAAAAATTTAGTACAAAACAAAGATAAGACAATGACTGATTATTCCATAAATGATACCATAAATCTAGATAGCCATCTGGGGGAAAAATAATTGCACCTACACTCCATATCTTAGTCTAATAAACATTGCAATATATCAGTATTTAAATGTAAAAATGAACACATGTTAGTTCAGAATAAAATATGGGAAAAAACTACCTTCATAACCCAGACGTGGAAGCCTTTTTAAGTAGGGCAAAACAGAGAAGCTATAAAAAAAAAAAGATGGGCAAATTGGACCTAAGTTTAAGAATAAAATCTATATGACAAAAAGCTCACCAAAAGTTATGTCAAAAACTTATCAGCAAAATAACAAAGTGAGAAGATATTTTAATTCACATTACAAAGGACTAATATTTCTATAATATACAAACATTTTTCTAATATTTCTCTAGTATACAAAGAGCATCTGCATCTTGACAAGAATAATGTCAAAAAACAATAGAAAATATAGGCAAAGAATATGAACATATATTTCACAGAACTGTAAATACAGGTAGTTCTTGAAAATGTGAAAAGATGCTAAAGAAGAAAAGGAATTAGAAATGTTGACCTTACCTTCAGAACTTATCATTATTCACAAATAATTAAAAGGTGGGTATTTAGGAATGACAATGTCACCTATAATTTTGCAATTTGCAATTTAATAATATTTGATTAGTCTTCAGGTGAATTTTTCTTTCATCACTGTTAAGTGTATAAAGTGAGTTTGTTAGATCACTTGTATTAAACAAAACTGAAAAGGAAAAATTATAAAACTGTGCAAAAATGAGAGGAGAAGAAAAACAATATGGCTGGGTTTGGTTTTTGTGCTTTACTTTTGTTGGTTTTTTGAGGGGGAAGGGGACTGCCAACTTTTTAAAAACACATCATTCAGAAATCCTCAAAAGTACAAAAAGCAAAATATTCATCATCCATAATCACACCTGAAAAGTCACATTAAGCACTTTGATGGAATTTAACTCTCCATGTCCTCTATAAATAACCATTCTTTTAATATACAAACATACACACACAACACACACACCATGCATACAATATACATTGTGTATACAGAATATTTTATACACTGTAATACAGCAGAATTTTCTAATCTGCAATTTTCACTGAACATATCATAAGCTGGTAAAAGAGTTTTAAACCGCTGTGAAGGAAATACAATGGCATTTAAAATATGAGATAGCCATTTCCAAAACCTTAAGTAAGAATGGGAAGTTGGAGGAGGGAGGCTGAATTTGAGTTTCTTCATAGCAATGTGTGTATCTGTTGGAGAAACTTATTATTTTCCGTCCTCGTGTTTCCCTTGCATGCAGAAAGACTTCCCCCAAAAAATAGCACTTTCAATTTTTTTCCTACATAAGGTGGAGACTTAGGTGACTGGTGTGTCTGAAAACAGAACTGTCCGTGTGCAGCTCCCCTCCAGGGTTCTCTTGGCATCGTACAGGATGCATTCTTTTCTTTTTTTATTTTTTTGACATTTATTATTATGATTATGGTGATGATGATATTGAGTTAGCCATTGTATAGTACAGCATTAGTTTTTGATTGCATTATTTTCTTTGCTCTCTGCTTTACAGCAAGTTACCTGTCTCAGTGGGTAAGACTTGCACCTACCCTTGGCTGAGTATGCCTGAGTGGGTAAATTTAATTCTAGAGTAAAGCATTAGAAATCACATCAAAACTACAATCTTCAGTACAGCTTTAATCTGTAATTAGGTTGCTGCTTTGATCTTGAGATGTCTGCCTCTTCTCATTTGACTTGAACTTGCAAGGTGAAGAACGTAGTTGTATGTGTTGACTCCCTAAAACTCTAACTTTGTCTATAACTACATTTCCAATTCATAAGGCATTTTTGTGCTCATTATCGTATTTGATTTTCACAGTAACACTTAGATATAGGAGGGAAGATATTAACATTTGTTGAGTGAATGCCTACTATTTGTCAGAAATGTGCCAAGACATTTACCTTTTTTAAAAATCTTAATTAATGATCACAATTTTGAAAAATAGAATTAGCCCTTATTTTAAAGATCTGAAAGTGAAGTTTCAGAGAGGTGATAGGATTTGCCTAAGATAGACAACTGGTAAGTGACAAATCTAGAAGTTCAAACAGACTATAAACACCAGGATCGTATCTGTCCTTCACTTTTGAATTCCCAGGTCCTGCTGGTCTCATGCTTGACACAGAGAGGGCATTCAATAAAAATGACTAAATAAATGACTCCAAATAAGTGCTCTTTCCACTGCATCATGGAGTGAGAACAGAGATTTTTTTAAACTACAAAACTCAGGGAAGCTTCACGCTACAATCCTATTTCCATGGGAGCTGGGGGCGGGGGCTGTGCAAGTAGAACCTGAGGCTTGTTTCTGGAGATGTGTATGGAAATCCCATGTGCTTGCATTTGATACATCAGAAAACAGAACGGACTATGAAATGTGAGATCTAGTATTTCATAGGGTCCTTG
Organism: Ursus maritimus; assembly: GCF_017311325.1. Classification (NCBI taxonomy): domain Eukaryota; kingdom Metazoa; phylum Chordata; class Mammalia; order Carnivora; family Ursidae; genus Ursus; species Ursus maritimus. Next base: position 16,074,961 of record NW_024424119.1, on the reverse strand, counting down.
TCGCTACGGAAGCAGTGAGATCTTTGACATAATCATGTGCTTGCTCCTATTTACAATTCTCTCATCTGTAAAATAGAAGTGTTAAAGAAATTACCTTGGGAGGTGTCGTAACCCTAATATTCTACCAATATTTGAAGCCCAAAGCCCAATCTTAAAAAGAAAAAACGCTGCTGCTTTCTACACAACAAATTCTGTATATTTATTGTGCAGTTATATAGAGAAATTGGAATTTAACACATGGATAAAAGCACCTATAGTTTTGAATAAAACATAGTTCTCACATGTCCACAAGTCGACAAATCCAGAAACTCCTGCGGCTAGAAAGAAAGGAGATGTGAATCCATAAAATCGGAACATCCTAACAGGAAGTTATGGCATAGATTCTGCCTGAAAACGTATTGTTCCACAAGTCATGATTTGGAACTTGTCATTAACACTGAGCAGATCTAAGACCAAGTAGGAAAACAGTTTTGCCTAAGGAAAATAAAAGAGATATACCTACCTTTAAGTTTTCTCTCTCCTTTGTGCCTCACACGCGTCCCCATGCACGCTCTCTCTCACACACACACACACACACACACACACACACACACACACACACACCATGAATGATATTTTGCCACAAACACACACAAGACAGGTACTTTATTTTAAAGGAAGGGAAAAGGTAATGAAAAGAAGCATTTTCTTTTTTCACATCTGAAAATGCCTCCAGCAACAGGTGACAATGAAGGAAATCTGAAATGATATGCATCCTGTTATCTCTTTGTTGACCTGAATCTTTCACAGTCAAAAAGAAAGCAGGTAATGTCCTCCATTAAGGGAAGAAAAGCTTTAAAAATTGTTCAAGTTCACCAGCATGGTTATTATGCTATTTGAATTATTTGAAGATGCAGACGTAAGATTCAAAGTGACTGTAGAATGTACATGTCAAAAAATATTCTATTTAGTGGCCTGACTTTTAAGGAAACATAGAAACCTGAAAATTAACTTAATCTATTTACAACAGTTCTAAACCATAATGTTCTAGAAAAAAATAACCGCAAAATGCCTTAAGATCATCACTGCCTGCACATCCAGAGGCATATAAATAATTGTCTATTAGATACCAGTTCTAGCCAAATCATTCCTACAGAGTAGCAACAAAGGAGTGTTTCTTGCTAGATAAGAACCAAGTATCATCTTACCAATATTGCAAAGAAAAGGGGATGAGGAAAGGACCAATGTATAATTGGCCAATAAGGCTGCTATGTATATGTTAGAATTACTCAGCAAGTACCTTCGTTATTGTTTTTGTTTTTGTTTTTAAGAGAGAGAGAGAGAGCACATATGCGAACAGGGGAGGATGCGGGGGGCAGAGGCAGAGGGAGAGCGAGAATCTCAAGCAGGCTCCCTGCCCAGCACAGAGCCTGATGCAGAGCTCTATCCCAAGCCCCTGAGATCATGACCTGAGCTGAAATCAAGAGATGTTAAGTACTTTTAAAACAAACTCCATGAGGGTGGACTGTCTAATATTGCTATGTAAATGATCATTATTTAGTCCAACAGAGTTTTGTAGTCCTCACCCTAACTTTTGACTCCCTACTGAAAAATCTAACCCTGACACCAGTTATCTAGCTTTAATATCAACAAAAGTCTCTTCTGCTTCAGTAGCTTCATAGTGATAATCTAGCCAGAATTAAAAAATAATTCCTTAGAAATGTACCCTTTAGCCTTCAAAGCACTTATACATCCATTATCAAGAATTATAGAATACATGAACAAAAAGGGGCTACAGACATAATCTTCTAAAATCTCCTTATATGACAAATTTAATTCAATAAACACCATTTGTGTCTTTACTAAGTAAGTGCTGTGCTGAGGATGAGGAAAACAAAATATAAAATTAAAAATGCAAATACTGACATCATGGATTTTACCCACTTGTCTAAATTCATCCAATTTACAAGAGCCTGACCCAGGACACATGACCACAGTGCCTTACTCATAAGCTCTCTTCAGTATGAAACATGGCCTTCTGTTCTTTTTTGCTCCTTTAAACCACCTAACTACTATGATTCCCATTTTACAGGTGAAGCAATGGAAGACTAAAAAATTAATAAGTTCAAAATCATGTACCTAATAAACTTCAAAGCCAGGCTTTATCCCATATTTCCAGACACCTACCCCATTGCTCCTACTACTATACCGTAGGTGGTAAGTAATATTCTGTGAATAGGTAAACTAGCATAATTTGGCAGTGGCTGCCCAAACTGCACCATTAAAGAGGTAATTGTTGGCTATATCCAAGTTTGGGGGGAAAGAGTTCTTTAACTGATTAGTGATGACTGCCCTGGGCACAAGAACAGGATGATAGCAAATGTGTTCAATACTTTCCATCTGTGTACAGAAGTTTTATTACAAACTCAAGAGTCATTCATATTATCAAATAAATATACTATTATGATATAATTAAAAAGTTATATGGTATGTAATATTTTCCATTTTTATCTATCCAACAAGCACTACAGCTATTATGTGATGCTAGTTATTGATAATAAAAAAATGGGTAAGATTTGGTCTCTGTCCTAAAATAGCTCATACTCTAGCAAGAAATATAGAAATCTAAACAGCTAATACAATAAGATAAGTATTGTACTTATAAATATGGTTCTAATATTCTGATGTAACATCTTTAAATTTATAACATGGGAAAAACAAGCTTTGGTATGTTCATATACCAAATATCAAGTGACTATTTTAATATGACCTATAATTACCACAATAACCAGAGGAAAGTGCATATGATGATATAACTCTTTTACAAGCTTGTTGTGTAAATTAAGTAATATAATGCCTTTTAAGTGTTTAATATAGTGTCTGAAGTAGAAAGAGTACTTTAACACCAGCTACTATAAATTGGCCAACTGCCCCTTTCTGAAGTGAAAGCACGGATATGAAAATCCACAAAACCAAAAACTGAACTAAGATTCAAACTATTGTCAAAATCTGGAATAAATTAACAGTAAGTAAAAGGCTATGAAAATGGATTTTAAAATATCAATAGACTTGTTTCTGAGTGGCTAGAGTACATTATAGCTGGCAACAAGTAGGAAAAAATGGGTAAATTGGCACAATTTTTTCATATGGAAAATTGGAGAATCTGAAAGCAAAGTACACTAGATGAATTAAAATTCCAGAAGGAAAAAAAAAAGGAGGTCCTTCCTCAAGATTATGGGTTAAATTGTGTGCCTCAAAAAGATATGTAGAAGTCCTAACCCATAGTACCTATGAATGTGACCTTATTTCACAATAAGAACTTCGCAAATGTAATCAATTAAAACCAGGTCATTAGGAGGGACCTAGCCTCCAGAACTGTGGGACAATAAATTTATCTTGTTTAAACCATCTAATCTGTGGTAATTTGTTAAAGCACCCACAGCAAATTAATACACTATGTGAGGAAACACTTGTCATTTCTTTCTCTGGGGGCATTTTCTGATTCTGGCCATGGCTGAAGATCACCTTTCTCCCAGGTAGAAAGACTATAGCAGAGCATTTGGCAGCCCAGTGAGGTTGGCAGGGCAGATGAGAAACTGGTGAAGCACAAAATATGAGTCAAATTTTCCCCATTTCCTGAGTCCTAAAGTAGTATGGCAAGCTGGGAGGCGATCAAGAGGCTTTTAAATGCACAGAAAAATCCCTGAAAGTCTTATGAGAAGGTAGATAAACGTAACCAATAATCAAGAGGGGAAAAAAGCAGAAGGAGATCCAAAGATTATTCACATATTGGGCTGAACAGAGAAAGACTCTAAAATACTATGATTAATTAGCCCCTAGTAGGACCTTTCTCAAGGAGAGAGGGGGGAGAGATCTCAAATTATCAAAATCAGGGTAAAGAGGTAACATTACTAAAAATTGTTAACATAATAAAAAAAGGAGCAGGAGGATATAATGAACAACTTTATGCCAGTAAATTTAAAATTTAGTTGAAAGGAAGACCTCCTTGAAAACCAAAAATAGCAAAGCTGAAATAAGAAAAACATCAAAATTGTCATTTATCAATTAAAGAAATTTAATTTGCAATTAAAACCTTTCTCACAGACAACCACTACTGCTTATCTTCTACTTAAATCAACCAATAAAAGAACAAAATATATGAAAGAACAGTTTTCAAGACACTTGACATCAAGCCAAAGGACAATGATTACTGTGAAATCAAAAGAAATGGGATGAGTCAACCCTACCAATACCCCAACTTACTTTTTTGCTTTTAGACTGTTGTTAGGCATCTACTTGGGAAGGGGAAATATAGGCAGAGTCCAGTAGCCTCCCTGAGATGAAGAGACAGTGCCGGAAGTCTGGAGACACCAAGTCAGCAAGAGTTTGCTAGAAAGAGTGCCAGAGAGGAGAGAGCAATAAAAAGAAAGAATGCTGGAGAACTGTACAGTCCCCTTCAAGTTTTCAGCTGAGTCTGATCAGCACAAGCACATGAAGAAACTATTTGAGGCCAAGAAAAGAAGGCTGAAAGGGTTAGAGGTAATAATGCCTGATGCTTACACCGGTCTAGGAATAGTGCTTCTTATCAGCAAAAAAAAAAAAAAAGAAGGAAAAATCATGATTCATGGGGCAGTGAGTTGAGTACACAAAAGGGTTTATCTCAGGAGTGAGGAAAATTTAACTCTAGACTGAGCATGCCTCCAGTCCCACCTCATAAATCTTAAAAGCAACACCTAAAAGGATCAAACTGTTTTCGAGAAATTTAATTGCATCCCAGACAAAAGGTCAAGAATATTTATAAGAGGAGAAAAGTCTCTGGAAATAAAAAGACGAAATTCACAATATCTGACAATCAATTGAAGATTACCAGTTGTGCAAAGAAGGTGGGTAATAATACCCATAACAATGAGTAAACCAATCAGTTGAAATCAAAGGATAATTCCATGAATGCTAAAGTTAAAAGACAGCATTAAAACAGTAATGAGAACTGTATTCCACATGTTGAAGGGCAAAGTGGAGATTTAGAAGATATAAAAAAGAACCAAATCTCATTTTTAGAGATGAAATCTATAATTCAAAAGATTAAAAAAATACAATAGATGAAAATACTAGAAGATTTAAAGGAATAGCAATAGAAAATATTCCAAATAAAACACAGAATAAAAAAAGAATTTTTTAAAGCGATTTTATTTATTTGATAGAGAGAGAGCACAAGCAGAAGGAGTGGCAGGCAGAGGGAAAAGCAGGCAGGGGGAGAAGCAGGCTCCCTGCTGAGCAGGGAGCCCAAAGCGGGACTCGATCCCAGGACCCTGGGATCATAACCAGAGCCGAAGGCAGACACTTAACCAACTGAGCCACTCAGGTGTCCCAAAAAAGAATTTTTAAAAATTAACAGAGCATCAGAGAACTCCATTACAGCTTCAAGCAGCCTGATCTACTTATAATAAAAAGAACAACTATAAACCAGAGAGGGAAAATTGTAAATTACATACCTGATAAAGGACTTGTATCCAGAATACATAAATAACTCTAAAAATTCAGTAATAATAAAACAGCTCAATTTTGCAAATGAGCAAAAGATGTGAACATGCATTTTATCAGAAAAGATATACAAATGTTAAATGAGCTTATGACAATATGCTTAACGTTATTAGACATCAGAGAAATACATACTAAAATCACAGTAAGATACTACTACGTACCTATTACAATGGCTAAAATTTGAAAGACTGACTACAGCAAGTGTTCATGAACATGTGGAAAAACTGGAAGTCTCATACACTGCTGGTTGCAATATAAATGACATAACATCTTTGAAAAACAATTTAGCACTTTCTAAATATTTATATATTCACCTATCATTTGATCCAGTCATTCTACTCCTTGGTACGTACCCAAGAAAAATAAAAGCAAATGACCATACAAAGTCTTACGCACGAATGTTTATAGTAAGTTTATTTGTAATAAGCAAAAACTGAAAGCATCCCAACAAGAGATAAATGAATTAATGTAATGTATCTGTATAATGGAATACTACTCAGCCATCAAAAAAGAACAAACCATTGTTACACACTTGAACATGATGAATACCTAAGTTATTATGTTGAATGAAAGAAGCCAGGCTAAAAACAGTATATATTTCATGAGTCCATTTAAAAAAATTCTAAAAAATATAAACTAATATATGGTTACAGAAAGCATACTGATAGCTTGTCTTGGGTCACGGAAATGGAAAGAGTCAGAAGAGAGGGATCTCAAAGGTTCAAGACAAAATTTTACAGGTGATGGTTTCAGTGATACATACACATGTCAAAATATCAAATTGTTTTGCAATTTCTATAATTTACTGCATGTCAGTTATATTTCAGTGATACTTTAAAAAGTATTCCCACAAAGAATACTCCAGGCCCAGTTGGCTTCAGTAGTGAATTCTACCAAACAAACAAAAAAAAAAAAAAAGAAAGAAAGAAAAGAAAAAAAGAAACACATAAATTTCATGCAAACTCTTCCAAAGAATACAAAAAGGGAAGATACTTTCCATTGTCCCAGCTACCAATATATACCTGATACCAAAACCTGGCAAGAACATTACATAAAAGGAAAACATAAGCCAGTATGGCCCATGAAAATAAATGCAAAGACCCTAAAGAAGATATCATTAAGTTGAGTTCAGCAATATAGAAAATATATCACTACCAAGAAGGACAGCAAGTTTGGATTAATATGTGAAAATCAATCAGTGTACTTCACCATTTTAACAGAATTTTTAAAAAATAACATTTTAATGTATGCGTAAAAGTTGATAAAACTTAAAACTTGTTCATGATAAAAGCTCTTAGCATACTAGTAATAGACGGAAACTATCTAATTCTGAGAAAAGGTAGCAACAAAAATCCTACAGTTAGCATCTTACTTAATGGCAAAATATCACGTCCTTTTCCTTTTAGTTAAGAAACATAAGGATATTCACATCACCATTTCTATTAAACATTATACTTTCAATAACACAAGACAAATGAATAAAAGCTTTTAAAATTGAAAAGGAAGAAATCATATTGTGAATATTTATAGATGATATGACTGGGTACATAGGAAATCTAAAAAATATCTACTAAACTATTAGGATTAGAAAGTAAATTAATAATTAAACATAGTGAATTAACGGTCTATAAATATGAGTTCAATATACAAAATGTATTTTTATACACTTTCAAGAAACAACTGGAAAATGTAATTTTAGAAAGAATACCATTTATTTAGCACCCAAATATAAAACATATAGGAATAAATATAATAAAATCTATAAAAGATTTCTACAATGAAAAACCACAAAATGTTACTGAGAGGAATTTAAGAAGCCTTAAATAAATGCAAAACATGCAATATTCATGGGTTAAAAGGCTGAATGTTGTTAAAATGTCAATTCTCTTCAAATTGATCTACAGTCAATGCATTCCTAATCAAAATACCAGTATGTTTATTATGTGAGAGAGAAATGACAAGTTGATTCTAAAATTTATATGAAGATTAAAAGGACCTAAAGTAACCAAGGCAATCTTGAAAAAAATAGAATCTGAGATCTTAAGATACCAGACTTCAAGACTTATAGGAAGCAACTGTAATTAAGATAATGTGGTATTTGCAAAATAACACACAGCTACAGCATTGGAACAAACTAAAGTCCAGAAACACATTCACACATAAATAGTCACTAATTTACTTGAAGGGTAACTGTACTTTTAACAGAAGAAGGATGGTCTTTCAAATAATGGTCTTAAAGTACTTGAATATATAAAAGGGAAAGTATGAACCAGGGCTACTTCATATCATACACATATTAATTTGATATGGATCATAAACCTAAATGTTAAACAATAACTGTTTTAGGAAAAAAAACAGGAAAATATTGTCATGACCTTGGGCTGACCAAATTTTCGTAAAACACAAAAATCACTAACCATTAAAGAAAAATATTGAGAAATGAAATTCATCAAAGTTAGGATATTGTGGTCATCCAAAATAATAATTAAGAAAGGGAACATGTAAGCCACAGAGAGAGAGAAAAAATAAACTTGATAAAAGAGAAAACACAAAGAACTCCTAAAAATCATTAAGAGATAGACACCTCAATTTTTAATGGGTATATTTCTTAAAGTGGTACCCATAAGAAAGGCTATCAAATGGCTATTTACATATGTGAAAAGTACATAATCATCAAGAAAATTGAAATTAAAACAACACTGAAATACTTCTACATATCAACAACAATGGCTAAAATTAAAAATGACTGATCATACCAAGTGTTGGTAAAAATATGGAGCAACTAGAATTCTCATGTGTTACTAATTGAATTGTAAACTGATAAAACTACTTTGGAAAAATTGCACTGGCGATGTGATGACTCACCAATTTCAATCCTAGGTATACGTTCCAGAAAAATGAATGTATACCCAAAGCATGTTCAAGAATGTCCATAATGGACATTATTAAAACCAAATGCTAGAAACAACCAAAGTAACTATCAACAGTAAAATGAAAACATAAATTGTAACATGGGATGCAACACACAAATTTTTAAAAATGAATTACCACCACATACAAGAAGCAGATGCAAAAGAGGTCATAATGCATGATTCTACTTATATAAGAACCTGCATTAGGTTATAAAGGAAGACAGGACATGATCAGATAATACTTAAGATAATTCAGTCACCAACCATTAAGCAAGCAAGAATAATGTAAAGCAAGGAGGACAATATAAAAACATACAGTAACATTCTTCCATGAGGGTACACATGGAATCCAATGTATTGCATACAGTTTGGTGATGCAGGATCTGGCAGCTTCTTACAAATCTGCTCTAAAGTTTGACACAGATCTCACGGGGCAAAAATCAAGGTGTTTATAGGGCTGTGTTCCTTCTGGAGGTTCTAGAGGAGAATCCACTTTCCTCACCTTTCCAGCTCCCAGAGGCTGCCTGCATTCCTTTAGTTCATGACCCCTTCCATTTTCAAAGCCCGTAATACCAGACAAATCTTCCTCACGGTGCATTATTCTGATACTGGCTCTCTTTTATCCCTCTTTACTTTTAAGGACCTTTGTGATTACATTGGACCTACCCAGGTTCTTCAGGATAATCTCCATATTTTAAAGTCATCTGATTAGCAGTCTTAATCTACAACCTTAATTCCCCTTTGCCATGTAATACAACATATTGAGGGCGGTTTAGGGAGATTAAAGATTAGGACAGGAAAAACTTTGAGGGGCCATTATTTTGCCTACCACACTTGGGTATCCATCCATGATCCAAATTCTCTCACACCCTCCATCTCAGGATGCAAAAAATACTCTGAATTTAGTGTTTACCAATAGCAGATATATTTTAAGCTATTCTATGTGTTTGTAAGCATAGCAATATATAGTGTCATTTTAAAGTTTTTCTATGAACAGCATAATATATGTAAAACTCTGCAACTTATCATTTAATACTATGCTTTTGTATAATCCTACATCATTTATTTTGAGTGATGTTCTATATGTATATACCACGATGAACATTCTTGTAGCTATCAACTCATGCCCATGTGCAAAAGTTTTTCTTGGTTAAATATCTAAAAGTAGAATTGCAGGATGGAAGATCAGTACATCTTTAAATTAACTTATTATCAAATTGCTCTCCAACATGGGTTTGCCAACTTATATTTCTATTGTACATTTCTCTGCATCTTCACAGCTTTTTAAATATTTCCCTGCTGTTATAGGCTGAATTGTGTTCTCCAAAATTTCATGTATTTAAAAGTCCTAACCCCCAGAACTTCAGACAGTGACTGTATTTGGAGATCAGGGTTTTTAAAGAGCTAATTAAGTTACACTGAGTTACAATTTGATGGGCCTTAATCCAGTACGACTGGTGCCTTCACAGTATCATTTCATGAGATTATTGGCCACCCAGATCTTTTATGAGTGCTGTCTTTTTTCTTATTGATTTGTATATACCTGATACATTCTAATGAGTTCTTTCCTTAAATAGTTATATACATTACAAATATCTTTTTTTTTTGTCTGCCTCTGATACAGCTTATCTTTAACTTTGTTAAACAGAAGTTTCAAATTATACTTAAATTTATACATCTTTTCCTTTCTGGTTTATTCGTTTCTGTTTCTTTTTCACCAAAAATGTCTGTCCTGATGTCATACAGTCCCTGATATTTTCTTTTCTAAGTTTTAAGATTTAAGCTTCACAACTTTGTGCATGATACAGATATGATGTGCCGTCCAGACCCTTTTTCAAAACCAAAACACTCATTCTGCATACATCCCCTCAACTGTCAGGTGTGTTTGGCACTTGTGGCTTGCAACTATATCTGGAAGGATCACCTTCAGGGAGAATGCAGCCTGATCCAAGGTTGCAGTCGTTCCCTGAGAGTAGACCATTTATAATTACTACTCAGTAAGAGGTTACAGGGACCAGGTCCTCCATTTGTTATTTTTCTCTTTCTAACACATAAAATTTAGTGGATATCATTTCTTTTAGCAATATTCAATTGAATTTTATCAATTTCTATGGTTGTCATGATTTTATTTTTCCATGTATTCCATCTATGTTTACTTTTCTTTTTGTCGTGGTGTATCTTTTCATGATTCTTTTAGTGAGTGTGGGTTATAAGAACTTCGTCATAACTTTGTCTAAAATGTTTTTACTCTTCCCTTTTCCTCAAGTAATTCTAAGATGATACTTTTTCTCATTAAAGATATTACTCTATTATCTCCTATTATTAGTTATCGCTAAGAAATATGTTGTTGATCCAATTGCTATCCTTTTCTATATAGCCTTAAATTCTTTCAGGGAGTTTTTGAGATTTTCACATTTTAGCCCTGAAGTTCTTCAATCAAGCAGTGTCTAAGCATAGACTTGTTTTGTATCTTATATAGCATTGTGCATCTCTTTTAAATTTGATATCTCATGGCTTTATTTTTGTGTATGCGTAGCCATCATTTCCTCAAATTGTGCATCATTACCATACGTACTGGGGCCTATCAACCTATTCTCTGCATCTCTTACAATCACTTTGAAATTTTTAAATATGTTTCTCTTTTGCATTCTATACGTTTTCCTCAGTACCACCTTCCAATTCACTAATTCTTTTTTTTTAATCTTTTATTTTTAAGATTTTTTATTTATTTATTTGACAGAGAGAGAGACAGACAACGAGAGAGGGAACACAAGCAGGGGGAGTGGGAGAGGAAGAAGCAGGCTCCCAGCGGAGGAGCCTGATGCGGGGCTCGATCCCAGAAGGCCGGGATCACACCCTGAGCCGAAGGCAGACGCTTAATGACTGAGCCACCCAGGTGCCCCCACTAATTCTTTTTTTGACTATGTCATTCTTGAGTTTACCTCATCTACCATATTTTTAACTGGTATTTTAGTCGTTATATTTTTTAATTTCCAAGATTTGTATCTGGTTCTTTTATAAGCCACCTATTCTTGTTTCATTTTTACCTTTTTATAATTTCTTACTCTTTTTAAATGGAAGCTCTTTCTTATTTACCTCATTGAGATTTTAATCCTGAGCTTATTTATTTTGAAATTTTTGTCAGACTGTTCCATACAACTGATTTCATGGAGAACAAGTTTATGTTCTAATTCTGAATGTGTTGGTTCCCGCTGTTAGCATTAGATATCCTCATGTAGTTCAGATTATTATGGGAAAATTTTTAATGCTCTCTCAACAATCTATTCACCTATCCTCTTGTCCTCTGCGTTCATCCCTCTCTCTCTCATAATTTTGCAATTGTTTCTTCCCAGCCCCTAACCTCATATGAAACCAGGTCCTATAATGGCATTTGACAGCTGCTGACTCCTGGTGAGACCAAGAATAACTGAGATGCATACACATTCAGTCATGCACTATTAGAAGGGTTTTCAGTTCTTCGTCCTGAAGTGGTTTATATGTTAATCATTTCTATTGGATGAAACAAAATTCTGTAGCTGCTAGCAATGATCTGAAATAAACTTTTTTTTCAGATTCCCTTGTCTGCAAGAAATTCTCATCCAAAGCCCTAATTTCAAGCAATAAATTTAATTTTCATCTGCCTTCTTCCTTCCTTTACTCTTGTCTGGAGTACTTTTAGTCACCTTCACCCTAAATGTATCCCATTCCTGGCTGCCCCTATGTGTAGTGGATCAAGATACCAGAAAGTCTGTGACTTCAGTCCCACTAATATAATTTTTCTATTAATTTTCTAGTTCTCAGAGATTTTGATCTTATGTTTGAACTCTGCTAAGTCTACATGGTTTTCCATTGTTACAAATTATATTCACTGCTACAATTTGAGGAGGAAGCAGTGTGTGTTAGCTTGAACTTATGCCTGTATTTGATTTTCTCACCAAAAAAAAATCTGATACAATTTCTCCATTTTCTCATTATATGAAAACATTCAGGAGTTAAATACAGAACATAAAAAGGTCTCATTATCCTGTGTGGAATAATGCCTATAGGATTTCTTTCTTTAAGAAATAATAATCCATTTAAATCAGTGGTTTTCAAAATTTCTGGGATTTTTAATATCCTGGGAATCATGTTAAGAATGTGAAATTCTGGGCCCTAATTTTCAAGCATTCTGATTTTGCAAATCTAATATTAAACCATTGGGGGGTGAACAATTTTGATGCACACCAGGTGTGATATACTATAAAAATGATTTTTTAAAACTATAAATTTAATCTCATATGTAGTGATTGGTTTTTAAAAACTGATTCCAAATCTACATGCCTTATGGCAAAATGAGGGGAAAAGATAATTTTATTGGAAAAATATTTTTTTCTCTCAAGATTTCTATTTTTCTTTGTTTTTTAATTATCTCAAGGAAAACTGCTTTAAGAATAAATTACATCTAACTAAACTTATAAGAAATGAGGTTAGACATCTCACCTTGATAATAAATGGCCCAGTTTGTACTTCTTGAGATAAGTAAGGCACATTTTTTTTGTCATAAAGACTGCTTCTCAATGTTTTAGTGTAGTTAAAAATAGCTCCTTTTCCATGAATGCGTAGGTGTATTCCATACTCTGAATCACTCAATGTGTGTGTGTGTGTGTGTGTGTGTGCGCGCATGTGTGCGCATGTGTGTGTGTGGTTGGTTTGTTTGTTTTGGTGCAATAGAGGTGGAAAAAGGAGGGGTTATAAGGAGACACAGTGAAATATATGCCAATATAAAGGTCATTGATTTAGGTCAGGGCAATGAGGGAAACAGTAATAAGTGCTAAGCCATGTCGAAAAAGTCAAAGTGACTGACTCATTACTGCATACCCTTCTCTTCCCAGCCTCACATTTCATGAAGCTATGTAGTTTAGTACCTTAGTACTGCCAAAGCCAATTACCAAAGCCAATTTCATGCATGGACAGCCTTGAGTTTTACCCTCTCTCTTCTTCCTCCTCCCTGTTTAAGCAGAGTAAATGTATTCCTAAATTATCACAAATTCAAATTTATAAATGAGCATGAATACTAGGATCTGTACTTTAGAATATTCTGCTATCCCTAGAACTCATGATTCACCAAGGTAACGTGGATATAAGATATAGCTGTTTATTGTGAGCATCTAACAATAAGGGCAGGGAGATTTCACAAAGATAATTAAACATTCCTCCAAAAAAGCTTAGTTTAGGAAAAATAAGCTGTGGGAATGCAAATATCAAGCATTTGGAATTAAAGTCTAATTTTATAATAAAGAAACTGGGAGAATGTCTTTTAACATATTATGTCACTATTACATATAACTATGCAGAATTAATAGGGCAGAAATTAACTATTTCTCTGAATCCCTAATAAAATATATAATCATTTTTAATAATATAAGAAACATAAAGAATATAGAGAGGCTCCAACCACAAGAATTTGATAGCTTTATGAATTTTTTAATTACCTTGATTCCTTTCCAAGAATAAGACAACTACTTGGCAATTTTTAACCACCAAAGATATGATGGCATTGCAATTTAGAAAGAAGATAGTTATGTCTCTAACTATTCCAAATAGAAAATAGGATGATCACTGAATCAAACTTAGACATGAAGGGTTTCTCACAGTTTCATAAAACACAAAATTATACTCAGAGTTTATGCGTCCTTTGATTTTGGATGTGAAAATGATGTAGTGTGATAGAATTAGATGATGGAAATAAGACACACTCTTAAGATCTGAGTCAAATAGTGACTCATACCTAGTTAGTGAAACCAAGAATTGAATATGGGGAACTTTCTGACTCTAAAGCCTATTATATTATCATATATTCTAGGCACCATACTGCCTAGAATGTCTTGCCTTCCATCCCTTCATATACAACTTTTACATTTTCAACACTAGATAAAATGCTGCCTCCTTCATGAAACTTTCTGTGATTTACATAACTGGGAATAATCTCTCCCTCATATAAAATTCAACAGCAATTTATGACTCCATCACTTTCAATAGACTTATTAGCTTATTAGCCCACTGCTTTAGTTATTTGGGGATAATGACAGAATCCCTTGCTATAATGTAATTTTGTTTAGGGCAGGTTATTTGCCATATTTTTACAGCACCCAATGAGTTAAAGATACTGCCTTGTCCCTAGTACATGTTTAATTATTATTTTTTAAATGAAGGAAGAGATGAATGAAATCCAACTCTTCTATAATGTAAATGAGTTAATAATGCATTGATCTAATCACTTTAAAGTTAGGTTTTATTAGCTAGATTTGTGAACAGGTTCACAATATTGCCCCTTATAGCTAAATAATAGTTATGAAAGCTAATGAAATTTCTATAACTTTTCATGTAAAATGTCACTATGCTAGTTATTGTTGAAAATCAGGATTTTATGTTTATTGTCATTAAATTTTAACCTGCTACTTCCGTCTAATCATCACAAACCATTGTTCTATTTCTTTATAATAATTCTGTAAATGAATGCTTGAATTATCTTTTTGGGGGGGGGGTATTTACATCTGGTAAAAGTTTATACCTAAGTGGCCAATAATGTGTTGAATAAAAGAAGTATAAAAACAGCACTGAAAATCTCTCAAATAAATGAAAATTACTTATTAGCAAGCCATCTTTCAGTAAGTTCTTTTACTCCAACTACATATTAATTAAGGGCATATTTTTACATATTTTTAAGAGCTTATTATTACTTAATATCAAATTACTTGTTTAAATTAAGATGGGCTAGCTATTTAAAAATCTTATTTGGGAATTTTATTTCCAGAAATGAAGGACTAGCCTATTTCAAATTACCTTTCTAATGTGAATAAATAGAGAATTAAAACAAAGAGAAAGTGGAAATACAAAATATGATAAATATAAATGCTAGAAAAAAATACAATTACTGAAATTAAAATCTCAATACATGGCGTTAATAGAGTATATGTAACTGAAAGGAATGTTAGTGAACAGAAAAAGTGAGTGAAAAGGAAGTATATAAACTAAAGCCAGAGGCAAAATAAAGAAGAAAACTAAAAGAGACTGTACGAGACAAATGAGAAACAGTGAGAATGTGTTTAAAAAAAAAAAAAGTCTAACATATGTAAATAAAATGGACGAAAACTTTCTAAAATTAAAAAAAAATTAGTCAGAAACTTAGGGAGGGTAAGCAAGATAAATACAAGAAAATCACACCCACACCTAGGTACATCAGAGAAAATCTACTGCAAACTAAAGACCAAGAAATATCCTAAAAACAGCTGGGGAAAAGAGACCAATTACTTTCACAGAATCAGTAAGTTTGATAACTAATTTCTCAACAGAAACAATGAAAGCAAGTAGATAATAAAATAATCTTCAGATTGTAGGAAGAAAATAACTTCCTGGAGAAGGAACTAAAATTTAAGAAGCATCACTAAAGATAAGCAAGCACATTTTATAATGACTAAAAGATAATTTACCAAGAAAATAAAACACATCTAAATTCATATGGACAATCACTTAGCCTCAAAATATACAGAAGAACTAAAAGGAGAAATAGGCAAACCCACTGGCATTGTGGATTTAACCCATTTCACTCAGTAACTGATAGACTAGGCAGGCACAAGAAAAAATAAAAGTAGTATGGATATGAACAATTTGAATGGCATGATTTAAAAACATGACCTTGGAAGAGGAGTTAAGATGGTGGAATAGTAGGGGGACCCTGGGCTTGCCTGTTCCTCAAACATAGCTAGATCAACATCAAATCATTTTTGAACAACTAGGGTATCAATCTGAGGGCTAAGAGAACAATCTGCACAATTGGAAGGAGAAAACATGGCAGATCCAAGATTTGGAGACATGAAATTCCCCTGTCCAGGAACCAGGAAGATGGTGATGCCATCTTCCACCACCACTACCACCCCCCCACCCGGTCTAGCACCCACCAACATGGCTGGACTTCAGAGAGAAACACAGCACCTCCAGTGGAGGCTGCAGTCGCTTGCTTACAGCAAACCCCACCCACCGTACATTACAGGGGCAACTTTACTAAGGAAGGTCTGACTGTGAGCCAGCACAGCGGGTCTCTCCCTCAGAAGAGCAACATAGGCCTGCAACATATACCAAGTCTACTGGTCACAGACTGTTCCAAAGCATTAGCTTTAGTTCTGGTGGAAATAGGACCAGGTTTTCCTTTTTGTTTTTGTTTTGTTTTATTTTTTGTTTTTCTTTTCTTTTTTCTTTGGAATCAGGCTTATAGTTTTTTGCTTCTTTGTTTGTTCCTTTTTCTCATTTTTTGCATCAGGTTTTTCTCCTTTCCTTTTCTTTTTTCCTTCTTTCTTTCTTTTTCTTTGGAATCAGGTTTATAGTTTTTTGTCTGTTTGCTTTTTTGTTCCTTTTCTCTTTTCTTGGATTTTTTTTTTTTTTTTGGCTTGTCTTAACAAACATATCAAAGCACACTTAGTTAAGGGTCAAAGCACTCCCCATTGCAAGCAAGGAGGAATTCTTCAGAGGACTAACCGGTGGAAAAGAGCAGCCAAAGCACAATAGCAGATTGTACACTGCATACACCAGAAACCTTTCCTGAAGTGCTAAACCCTGGACAGTGTAGGACACCTTTTTTTTTTTTTGTCAGTGTGGATTATTTTTTTAATTTGTTTTATGTTATGTTAGTCACCATACAGTACATCATTAGTTTTTGATGTAGTGTTCCATGATTCATTGTTTGAGTATAACACTCAGTACTCCACGCAATATGTGCCCTCCTTAATACCCACCACCAGGGTAGCCCATCCCATCACCCTTTTCCCCTCTGAAACCCTCAGTTTGTTTCCCAGAGTCCATAGTCTTTCGTGGTTCATTCCCACTTCTGTTTACTCCTCCTTCATTATTCCCTTCCTTCTCCTACCGATCTCCACAAATGAGTGAAACCATAAGATAATAGTCTTTCTCTTCTTGACTTATTTCACTTAGCATAATCTCCTCTAGTCCCGTGTAGGACCCCTTCTTAATATAGTATTACTCTCAGCAGGAAATATAACAACTTTCCTAACACGCTAAAGACAGAAACCTAGAACATAATAACACGATGGAAGAATTCTCCTCACAACAAAGATCAAGAAGAAACAATAGCCAAGGATTTGTTCAGATATATATAAGCAATATACCTGAATAAGAATGTAGAACAATAATCATAAGAATACTGAAAGAAGCACAGAAGACACCAGAGAAACCCTGGCTGCAGAGATAAAAGACCTAAAAACTAATCAGGCCAAAATAAAAAAATGTTATAACAGAGATGCAAAACTGACTGGATGTAATCTCAACGATGGAAGAAGCACAGGAATGAATAGGTGATAAGGAAGATAAAATTAGGGGAAATAATGAAGCTGAAAACAGAAGGGAAATAAAACTATTAAATCACAAATACAGACTTAAGGAACACAGCGACTCCACAAAGTACAATAATATCCATGTCATAGCAGTCGCAGAAAAAGAAGAGTGGGGAAAAGGAGCAGAAGGTTTATCTGAACAAATTATAGCTGAGAACTTCCCTAATCTGGGAAACTAAACAGGTATTCAAGTCCAAGAGGCAAAGAGAGCTCACCTCAAAATCAACAAAAACAGGTCAACACCAACACATCTCATAGTGAAACTTGCAAAATACAAAAATAGAGAATTCTGAAAATGCCTAGGGACAAAAGTTCCTCAACCTACAAGGGTAGACACATAAGGTTACCAGCAAATCTGTCACAGAAACTTGGCGGGACAGAAGAAAGTGGCATGATATATTTAATGTGCTGAATGGGAAAAATATGCAGCCAAGAATACTATATGCCGCAAGGCTGTCATTCAGAAGAGAAGGAGAGATAAAGAATTTCCCAGACAAACAAAAAGTAAAGAAGTTAATGAATGCTAAACCACCTCTGCAAGAAATATTTAAGGGGGCCCTTTGAGTGGGAAAGAGAAACCAAAAGCAACAAAGACTAGAAAAGAACAGAGACAATCTACAGGAACAGCAACTTTGCAGGTAATACAATGGCACTAAATTCATCTCTATCAATAATTACTCTGAATGTAAATGGACTAAATGCTCCAATCAAAAGACACGGGGTATCAGAATGGTTCAAAAAAAAAAAAAAAAAAAAAAAAAAGACCCATCAATACACTACTTACAAGAAACTCATTTTTGACCTTAAGACACCTCCAGATCAAAAGTGAGGGGGTAAAGAACCATCTATCATACTAATGAACATTGAAAGAAAGCTGGAGTAGCCATATGTATATCAGACAAACTAGATTTTAAAAGACAGACTGTGACAAGAAATGAAGAAGGGCACTATATCAAATAAAGGGGTCTATCCAAAAAGAATATCTAACAATTGTAAATATTTAGGCTCCTAACATGGGAACAGCCACATATATAAACCGATTAATAACGGACTTAAAGAAACTCATTGATAATAATACATAATAATAGGGGACTTTAACACCCCACTCAAAGCAATGGACAGATTGTCTAAGAAGATCAACAAGGAAACAATGGCTTTGAATGGCACAATGGAGTAGATGGACTTAACAGGTATATTCAGAATATCCTAAAGCAGCAGAATACACATTCTTATCCAGTGCACATGGGACATTCTCCAGAATAGATCACATACAGGGTCACAAATCAGGCCTCAACCAGTACAAAAAGACTGAGATCATACCATGCATATTTTCAGACCACAATGACATGAAACTTGAAGTCGACCACAAGAAAAAATTTGGAAAAACTGCAAATACATGAAGGTTAAAGAACATCCTACTAAAGAATGAATGGGTGGGGTGCCTGGATGGCTCAGTTGGTTAAACGGTCCGACTCTTGCTTTTAGCTCAGGTCATGATCTCAGGGTTGTGAGACTGAGCCCCACATTGGGCTCTGTGCTCAATGGGGAATCTGCTTGAGGTTCTCTCCTTCTCTCTTTGCCTCTGCCCCTCCCCCCACTCTCTGTCTCTCTTCTCCCCCAACCCAATAAATAAATCTTTTTTAAAAAGGAATCAATAGGTTAACCAGGAAATTGAAGAAGGAATTTTAAAAATACATGGAAGTAAATTAAAATGAAAACACTGCAGTCCAAAACTTTTGGCATGTAATAAGGCCTGCATAAGAGGGAAGTCTTCCTCAAGAAGCACAAGAAAAGTCTCAAATACACAACCTACCCTTACACCTAAAAGAGCTGCAAAAAGAACAGAAAATAAAGCCTAAAACCAGCAGAAGAAGGGAAATAATTAAGATTAGAGCAGAAATAAATGATATAGAAATTAAAAAAAAAAACAGATCAACAAAACTTGAAGCTAGTTCCTTTGAAAGAATTAACAAAAATGATAAACCTCTAGGCAGACTTATCAAAAAGAAAAAGAAAAAGGACTCAATAAATAAAATCACACATGAAAGAGGAGAGATCACAATCAGCACCACAGAAATACAAACAATTATAAGAGAATATTATGAGCAATTACATGTCAACGAATTGGGAAATCTGGAAGAAATGGAAACACTTCTAAAAACATATAAACTACCAAAACTGAAACAGGAAGAAATAGAAAATTTGAACAGACCCATAGTCAGCAAAGAAATTGAATCAGTAATCAAAATCTCCCAACAAACAAGATTCCAAGGCTGCATGACTTTCCAGGGGAATTCTACCAAACATCTAAAGAAGACTCAATACCTATTCTTCTGAAGCTGTTCTAAAAAACTGAAATGGAAGGAAAACTTCCAAATTCATTCCACAAGGCCATCATCATTACCTTGATTCCTAAAACTAGACAAAGACCCCAATGTTTATAGCAGCACTATCAACAATAGCCAAATTATGTAAACAGCCCAAATGTCCGTCAACTGATGAATGGAGAAAGAAGTAATGGCATTTGGTGATATATATAATGGAATATTATTGCTCAGCCATCAAAAAGAATGAAATCTTGTCATTTGCAACAAGTGGATTGAACTAGAGGAACTTGGTATTACGCTAAATGAAATAAGTCAGTCAGAGAAAGACAAATATCATATGATTTTACTCATATATGGAATTTAAGAAACAAAACAAATGAACATGGGGAAAGGAAGGAAAAATAAGAGACTCTTAACTATAGAGAACAAACTGAGTTGCTGGAGGGGAGGTGGGTGGGGGGGATGGACTAAATGGATGGTGGGCATTAAAGAGAGCACTTGATGTAATGAGCACTGGGTATTATATGAATCACTAAATTCTACTCCCAAAACCAATACTACACTATTTGTTAACTAACTTGGATTTAAATAAAAAAATAAAAATAAAAACATGACCTCAGGACATATAAACAACACTGAATTCAGTAATGCATAATAGACATTCTTTTTAAGTGCCTATCAACATTTAGGAAAATTGATAAGCTGAAGTAAGTCTCAACAAATGTCAACGGTTTGAAATTACAGAGGTCTCTCTCTAAAACACAGTGGAAATTAAGCTAGAAAAAAATTATAAATAGAAAACTCAAAAGTTCCCAAATGTTGAAAATAAAGCAATTATACTTCTAAATAACCTATTATTTAGATTTTTAAAATCACAATATAAATTAAAATAGTTTAATTTAATGATAATTAAAATGTGATCTAGCAAATCATACTAGATGCAGTTAAAGCCATGAGTACAGGGGAAATTATAGCCTTGAATCTATAAATTAGAAAAGATGAAAGGTTGAAAATTCATGATTTAAGCATCTGTCTCAAGAAGTAAGAAAAGTAATAGCAAATTTAACCCTAAAAATCAAAAAGAAAAATTATAAATATAAATGCAGAAATAAATAGAAATAGCAATTAGCGAAGAGGAAAATGCTAATGAAATCAATAAAATCCTGACAAGATTTATATTTAAAATGGAGGAAAAGCACACCAAAAAAAAAAAAAAAAAAAAGTGTCAGGAGAAACCACATATCCTGTAAACATTAAAAATAAATGGATATATAAATCCAAGTTGGGTTTATTTCAGGAATTAAAGATTCATTAACATTTAAAAATTAGTGAAATTTACCATATTGACTGAACAAAGAAAAATGATTTTGTTATTTAAATTGGTACAAAAAATTTGATGAAGTTCTACGTCCATTTTTTATTAAAACTATGAACAAATCAGGAATAGAAACATATGCCCTTAGTCTCATAAAAGGCAGCTAAATGGTGATTATCAAAAGATGTATCCCTGTGACTGGAAATAAGACAAAGATACCCACTATCACCACTTCTCTCCAAAGTTGGACCAGAGGTTGTAGTCATGCAATAAGACAAAGAAAAACTTTCAATATTAGCATAGAATATTATTTTGTACATAACTCACACTCAGAAGACACTATAAGCAAATTATTAGAATAAGTGAATTTAACTTGGGTTCAGAATACTTGATCAATATAGAACATTGAATTGTATTTATATATACTAGCAACTCACAATCAGATTATAACTTTCAAAATATACTACTTACAGCAGCAGAAAAATTCAAATAGCAAGAAATAAATTTAATAAATACTGAACAAGACTTCTGCGCCAAAACAGTTACATGGTGGAGGAAAGGGAATGCTGGTGCATTGCTGATGAGAGTATAAATTTGCACAGCCAGATTTGTTAATATTAAAAAGACTGACAACACCAAGTGTTTGCAAGGAGGTTGTCTTAGTCTATAGAGGTAGTTATAGAGGCTGCTATAACAAATTACCACAGACTGCGTAGCTTATAAACTACAAACATTTATTTCTCACAGTTCTGGAGACTGGGAATTCCAAGATCAAGGAGCTAGCATGGTCGTGTTTTGGTGAGGGCCCTCTTCCTGGTTCATAACCAGTACCTTCTCACTGCGTCCTCAAATGATAGAAGGTGGAAGGAGCTGCGTGGAGTCTCCTAAGAGACTCATGAATTAATCCCATTCATGAAGGCTCCCCCCTTATGACCTAATCACCTCCCCAAAGCCCCACATCCTAATACCATCACGTTTGGCCTTAGGATTTCAATATATGAATGGGGGGGGGGCGGGGGAACATAAACATAGAACACAGCAGATGTAAAGCATCTAAAATTCTCAATCACTGCTAGAGGACATGTAAATTGGTTAACCACTTTGGAAAAATGTCATTTTCTACTTCAGTTGAAAGAATGTAACCCAGATAGATACTAACAGAAGGTATATACATAGATACATGTAGCAACAGATATATTTAAGAACATACATGTCAGCATTATTCATAATAATCCCCAACTAGAAGAAAGCCCATATTTATCAAAAGATAAATAAGCTGTAATAGATTCATATAATGGAATAATATGTATAACAATGAAAATTAGTAAACTTTGGTTACATATAAGAACATAGAAGAATCCCACAAAAACAATACTGAGTGAAAGAAACCAGGTACAAAGAAATACATACCTTTATTTTAAAAGTTCAAAAGCAAGCAAAACTGATCTACATGTCATAAGTCAGAAGAATAGTTCCTTTAGGGACAGAAGATTGAGGTAGTGACAAAGAGGGGTCACCACCAACATTCTTTCTGGACCTGAATATGTTCATTTGTGATAATTCAAAATTTATCATCGTTACACATCTCTACCCGTATGTTACACTTTAATTTAAAAACATATTTTACAATCCCTAGTTTAAAATCTACTAAACTTTTCTAGTAAATTAATTTTTTAAATGAGGTAAATTGAAATACTTATGTATTGAAATACTTACTTAGGACATAATCCACCTGACCAAGAACTAAAGGAAAGTGTTCAATCATGAAGAATCTGGGGGTAAAAGACTCCACAGTGAACAGGGCTACTATATAAACCAATGATGTTTTCAAAACAGTTGTTGAAATTTATAGTAAACTCAAGTGAAAAGTTCAGAAGTAATGCTTAAAAGAAAAGACAAATAGTGTTAAAATAATTCAAGCAAAAACAAAAAAAAAACCTTTAAAAGTTTAGTAGCAGTCATTGTTTGATCATGTACCTAATTTTATGTGTCATGAATAAGAACATGAGCTTGAAGCCAAACAAATCTGGATTCTACGTCCTCACTATATTAACTGAGGCAAATTATTGATCTTTTTGAGCCTCTGCCTTCTCGTCTATTAAATACCCACCTTATGTGTATTGCTCTAAGGATTAAATGAAAGCACAGACTAAAGCCCTTAAACATAGTAGAGACTGTAAATAAGAGTCCAACTCCCTTCTCCCCAACTGCATTTACTTTCCCAAGAAAGTCATTTTTTTAGTCAACTGACTAGAAATCATTTTCATGTTCTTTTTTTATCTTCATCCATGGTTAATCACCACTTAGCCATGGAACTATTCTTCCAAGTTCATGCTCAGTTATCTGTTCTGCCTTCCATCACATCCTTCAAAAATATGAGCTACCTCAGAGGGCATCCTGTGCAGATAGACTGCTGTATTAAATTGCCTCACGCTTTCTTCCCTTATTGGTAGCAGCTAGAATCTTCAACACAGACACAGTAGCATCAAGATTGCAACACAGTGTTTGCCATGGAATGTATTTAATCAGCTAAAGTAATAGTCATTTTCCTTGTCACAGATTTTTACTCTTAAAAGTCCACTTTCTGGGGCGCCTGGGTGGCGCAGTCGTTAAGCATCTGCCTTCGGCTCAGGGCGTGATCCCGGCGTTCTGAGATCGAGCCCCACATCAGGCTCCTCTGCTGAGAGCCTGCTTCTTCCTCTCCCACTCCCCCTGCTTGTGTTCCCTCTCTCGCTGGCTGTCTCTCTCTGTCAAATAAATAAATAAAATCTTAAAAAAAAAAAAAAGTCCATTTTCTGTCTCCTAAGTGAAGCTAAATTTATCCTAACTTAAATTTGTACTTATGGAAATTCCTCAAAGTGTATATATTTTAAGTTGATTTTAAATTAACAAGAACTCAGATTATCTACATATTTCATTCAAAATTTAAAAACCCAGATTATTTCTATGCTTGCAATAAAAGTGTTTCTTCAACTGTAATGATCCAGAATTATATCAGATTTTCATCTGTCTTTATAGAAATCAAAAGAATCTGACCCTCATAGCCCCCTATGCCAAATAGAAAACTTGTAAAATTAGATATTCAAGTCATGAGTAGGGACTATTTTCACATCCGATGTCTGTCAACAAAATAAATATTTCCATGTACCTGAAACTGTATTACTTTGGTGAATCTATTTGATCAAATTAATTGTAGAAATTGTATCTGTATCATAATGTAGGAGTTTATTTCTAACAATTAGAGAGTACTCTTCTTATAATTAATAAGCCAAGAAAATAAAAAGAAATATGCATTTGATAACATATGGAATTCATCCATGGATTCAAATTACACTGATATTTTTATAATTTTCAAATTGCAACTTGGCAATTTTTTATCTACACAAAAATTATTTTTCATTTATGGAATCTATCCCAACCTTTACTATCATGATCTTTCAAAGAGGATTAGTCTTAAATTAATCTTTCAAAGTACTGTTCATACTAGAATAAAGCATCAGCCAGCATTCACACTTCCCAAAAACTCACATAATGACTCACACCTTTTCTCTCTGAATCCTTTCTTTTTTGTCCCCCTGATACATAATAAAGGATAATTCCACAGGACTTAAATATCTGCTGGAAGTAGCTTATGCAGTCAATTTGAGCAGAAAAGTGAGCCTTCCCATTTGTTATAGAAAATACACTGCATGGTTTCACACTCTGGCACTAAATAGCCTAATGTATTCTATTGAAAAGCAATACAATTGAACAAATGATCCACAAGGCATTGGACATAAAATAGATGCTGATCCTATATCTTTATTATTAGTGTCTATTACTTTTACGTAGTGAAATTTCAAGAAGTATCTTTCTCAGACATTGCTAAGATCATGATTTCTTCCATATGAGCTACCTGGATCCTAAGATGACCGTCATAGCGAACCATCACGCAATTTTTTCTGCTGAGGTAATTTAATGGAAAAAGACAACCCATTCTTCATGGGCCCTCTTTACTGGCAAATGCCTGGACAATGTTCACTGTAATCAGAACCATTCCATCAATATTAAGCAAAAGAAGAAGCAAAACCCTATTAGCTCATCTTAGCATCTTATTAGCCATAAGAGATGATCATAACTACAAATCTTGAATTCAGTAATAAAACCATCACAGAGAAATTCCCAGGTGCCAACAATTTGAGAATGTAATACCGAAAAAAAGAGAACATATAAAATAAGTTCAGTAGTTGGGAGTAACTGGTAAAGTGACCTCAGCAAGAGAGAAATGAGCTGAGTCAATTTTAGATGTGTGTTTATACCCAAGAGGCAGAATTTTAAGTAAGCCAAAGTCAATATAAGATATTGTCAGCTGAGGTTAATATAATACAATCATAACTCAGGGCAAATGCATGGGTTCGCATAATTTTTCTCATCACTTGTTGGATAAAAAAATGAAATAGTGATCTGGACGGAAACTCATATTTCTCCTTTTTATTATTTTTAATCACAGTCTCTTCTGAGACCTTATATATGATAACAGAATTTTCTTAAGTTTTTTCACACATTTCCATGGAAAAAGGTAAACATTGTTTCCTTCTAAATAGAATCTAATTTTTATCTCTGCTTTGGTAGTTTATTAACTAGCCACAAGCAATTGACTGGACCATTTCTATGAGAATAAATGGTTATTAACATGTATTGTATAGAGAAAAAAATATGAGAGTAAGCAGTCCTACTTCTGACACCTTGGTGGCTCAGGGGAGTGGGAGCATTAATGAAGCATCCTGCCCCAGGTCACTAATTTGCATCACAAGCAAGTTAGTTCATAACTTCAGAAGTTCCTTTCCATCTGGAGATGGTCTGAGGACCTGGATGAAGTGAGCTGCTCTGTCCTGTTCCCTAGGCACCAGTATCCAATGAGCCCTGATTGACACTTGGCAGGCTCCCAGAGTGGTCAAAGGTTAAATGGACACAGAGAGCCAAGTAGCCTTTTGCACTCCAGGCAGTGACTTCTTCCAGAACAGGTTGGAATTCTCTAAACTCTGAAGAGTTGAATGTAGGAGAAGAATGACTGCGAATTCAACACAGTAGAGTTCATGTTAAATGAGCCTTCAGGCCTCATTACTTTTCAATACTTTTAAAGTAATTTCTTTTAATTAGTCAATATGATCTTCCTGTGAAAGTGTATAATGCTTATCTGCTATAATTGTGAGCTAAGAGGAATTCCTCAGTGTAATTTACCCTAGAGAAAGTAGAGTGATAGCCTATGTTCAAATGCCTCCTTGTATTTAGACAAAAGTTTTTATAAACTCATCATTCCTGTTTTCAAACAATGCTTAATATACAGCATTCCTTTATTGTGTAAATAAACCATAAAGGAAACAACATATTAGAGTTGAGGGGAAAAGAGTCCAGGATAAATATAGATAGTATATTTCCTATAAAGGTCCAATGTTACTTCATAAACAAATAATGAAAAGTTAGTAGAGTATATGGCTCTTGTATAAATTGAGAGAAAAATATATACTGTATAGTTTTAAGAATATATTTATTTGTAAAAATCTTGTTTGAAAATAATTAGAATAATTTTAACAGCTTTCACCAAGGAAACAGAAAGTCTGAAATCCACAATTAACATTTTTCGCTGTCCAAAAAGAACGTCTTTCATTGTTTTTTCTTACTCTTTTAATAATAAATAGTTGTAGGCTATAGTACAGATTTCTCCTGGATTTTAGAAAGGCAGCAAGGATACAGCATCTTACTTAAACATGCACACTAGGTCCTTTTTTCCAATTCCGATATTATGAGATGATATGATAACTATATTACAAAGTTTCTAGGTTGGGAAGATGTATTATAAGAAAACACAGGGTGTAGGGGCACCTGGCTGGCTCAGTCAGTACAGCATGCAACTTAATCTCAGGGTTGTGAGTTTAAACCCTACATTGGGCATGGAGCCTATGAATGAAAGAAAGAGAGAAGGAAGGAAGGAAGGAAGGAAGGAAGGAAGGAAGGAAGGAAGGAAGGAAAGAAGGAAGGAAGGAAAGAAAGAGAGAAAGAAAAGGAAAGAAAGAGAAAGGGAGAGAGAGGAAGGAAGAAAGAAAAAGAAGGAAAGAAAGAGGAGAGAAAGGGGGAAGGAAGGAAGGAAGGAAGGAAGGAAGGAAGGAAGGAAGGAAGGAAGGAAGGAAGGAAGGAAGTCATAGGGTGGAAGGTGAATATAACTGGATCCAGAAAACAGCAAATTCACTCATACATTAAGGTATAACGCAGGAAGGTTTTATTTTATGTATCTACATGCAATAGGAATTCATAATCACTGATTTTTTAATGTTTTCCAAATCTCCACTGTCTAATCAAAAGTTGATTTTATAAAACGCTCGTAACACTACCCTTGTCCGATGTGGATTCATATGGATTGAATCCCCTATTCAGTTTTACCTTTTTCTTCCTCAAATTTATGAACCCAATTACACATCACTGCTGAGTGACATTCAGAAGATATTGCAAGGGTGTCTACTCTACCTCTCTTGTCAAGTGTGTTTGAGCAGAAGGATTATTGATGGAAGCCTGAGACACAGATGAAGAGGAATTAGAGCTGTGAGGTATAGAATTGCAGAAATTGCATCTATACAAACAGCTGAAAGCAAGATGATATTCTGTTCAAATGTTTCCTATTTCAAAGAACTCTCTAGAGTCCCATTTACTCCTGACAAGTACTAACAGTGCTTACAAGTTTTCTTCAACCTGGCGAATTGCTCAAATTAAGAAAATAGTTTTAGTTAAAAAGAAAGCTACATCAGGACTTGAAAGCTGTAGAACAAAACCTGAAAAGGATTTCATCAGACAATAAGATCCAGCTCTGGTGCCTTAATCTGCAAAATAAAACTATGAAATAACTATAAAATAACTATGAAATAAAACTATGAAATAATAACGTGCTAACGTACAAGAAATTATTTCAGCTAGCCATAAGCCAGAACCAAAAGATTCCACTACATCCTTCACAAATGATAAAATATCAGCACTGAGAAAGCATAAGGAGTACATTTCAGGAGATGTAAATTTGCAAATGTCTGCCTCCCTGAAACAACTTACTCCTTCCTATCGCCATATATGTAATTCTATTCTTTTCCTGAGTGCCAGTTACAGGATTTCCCCAAGTATGTTTTCTAGATCACTAATGCAACAGGATGTTTATTTAAAAAAATTCCTTGGGGGCGCCTGGGTGGCGCAGTCGTTGGGCGTCTGCCTTCGGCTCAGGGCGTGATCCCGGCTGTTCTGGGATGGAGTCCTACATCGGGCTCCTCCGCTGGGAGCCTGCTTCTTCCTCTCCCACTCCCCCTGCTTGTGTTCCCTCTCTAGCTGGCTGTCTATCTCTGTCAAATATATAAATTTAAAAAAAAAAATCTTAAAAAAAATTCCTTGATAATCAATGCCAGTGATAAAATTAGGGAAGCACTGAACTATTCCCTAATTAATTAGCATTTTTTAAACTGCAGGACTTTTCAGATCTTTCCATATGCTAATATATATGGTGATGATCCATGGTGGGGACATAACATTCAACATTTCCAAACTTATTTGGCAATGAAAGCTTGTCCCTTTTTCATGGAATGCCTTTGACTACTCTTCTAAGGACTGTATATAACAATTTTGTAGGCTTGAAGTTGGAATTATTAGCATAGCAAGTCACTGGCTGTTTTTTCAAAGACCAATCTCACCAGTTATTTGGCTTTGTGGGAAATGTACAGCAGGATAAAAACGCATTGTCTCGGTGACTGCAATTTTATCCCCACCTTTCCACACGGGCACTCTCTACCCCAGCCAGTCACATTAGCAGGCTCACTATCAGTCAAGTGATCACAGCATATTCATATAATCACAGATATTCATGCTGGCCACTCACACCAACATGGCCTCCTGAAAACATATCCCAGACCTGAAAACTAACATCCTTTTCAATGTTTTATAATGGCTTTTCTTATTTTTGTTTGCAGCATGCTATTACTGTGCTGGAAGACTGTTACTTATGTCCCATAAATCTTCCTGCCTTCTCTCAGTAGTTACTTTTCATATAATGACCAGAAAAATTTTGCCAAATTCTGTTTTAGTGGGGGGAAAATTATCTCACGGAGTCCCTTAAAAAAAAAAAAAAGTCTAGCTTTGCTTTATTTTTTTTTTTTAAAGATTTTATTTATTTATTCGACAGAGATAGAGACAGCCAGCGAGAGAGGGAACACAAGCAGGGGGAGTGGGAGAGGAAGAAGCAGGCTCATAGCAGAGGAGCCTGATGTGGGGCTCGATCCCATAACACCAGGATCACGCCCTGAGCCGAAGGCAGACGCTTAACCGCTGTGCCACCCAGGCGCCCCTAGTTTTGCTTTATTTTATTTTATTTTATTTTATTTTATTTTATTTTATATTATTTTTGGTCTATTCAACAAACAAGGTTGAGAGTCGAAATACCAGCCATTTGAAAATACGAATTTAAGAATTTGTTTCTACAGGATGTATGTAACATTCATGTGTTGGGAAATGAAACCACCACTAAAATGACTGACACTTTGTACTTGTTAGTTTGTGTTCATTTTTTTATTTTTATGGTGGCTTCCATTTAATAAGCACCTACTATATGCAAGAGATATTGCTCAGCAGCTTACATATGTCCTCTCAATTCTCTCTCACATCTTATACAGAAGTTATTATTAGCCTTATCTGATAGGTGGGGAAGCCAAGTCTCAGAAGAATTAAACCTATAATGGAAAGTACCAGTTATTAAGTGAAAAGCGAAGCTTTGAACTTATATCTGTCTGATTTTTAAGTCCCTGGCCTGATCTTCCCAGGATACCAAGCAGACATCTCTGTCATCATTTCTAATAACCCCTTAGTAAAGTAATGATCACATATTATCATACCTTTTAATAAGAAATGGAAGGCTCTTTCCCATTCCATGAGGAGGTGTCCTTACATCTCCTCAAAAAACACATCAGAAAAAGCAAAGGATTTAAGCTTCTGTGAAACTGGGCCTGAACTGCTTGATAAAAAAGAATAGAACAAAAACAGAAAGTCCCCAGGACGACCTGAGGTGGAGGGACATACACATTAGATCTTAGAAACTCTGCAATCAGCTTATTTTTGCATCAACTGAGCTACCCTGACTCTTATAATATTATTTATGGTACTATCTTTCCTCAAATGTAGTGCAGTATGTCCTTATAGAAGCATAGAAGTCTTCACATGAGGACCCCCCTCCACAAATCCTGGCTAATAAATCGTGGCTGTGAAGTGAAATGCAAGAGAATTATTGTGCAAGAAATGCCCCTTGATCAGCAAATGTGCTGACTAGTCAGGTTGCGTGGTACCAGTGTTAATAATTAGGCAGAACTGAAAGGTCATGAGAGACAGAAAAGCAGCGGAGGCCACTAAGGCACAAGTTTGTGAAATGACTTTCCCTTTGGGGGAAAAAAAAAAAAAACACGGTCATCAAATATCAAATAGCTATATGACGTCTTAATCCATCTCTCTACTTTGCTCGCTCAAGCAGGTCTTAGCCATGGTATGGACAAGACAATCTAGGAGTCTGAGAATAATTAGACTTTAACACCCAAATATTTGGGGGTCCCTTTAAAAGAGATTGACTAGCTTCTGCTAATCAGAATAAAAGAAGATGGAAACAGAAATTGACATTTCATAAGTACCTACTATGTGCCAGGAACTCTGCGGTATTTTGATCATATTATTGCAGTAATTTACACAATGATGTTAAAACAGGAGTTCTGCAAATAAGAATTACTAACGAAGGAATGCCCTTGCTCTATAGATCTCTCAACTTGTACAAAATTCAGCAAGGGTTCAAGCTGAGGTTTGCTGGCTCCAAAGACTGCACTCATTCTACTATTCATTCTGCCTGCCTTGAAGGTTATTTGATGGGTCCTGGCCATTCTATAGAATCAGAGAATGCTTTAAAAGCTAGGGAAGACCATAGAGTTTCCTAGTTAACCCCTCAGTTTACACATGAGAAAATTTAGACCCTGAGAGGATTTATAACTTAACCCAAATCAAACCTTTCTCGGTGTCAGAATGAGGAATTAAACTCAAGTCTCTTGATTCATACTTATTTTGCATTTTTACTATTTCCCACTGGTTTCATTGCTCTCTTTTTGAATGATGCTAAAACTAAGTTTCCCACATTTCACAAATCCAGAAGATGCTGTTCGTGCTGTAGCATAGCATCCCAGGTCAAAGCCATCTATCTCTTGGTTTATGCATTTGTTTTTAATATAACTGCCGCAAAACATTCATCTTATAAAAAAGATGTAAGGTGAAAAAGTATGTGAAAACAGCCAAGATCAGGATTATAGTCAGAAGAGGCTATCCAAGGTCATAGTGGTTAGAATAGGGCATCCAACGGTCTTCCTTCTGTCTAAATTTGACCCACCCTGACACTTAACATACACGGCCATCTTTCAAAATCCTGCTTATGTAATTCCTTCCAGGAAGCATTGTTAAGAATCCTTTCACCATAGCTCCCCTCTCAAAATTAATTACCTCCTACTCTGGTTATTTCTGCATTGTGTATATGATTCCATTATTCTAGTTAGTGAATAACACTGCAATTTATTTTGTTTATATGCTTGCTCTCATTGTTTGGTTGTACATAGTGAATGTATTTTATCCATCCCTGTACACTCAGAACCTAATGCATATATGTGGCTATATAGGTGCTCAGTAGATGTGTGTTGAAATGAGTTTATTGAACTGAATTGGCCTGACTTGAACTAAATTTATTTAAATTTAATTGGCAGCTGTTACCATCTGATCAATGTGGTTACATCGCCAACATCCCAGCCACTTTATGCCTTGCTGAATTAATGAAATACTTTGAGTGAACTTTTTAGAACTACTTTATTGAGAAAAAATTTTATTGACTTCTGTTTACAATGTCAGGAATGCTAGGGTGAGGGGTCCAGCACAGAGGGTCCTCAGACTGCTACATGCTGGCTTACTCAGGTAGGAACTTCAGGTTTTCTTCACACTTTGACCTGAGACTTTAGCTGGATTACAATAAGCTCTAGAAGCACAGTGAGGCACAGAAGCAGAAAACTAGGCATGCCACACATCTAAATATAGCACAAGAGAGAAAATCTAAGGTTCCAAAGAAAGTGATGTGGAGGAATTCTTTACTGTGCTCTCTCACTGGTTATGCTGCCAAACATTCTTGTCAAACATCTTCATGAAATTTCTCCAAAATCAGTTCAATAAATTTTAATGACTTTTGTTTCATAATATAATACTTTAGGGTGCCTGAGTGGCTCAGTCGGTTAAGCATCTACCTTTGGCTCAGGTCATGATCTCAGGGTTTTGGGACCAAGCCCCACATGGGGGGGGGGGTCCCTGCTCAGCGGGGAGTCTGCTTCTCCCTCTCCCCCTGCCCCTTGGCCTGCTTGTGCTGTCTCTCTCTCTCTCTCTCTCTCTCTCTCAAATAAATAAAGCGTTTAAAAAAAATAAAGGTGTTCAAAATATAATACTTTAAAAAGATATATTTTATGTCTAAAATCTGTAAGTTGTGCAGCTAAACCACAGGCAAGTATTATACATTCCTGGTGGTTACTAGGGTCAAACTATGGGGCAAGAGGAACTCATTCTACTTAGATGCAATGCAAATCCTTCATGGAGAGGCTCCAGAGTGACACACTACATAAAGAAATAGAACATATAGCCAATGATAGTGAAGTAGAGAGGAACCACACAATTAGACAAAGATAAACCCAGAGTCTTTAATGCTTATAGTATAGTGATGGTGATGGAGATGAGGTTCTTTACATGGCTATAGGAAAGGAAATGCATTTCTAGAATATGTAAGGCCAAACAAGCAAACTCATGGCCTCCCTTTGGCAGCGTTACTATGAGGTTAATGGAGGACTGAGAGCTGTGGTGGACATAAGTAACTTATAAACAAGAAAGGCCTCTTCAGAGAGACATTATTCCCTGCAGAAGTAAAGTTTCAGCACCATGGATCATGTATCATTCAAACCTTATGTATCATAGATGGAGAGCTGAAACTTTTTTCAAATCTGGGATTTGGGTAAGTCAAGGACATATCTCATACTGACTAAGTTGTAGTTCATAAAATTTAAGAATTTCTGAGACATATATAAATATTTAACATTTTCTAGATATATAAATAGTGCCTAGATATACTTGATCAAAAACATGCTTTTGAATATAAACAATGTATGACTGAACAGTCTTAAAAAGAGCTACTCTTTCGCATTCTTTAAGTATTTTTTTCTATTGCAACCACTTCTATGTGTTAAATTTGCAGGACTCACGTGATTACAAAGATAAGGATGCAAAGATCCTGATGTTAGTACAAGTTATTTTCAGAGTCAAATTCGAGGAGAAAAATAAATCTCTTACATTTTACTCTGCAGTCTCAATATTAAAGTGATGTACATGTCACACTTACTCAGTGTTTTTATTCAGGAAATAAAAAAGGAAGCCAGGGAGTAGCTCTGATACTCCCTACTTCCCCCAAAAAACATGCCTCAGTCCCCTACCACATATATATTTGTTCAGAAGAAAACCGTAAAAGTCCGGTTCACAAGTTTTAATGATTTGATTTCTGAGGGGAAAAAAAACCAGAATGAAATACTGTCTGTGACTTTGACTCTCTGAAAATATTCAACTATAAGGTCAAAATGGGCAAAATTAAAAGAATGAAAATGGTTTTGTTAGGGTGCAGGATTTCAGCAAGGGTTGAGAGAGATGTGAATGGAAATATTGATCTGGGGAGATATCTGCATAGAGGTGATAGTCGAAGGCATGAGTGAAGATAAGTCTGAGGGTCAGATCTGACAGAAATGGCCTTTGATTCTCAAACCAAGGAAGGGTGAGAAGAGAAGCACACAGATTCATAATGAAATACTGTAGCCTCCACTTCTCACAATGGCAGGGGGCAGAGAAAGATCTTCATTAGGCAGCTGATTCCTCTTTATCCGTATTGAGTCAGAATGCTGGGCTAGTTCTCATTCTGATGATTGTTCTTATATAGCTTTTCAGTGACATCAGGCTCCTCAGTCACAGAAAGTGTGCACCAAACTCAGACACACAGAGAACTGTGATGACGACCTGGGAGAGAAGAGCAGTGCTAAGCTACCTGCCAGAAGAGTTGCATCGGAGGCACACCATACTTCAAGGTAATTTTGTTGTCTCTAATTAGTTCTTGCCATCTGGCTAATATTTCGAAAATTCTCTTTTTAACTCAATCAGCCTTTTCGAAAAGATGGCTATAAATTTAAACATTTTTTATTTTGTCTTTTTCACTCATAAGCATCCTCCCTTGAACTTGACCAAGAAAATCACCAGACAGAGCTTTTATTTTTTATTAAAACAAAAGTATCCATATATTTCTCTTAAAATGTGTTATAAATATAAATACATACATACATCCCTTCTCTCCAGGCTATCTTTCCCCACTACTAAAGAAAAGTGAGCCAAATACCATTTGATCTTTCTGTGGTTAGACATTTCCACATTCATTTATTCATTTAATAAATAGCTCTACCAGTCATGATTGCTGGATGCAAGAAGGCATACAGCACCTCTGTCCCTCATGGACTTTACATGCAGAAAATATACCTTTTCCCTAATGACAGTAGATTGTGATAAAAACAAAACAAAAGGAAGGGATGCAAAGAAAGAATAAAAAAAGTGTATTATTTTTCTATGTGGGAAAAAAACAAGTGTTCTTTAAATCATTGCTGCTGTTTCAGATCCTTTTGCACAGTTTAGCGGCAACACGTGATTATGTTTCTCACGTTGTCTAATCCTCTCATTATGTCTAATAATTGAGTAGACATATGTCAACATGACCCTGAAAAATATGGGCATGTTACACGGTAAGAAATCCTATAGATCCAAAACAGCACTGGGAACATTAGTCCATTCCTTCATCCAACAGCTATGTTGACTGTCTTCTGTGTTGCAAGCATTTCTCTGGCTCTGGACATTTAGCACTAAACAGCACTCCAGTCATCCTGAAGCATAAGGCTTGGTGTTAGAGCTCTCTGCCCCTCTGCAGAGATCATGTTTAGGAGACTAGCAAAACCAATATGACCCGCAGCCTCCCTTAGTGACATCACTTTCAACCCCTCCTTTTTTGGTCACATCTCCAGATGCAATAGAATCACAGAATGCTACAATTCGAAGGCACGCTAGAGTATATCTAGATGATCTACTTTAACACCTTTTATTTATAGATGTGAATAAGGGCTAGAGGTTTTAAGTAACACCCAAAGATTATTCGGCCAGTTATTGTAATGGCAAGACATTAGAAAAATATTTCTTGTGTGTATCCATGTATGTGTACGTGGATGTGCGAGGGGACATGCAAAGACTGTGTTGGCTCAAAAAGAAGTAGACCCCTACTTCCTTAAACACTACATTCTGCATTTTTCCCAGTAATAAATTTGCTATCTTACTCTTCAGAGCTTTTCCCATTTATCACGAAATTCTCCTTTGAGATCTTAGACTTCGCAAACATTGAAAACCCTGCAAAGAAAGTTTTTTTTATCTCTGATGTCCCGTCCATAAATTAATTAAGATAACTCATTTTCTCCCACATTTCCCATAATCCAGAAAATGAAAATCAATTGTAATTTTTAAAACTCAGTAAAAAATCCTTTGACTTTCTCTCTCTCTTGATTGACTGTTTTTGATCTTCTGAAAAATACAAGGCAAACTTCCAACACAGACGAGTTAATGTTATATCCTGACTGTATTTAAAATAACTCAATCATATTCATTAATACAAAGATAGTGAGAAGCCCCCACATTTGGTCTCAGACAACATGAGGTCATCAGCATATGAGGGAATCATATACTCCTGGTCATTAATCTTAATTTCTGAAATTACATTTGAAGATTTAATTCTCTCGTTCTATGTCTAGACAGGCAATGAGGAATAATCTTTTCAACTTTAATTGCATTTGCTCCTATGACTTCATAAAAAGGACAATTCTAGTTGCTATTTGCAAAAGAAAAAAAAAAAGATCATACACAATCCTCATTATCACATTATAGTTGTTAGTAACCTTAATAGCTAGGGCTCCACAGGAGACATAAAAGAAATATAAAACAAAGTTTTTATCCTTAATAAAGATCATAGTATTCATCAAGATATTATTGATCATATGCTATGATTACAAAACATCTGCTATGATTTTCCCTCAAGCAGCTTAGCTTCTATGTAAAGACAGAAGGTGTTATCACTTTGCTAGAGTTACCATAACAAAATACCACAAATTGGGTGGCTTAAACAACACAAATTTATTTTCTCACAGTTCTGGAAGCTAAAAGTCCAAGATCAAAGTGTCAGCAGGTTGGGTTTTTCCTGAGATCTCTCTCCTTGGCTCACAGATGGCCACCTTCTCACTGTGTTCCCACAACATCCTTCCTCTATGTGCACATCCCTGGTGTCTTTCCATGTGTCCAAATCTCTTCTCATTAATACACCAGTCATATGGATTAAAGCCCACCCTAAAGTCCTCATTTTAACTTAATTACCTCTTTAAAAGCCCCATCTCCAAATACAGTCACATTCTGAGGTGCTGGGTGTTGGGACCTAAATAAATGAATCTGAGGGCCCGGAGAGGAGGTGGCAGGGACACAGTTCAGCTATAACACAAGGCATTGTATATATGTATAATAGAGTATAATATAGTAACTCAAGAGAAGCTGCTGGCTGGCGTACTGGTAAGGCTCTGCACCAGGTACTGAAACAACTGGATAGGAAGGGAGATGATATTTATTGATTACCCATGATGTGGCAGTATCTGGGCCACATACTTAACATGGGCTATCATATGTAAGGCACATGGAAATCATAATCCAACCACGTGTCTCCATTTTATAAATGAGAAAACTGAGGTTCAAAAAGGGGGAAAGATTTCCCTACCTAAGGCAGCTAGAAAATGTTAAGACCATTTTAATAATTTAGGTTTGTCTTCAACACTTGTCTGTTACAAGAATATGTGTCCTCCCTGGTGTTAGTCCTGGTTCCACCACTCATTGGTTGCTCTTGGACACGTCATTTAACTAACTGGGAATTCAATTTCCTAATCAATAAGATAAGAAGTCTCTCCATCCACTAAGTTTTCATAACTTCCTATTATATATTTTTCTTTATTGTTAAAGTATTATAGCCCATTATATATACTTTGGAATTCAGAAAGAAAGGACAGAAACTAAATGCATTATACCACTCTAATAAAAGCACTGTAAATATTGTGGTTAGATTCCTTTCTGGTCCCATTCACCTAAATATAGGAAGGCAGAATTTCCTTCTTGCCTCACTCATTTTTTGGAGAAGAGCAAGTGGTCGTATCATTATGGGACCCTGACCATGTTAGCAAAATCGAAGGAAAAGAAGAGACAAAAAGAATAATTACATCTAAAGGGCCCCTTCATCTTAGTATTTGAAAGGCTTGTTTGTCTTGAAGGGCAGGACTGAGCTGTGTCATTTACACACACACATACACACACACACCGGCTTTCTGAAAAACAAACTGAATGGAATCTGAGGGCCAAGAGGAAAGAGAAGCCTAACCCTGAGGAAACAACCAAAGGGTGAAGACACAGAGACATTAAGGCAAGGTAAGAAGAGAGCAGCCCAGACAGAAGAGACTCCTTGATCTCCATCCAAATGGACTCACGTGGACCTAAAAATGACTTAAGGCAAAAAGCAAAGAACTGGATTACACCATTCTCTGGCCACTTGTGCGCTTTCCATCACCTAAGACTTTCCAGTAATGGACTGCATGCCCTTCCAAAAATTAAGGGCGTGGCCAAGTGGTTATACATCTTGGAGAATACATATGTAATATATATATGGCTATAATATATATGTAATATATATATGTATCTATATATATATTACATATGTATTCTCCAAGTACGTATTATATATATAATAGAAGAACATGTACAAATTTGGAACCTGCCTCTACTTTTGTCATTTAATAAGTCATAAATATATTTAATATCATTTTATAGTCTTCATAATCTCGATTTTGGTGCCTACATAACATTCAACTGAGTAAGTATACTGACCACTTTACTTATTCATTATTCTATTTTTGGGCCTTTGAATTATTTCCATTTTATATGCTAGTGTAGCAATTAGCCCAGTGAGGCAGACTATAATTGCCAAGAGAGGAAAATATCCTGTAAAATTTGCTAGCAATTTCTCAGTGAAGACATCAGTTATCTTAGGGAGAACCCTGGTTTGGAGAAGGTAAAACGAATGACACTTCTGTTTATAATATAAACAGCAAGTGTATCTGCCAAGAATATAGGAGATTTTCAAATTGTAGTAAGTGTCTAGGATTTAAAATACAAGTAATTGGTGGAATTAGGTTGTACTCCTCTCCGACCATGCCAGGTGTTCTAAAAATTTATGTAGGGCCAACGAACCTTCTAAAATAAGAATCTTTCCCCTAGGATGTTTAACATTATTGGAATCTACCTAAAGCCAGATCATGACAAAGTATAGGCGCCCTAAGAGAAAAGCCCCAGGAAAAAATAGGTAATACTCTGGACTGGTCAAAGGGCGCAGTCTGAAGCTCTAGAATGTAAGGAAGGGCTGGTTTGGCAGCATTTGAATGATACTGAAAAGCCATTCCTGACACAGTCACTATGATATGCCTTGAAAATGGTAGCTGGGTGTATACAGCACTGAATGAGCTGGTCACTGAGAATTGTAACATTTGGAAGCCAATATATACTTTGGTGTGGGCTAAACATATTATAACATCGCCTGAGAGGAAAGTATCTTCTCTCTCTGCACACAAAGAAACAATTGCCAAATCAGCCTCAGCTGGGCTCCTGGTTTGCTGTAGTGATTCCAGTGGTGTTCAAACCCTGATTTGGATTCATATTTTCAGAAGTAACTCCATATAACTGAAACAGCAATATAAGCCACAGAGAACAGGTCCTTTGATGAGGTGAATAGATTTTTTTTACAGATCTTTTTCAGTGAAGTTATAATAACAAATTCTTTGGACTAAATAAATACCCCTGGATACCTTGAATTTAACTTGGGAGAAGAACTCTAGGAAGAGAAAGGAGGATAGCAGCTCAGACTCACTGGGTGTGAATGTTCAAAGAAAACTTAACCTTACTTCGTACTCTTAAAAACAGGTAAGGCAAGGATACAGATGCTTCAGTCTTAAAAACAGCAAAGCAGTGAGCATCTTCCAAAAGAGTTTGCCCAATATTTTTTCATCTGCCTTCACAATAAATTCCCAGAAGCAGATAAAGGTACATTACTATCATTTCTAGATGTCAGTTTAAAAAATGTAAAAATGGTATGCACCAAAGTTCAAAGAAAGAGAACCATTGCGAGTTAAAGGATCAGATGAAACATGCTTCATAGAAAATGAGGGACTTTAATATAGATAATAAGGGAGGATTTAGAGTGTAGTGAACTGAAATGGTGAAAATGTCTAGTCTCACCAGAACATTCATTCACTCATACAAGTAATTAGCACTATTATATGGCAGTGATTATTCAAGGTACTGGGGGGACAAGGAATCATGCTGACTTCAATTAATTAAAAAGTTGGCAAACAAAGAGAACTTCAATTAATTAGTGTGTTCATTGGTCTTTCCTCTTGCAGGAAAAGACTAATCTTATTTACATATGGAATTCAGAGAAGCTTAAATCAAACCAGGCTTCATTCATTCCTTCATTTATTCATTTGTTCATCTAATCATTCAACATTTACTGAGCACTCCCATGGGCCAGACACTCTGCCTACTGCTGCAGATAAAGAGATAAATGACAAAATTGGAGATACATATATATGTAAATGTATAAATAAATATGCATTTAATGTATTTCATAGTGGGTTCATAAACTCACAGATTTCTACAGATTATGACATTTAAAAATGCATCTCCCTTTTATCCAAGAAATCAATAGTTCTTCTGTAGTTTAAACTTCTACATAAAATTTGTTGGATTTACATTCTTCTTTTTTTCTTGAGTTCCAGCCTTCTAGGATTGTCATTTTAACGCATTGCTAGCCAAAGAACTGATCAATATGAATAAACTGTCTGAAGGCAGCTTTGAGAAGGACTTTCTGTCATCTATATCTGTAGAGCCAGAAGGATAAGATGAACATATTGACCTTTCTCATTTTAGTATTCAGATGGTTAGAGATGCTGCAAATTGGTTAATGTGTTTATCTAAAAGCATCATGAAAACCTCAACTCAAAGAATAACTACACAGATTAGGTAGTTTCAGATTATCAGTTGACTTCCTTCTCTAGGAACTATGAAAGCAAACACCTTTCCATCTGAGTTTTGAAACAAGCATTTCTTTACCTCCACATTTAGGCACAATGACAGGATTTAGCATGCGGTATCCTATCACGGCCAGACTATGTTGACCCCACAGAAAAGATAACAACGGTTCAAAGATGAAACCATCACATCAAGCCAAAGGACCTCTTTATAACACTGCTACTTATTAAATTG
Source organism: Ursus maritimus (assembly GCF_017311325.1). Classification (NCBI taxonomy): domain Eukaryota; kingdom Metazoa; phylum Chordata; class Mammalia; order Carnivora; family Ursidae; genus Ursus; species Ursus maritimus. The sequence goes on along the minus strand of NW_024424119.1, from coordinate 16,033,983 downwards.
ATCGAATGTGCCATCCAGTATTTCTCAGTCAGCCTAACTTCATATAATGTTAACGTACTCAAAGCCAACTCATCTATCATAAGAGCATGGAACAAAATCTCTACTTACTTTTCACCTTTCTGGCAGCCATAAGGCCAATAACAGTCTCTTTATAAGCTTCCTTCTGTCCCTGAATCTCTTATTTAAAAAAAAAAAAAAAGTCTTATCTAGAATTCTCTTCTTCAAGTAAGATTTATCTAGCTTGTATACTTGAATAATAATGCCCAAGGTCAGGAACCAAGTGTTCTTTATTCCAATTACCCTCAATGTGTCTGGCACCCAGCAAATGCTCAATGACTATTTATTGAATTGACTTATATAATTAAAAAAATCTGTATCAGTGATTGAATTTGCCCATTATATGCAGATGTTTTAATCATATCTAGGGAGAAATCTGACCTAAAGTAATTGATTGCTGGAGATCACCCAAATTGGTTCAGATCTTAATACCCAAGTTGTTTCATGTTTAAAATTATGTTTTTCGAGCACCTTTTAAGTAATCTATGAGTCTCAACAATGGAAAAGTCATAGAATTGTTTGTGACATATCTTTTACTCTAAATTAGTAAGCTACCCATCTAAGACAAATTCATCTATCCATTGCATTTCCTTCTCTTCTGAAAGAACTGACCAATACTATACCATTGCTATTCATGTTAGCTGAGAAACAGAAGGGTCATCCAACGAAGAGTTTGCTGAGATAAATATAACTTAGATACAAGACCAAAACAATATGCACAAGTTACTGCTTTTCCATAATGAGCCCTAATTCTCCCGCATATCACTCTCAGGAAGTATTTTAAACATTAGGGATTCAACACATGCTTAATGTTTAGGGGACTGTTACTGAGTTCCGGGGAATGGTACATCCATCACCCTTTAAAAATGTTTTCACTGATGTGATCAGAATGAATTAAGTAAACTGACTGGAAAAATTGTAATTATTCACTTCTCTCCAGTGTTGGGAATGAATATCACTTCCCTTGCAAGCTTTATTGCATGCTAATTTATCTGAATTGTGTTAAGTGATAAGCATTCCGGAAGGCCAGTAGAGAAACAGAATGGCCTTGCCTCTATCTCTTGGAGGTTCCTGTCACTCTGCTTAGGAAGATTACTGACTCATTGCCTCAAATATATTACTTAGCATGAAAGTAGAACTATTAGTAGTAGAGAAAAACACTTGTTTATAAGCATATTACGAATAGTTTCATGACTTGCACTTTATCTCATAATGACATCTTTGATTCTAAAGTAGTGATGCTCTTGAGGCTATAAGAAAGAAAGTGCCATATGAACAAAACATATACATTTAGATACTGAAAGGAGAAGAAGATCATATAATCCTAACAGGAAAGACTTATTTTGCTGTCCAGTCATCTCACATCTCATGCATAATTTCCATGGTTTTGAAGAAGTTTCCAATATTTTAAGAGTATATAACCTCAACTTTGAGACACAGTGTGATTAAAACTATAAAACTTTAGAAAGATCACCATTAGAATTTGTTTTAGGGTACCTTCCAATCTTTTACTCAAGTAGGCACAGATGTGCAAAAAAAATATATTTACCTACACTTCTACTACTTTAGAACTTCAGCTCAGGAACTCACATCCTAAAATCGGTAGAGCTACGGATCCAAGCTCAGGTGATTGTCTTCTTTCAGAATGCATCTAATTTTAATGTGAGTGCAAATTAATTATCTTCCCCCTCCAATTGACACTGACCAATTTGTACTGAGAAGTAAGGGTGGTAAGGCAGAAGAGGTGATCAATAGGCTGTTATACGGGCCAGAGGAAATCTGATCTCCAGGGGCTCAGAATGCCAAAAAGGGCAAGAAGTTAATGGGGGCAAGATAGCAAATCTACACTATAATTTAATTTGCAAGTTGAAAAACTGTGACTATTTTGCCAAGGAGTCTTCCATCTCATTTCCTTCAATAGCAGAAATCTATGTTTCTCTTTCTTTCATCCAATTTGAATTAAACACCACATACAGAACAGAGAACTAAAACCTAAGGGGTATTTTATTTTAATTTGACAAATATTTTAGTGAATTTAATAAAATAAGTTATTGTTCCAGAAATGTACTGGCTTTGCACCATAAGAATCAAAGTGTCACTTTATTTTTAAATGATCATATCAGAGCCACATCTTGAAATTAAATCAACATAGATTCAACCAACATTCATTCAGATATTTGGGGTATGGCTACATGTACTGGTCACTATACTTCGTGCCCGGGATACAGAGATACAAGATAAAAGATACTATCAAAGCCCTCAATGAACTCACAGTTTAGAAAGGAAGGCAAGTTAAAGATTCTAAACAGTATACTACTGCATCTCTAAATTGGGAATATCTGTAATTGTGCCAACTAATTCATTGAAAGAATTGAGGTAATCTATATCAATTATTTAGCAAAATTCCTGGCACATAGTAATTAAAATAACTAATAGGATCGGATGATGATGACAACGATGATGATGATGATGGCGTCACTAACCCAGGCATTTACAGGCACATTGAAGACCCAGAATGCAAATGAGGAGAGAATTTTTAAAATAAAAACTTTTTGTAAAAGGTATACATCAGAGCTAAATTTTTAATAGTGAATAATAAAAACAATTCAATATGATAAAAGTTGGGGGAAGATAGAAATGTCCTAGATAGATGAGATAGAAGCTTCAAGTCTTCACCTCCTATCCTGAGCAGTTAGGATCCTTCCTGAGTCTTGGAGTAGACCTAGACCATGTATCTCGTACCTGAATATTCTCTGATGTTTATGTGTAGAGAAGCCCTCAAACCTTGGAAGTCCCTCGTAACTGGACACAGTTACAATTTACATGTGTCCTTAAATTTCCATACTCTTAGATTCTGGTGAGAACCTTTTGCATGATTGATTTAATAACATCAAATTGACCAATACTGTGTTGTGTTTTGTCTTTCCTATTCACATGAAATCTATTTGTCCTGGTATTTGAAAATACATACCTGTCTTTTCCTATTTAAATAAATGTTGTTAAATATCTTCAAGTCTTACCCATACCACACACTATATTATTCTATTCTTTGAGAACATATATACCTCAGTATATTGTTAAATAAATTTATATTAATTTATTCAGCCATTCTTTATTCTTTATATATGCCTATAACATACAAGAGACCACATTCCACATATTTCTGAAAGGTGTTATGTAATGGGAGAAACATGGTCTTTTTTTCCCATATAGCTTGAACATTTTTAGTGGTCTAGGTCTATATTAAAATTTTGTTTGAATCCACAAATGCTAAACTCTAAAAGAAACTCTTAACTCTGAAAAAATATAGTAAGAAAAGGACTATCAAATCAAATAGTAAGCATTTTATGAAACTACTGAACATAAACAGTGAAGAACATAACCCAGAACACATATCCCATAACAGACTCTATTATAATTTAAATGGACCAATAATAATTTAAATGGATTCAGAAAGTGGTAGGGAAAATCAAGTTTCTACAAATGGTGCTGGAAGTATTGGTTTGGAACTTGAAAATATATGAAATTAATATTCATTAAATATGTGTACTAAAAATTCTAGATACATCAGAGCATGCTAGATATTCTCTGTTTATCCTCCAAATCCTCTGTCTATGCTTCATCACCCTACTTTAAGTTCCCAAGACTTTTATGACTTCTATTAATGACATCAAGATGCTACCTTCCTATTCAGCTTCTAGTTGAGTTCAACTAATGAAAGATTCCAGCAGAAAATCATAGAGTAAGAAGAAAATGAGAGGAGGAATTTATTCTTCTAGCTTTATTTCTGCCACATTACCACAGGTTTTATGCCCTTCCACCAAAGACGTGGCTCCTGTCAGCAGGTGACCCAGTCTATTAGTTCCAATAAATTTTCTCTACTCTTATGCCCTCATGTGTGGGGCTGGTAACAGGACCCCATTAGTACTAAACCCGGGGCACCTCACCATCCCTTACTGGTTTCCTTTAATTCTGCCCACACCATTTCAATAGTCTCCTATAAAACACTCTTCAATAATACCATTTGAGCGAGCTATTTGCTCCCAGTACCCTGACTGATGCAGAGATATATAGCAGCTTGAGACAGTCAGTTCCCCTAGGTAGAAAAGGCTCTCAGTTTTATACAGAACTTGTATACAGTATCATTTTTGCTTTTGAAGAGGCCTACAGTTAATGAAATAGTATTTGGACAACATAGTAATATTTATTTACAAGGCCTACTCTTCAAAGTTCCATGGTTACTAAAAAAACTTTGATTTGCACCATTTTGTTACAAACATGATGGGACTCATGTGATGCCAGTGAAGAACGGATTCATCTGTAGGTCAAATAATGAAAAAAAAAAAAAAAACCCTCCAAGTCAGGTCCTTGTCTTCCAGGCGATCTATGTCCTTAAATTGCTTATATTTAGGAATGTCTTCATGTCTAAGTGAAATCAGTAATGACTTCTCTCTGTCTACGTAACAGAGAAAAGTCACAGGCGAGCAAGAGTTTATCTAGATACACTGAAACCAGTCCCAGTCATAAACCTATAATATTTGGATAAGTTTGTCAAATTATTCCTCAGATTCTTAAGTTATTCAACAAATATTTATGAAGTATCCAGTATGTGTCAAATATTATGCTAAGTGTTAGGGATACATAATAAATGAAAAATGCTATTCTGACCTCATGGATTTTAAATCCAGAAAAGGAGAAAATATTAAAATAATAAAACCACAAATAAATATTTAAATTATAATAACTACAATGCAAGATGCCCTAAACTGTTTAATCATGAGATCTTGTTTGATAGGAGGTCAGGAAAAATCTCTTCTGAAGAATCATTCTTAGATCTGGGACATAGAAAATGAATAGGATATCATTCAGACAAAACATTTGTGAAGGTCCAGAGGTGATAAGATACTTAGCATTTTCAAAAAAACTGAAGCAGCTGAGGCTTAGTGAGCAGCAAGAAAGAAAGCATACAGATAAAAAGACAGTAGCCAAATCATCCAGGGCTTTATAGACCACATTAGAGATGTTGGATTTTATCCTAAGATTAATGGAAAGAGTTTAAAGGAGTAAGACAGACCTAAATTTTAAAAGTTCACTCTGCTACCAGATGCCAAAAACAATTACAAGCTGTAGAAAATACAATATTATGGTACTATTTCAGGAATATGCAAGTAGCTCAATAAAACAAAATAGAGTCCAGAATCATCCCTATAACTATGGAAATTTAGAATATGTTAAAGGCAGAATTTCAAATTAGAGGATCGAGGATAGATTGTTGAATAAAGTAGGTTGGAACCACTCACCTTTAGTTGGGGAAAAGTTAAGTCAAGTTCTTATTCTGTGTGTTGATTATACAGCTTTCATAAAAGATAAATCCTAAAATCTTAGTGGCTTAAATCTATAGAAAGAAGAAAGAAAAATCTAAAGAAAGAAGGAAGAATTTCTTGCTTGACAGAGTCCAAAATGGATGCTTCTGATTGGCGAGTCGCTCTCCTCTAAGCGGTGATTCTCAGATTTAAACCCTTTCCAGATTTGACTTCATCAACTTTAACACATGGCCTACAAGTTCATTTTAGAAGAGGATCTCTCTTGAAAGGTTACCATGGCCCAAGACTGGGAATGGTGTACTGCACTTTGCTCTCATTCTATTAGCTGCAATTCAGTCATATGGCCTCACATAACTACACAGAAGGGTGGGAAACAGAATCTAACTATGTAAATGGAAAGATGAAATAAATGTGTGATTGCCCAGGAATCTGAGCCATAACCAACATCTTATGCAAAATTAAATTTTGTCAGTAATAAAAAACTAATGTAAAAAACCTATAAGAGTACCAACAGAGATTTTAAAAGAATATTTTTACAGTCTTGATCTGGCAAAGTCCTTTCCAGGCAAGAGACATAATGCAGAAGCCACACACACACACACACACACACACACACACACACACACACAAAGAATGACAGATTTGACTACATAAAAATTCAAAATTTTTCTGTCCAAAAGACAAATTTTAAAAAATAAGTGGTACTCTTGGAAGAAATATTTGCAAAACATAACAGACAAAAATATAATAGCCCAAATGGATAAAGAGATCCTAAAATCATTTTTTTATATAATTCATTATAAAAATCAACAACAACAAAAAATACAGGAACTCCAGTGGATCAAGGAACATGTGAAAAGATGTTCAAGCCCACTATTTCAGAAACAAGAAAAACAAACAAAAAAAAATGTAAAGATAATTTTTCATTGTATCCAACCACAGGCAAAAACATATACGGAGTTAATGATTAAATAAACACTGAGGGCACGTATTGCATGGTGCACTGGGTGTTAGACGCAAGTAATGAGTCATGCAACTTTACATCAAAAACTAGGGATGTATTGTATGGTGACTAACATAATATAATAAAAAAATATTATTAAAAAAATAAATAAATAAACACTGCCACATTCTTGGTGGAAGTGTAGGCTGGTACAGTTTTGGGGAGAGAAATTTGAAACTGTATGTCAATATTTAAACTGACCTAAGAATTCAACTTTCAAGTTCTATCCTACGAAATCACACATGAGTACAAAGATATAGTTTAGAAGGATGGGAGGGAAGAAAGGGAAGTGGCAGGGACAGGATGCTAGACTATGAATATAGATGTTCATTATAATGTGAAAAACTACAAACAGCCTATACATGGTAATGGTTAAATAAATTATGGTATATTCATACTAGAATGATAGGTCACTCTTAAATAGGGTAGACTGAAGTGTATTAACACGAAAGGTTTATAAGGCATATTTAGTGGTGCAAGTTACATAACAAGGAAGCTAATCACACACACACACACACACACACACACACACAGATATGTAAATGGTGAAATGCATAGAAAAAGCTTTCAGAGAACTGACATCAAACATGCAGGGAAAAGTATGAATAGGATAGGGAGGAAAACAAAGAACAGAGAGTGGTTATTTGTTTTTTACTTTACATATTTGTAAATTGTTTCAGTTTTATAAAGTGTATGTGCTTTTTTGAAGTTAAAACAAGAATTGACTAACCTTGAAAAAAAAATGATAATATGGGTGAATGCCTCTGACTCTTGCTTTTAGTTGGACAGCCTTCTTCCATTTTGTGTGGTGACTGAAACCCTGTTAACTTTCCGGGGCCCAACTATTCACCTTCCAGGGCCCAACTCAATCATCACAATATTTCTTGATGTTTAAGTCATAGCTACTCAAATTCCAAATAAGAATTTTAAACTTCCTTGACTAATGGGGCACTTAAATGCCTGCAAACTTTCCTACCCATTCCACAAGCACCCAATACCAGCATCTCAGCTATGCTTCCACAGGACTACAAAATTAGAGCACTTTACATTGCATTACAATTTTTTCTCAGACCCACCAGTGAACTTATTCATCTGAGTTCTCAGTGTTTATTAAAGAGGATATTAAAGAGGAATTTTCCTGCACGAATACAAGTGAGAACAAAATGCAACTAAGAGGAACCATCTCTGACTTTCACCCTCTCTTCGCCTAATAAATGGTAAGGGAATGTGAGCCATTTCCATAATTCATAGGCATCCTGTGATGTGCCAGGTTATTTTTGAATTTGTTTCTCCTGTAAGAAAAGATTTCCTTCCTAAAATTAGATTGTGAATCTACTTCCAAAGCCCCTAATCAAACATAAGTTAAAGCTACTTATAAGGGAGAGAAAATTTTAGAGCTCTAAAATCATTAGAAATAGGTCACTGAGAGCTTCAGTAAAACTTCAGAAAAGGTTCCAATAAAAAAAAAAGGTATTCTCATTAAGCTGCAAAGTAATCCTGCTATCAAACAGGGAAAAAATTGCATATGCAAAAGCAGCAAAATATAGTCTATAAAGTCATTTAATGAAGCAGAAATTTGTATCTATGCCATATCTAATGCACTTCTTAAAAAACCTCGGCATATTCACTAATTATGAACCATATATTATACACAGTTATTATGGGTATTATTCAGCAATAGAAGATTTAAAGTTGGTTGTCTCCTTCACCATAGTTAGCAAAGAAATATTGGCACATATATGATCTGCTTAAATAGGTTAGAAAATAGGAGGGAATTTACTAACTAGTCCTTTAATTATGCAAACAGAGTTTCCATAATTCTGATACTGAATTCCATGACACCCACAGATTTCCCTATAATCTGGCTGTAAATAGTAATTACAGTGTTCATAGTAGAAAATGCTGTATTTTAGGTTGCAAAACAGTCTCTATTATTATCCCTTGTATTAAGTCATTTGATAACTGTCTAAAAGTTTCCTAGTAGGATAATTTTTATATTCTTTGGAAGCATATTTTTCTTTATTTTCATGAAAAGTGTAAGAAAAATTTGTCCAGCCATTTTCAAGTTACAGGACAATGGGAAGGAAATTTGCTGTTGAACTTTAAAACATTATATTTAGCAGGTCCTCAGTGGGTTGCATAATCAGTTCAAGACTATGGATTAACAATCAAAGGAAGCTCAGACACTGACCTACATTAGAGAAACCCTACACACAACCAAGAATTCATCATCCCCAGAGAACTGAAAGCCTTCCGAGTAACCTGCTAGCTAAGCAGGATTTGTCCCAATATTATAGTGCTAGGGACCAAGAAAAAATCATCCTGAAAGGCACCACTTTAAAGGTGAGAAAAACAGCAAGAGTCCAACATAACCCAGCATTAGTTTTCAGACCTAGACAATATTGCCTCAAGGCAATGATCATTTTACTATTTACTATGCAGGTATGAGCCTACATCAACTTTTGAGAACCACGGTTGATAGGGCATTGTATTCATCCTCAGGATGCTGAACCCATAAGTTGCCAAAATTAATTGAGCCACATCAGAAGCAGGATAATTTTAACTATCTTGACCTTCAAATGTTTCACAATCCCTTCAACCTGACATGGGTTATCATACTTATCCAAAGTTATCATATCACCACCAAAATCCACTTCTGTGTTTCCTATCTCTGTGAACAGATCCTCTATCTACCCAATTAACTGCTGAAGCCAGAAAATTAAGTGTCATCTTTGATCATTCCCTCTTTGCATCTTGCACGTCTACATACAAGTCTATGAAATTTCCTTACCCATTCATTTCTCTTCATCTCCACTAACAGCACCATAGTTCAAACCACCAAAATCACTTCTCTGGGTCTAGAGGTGAATCTAGAGGAGAACTTAGGAGTCCTAAGGTCCCTTCTAGAACCTTGTATCTAATTTTGAATTCAAATTTTGTATTCTTTTTCTTAAAGAGGATCCCAAAATATATAACCTGTAGGCCCTTATAAAACCTATACCCTCTCCTGTCTGAATTTCTGCAAAAGCCTCCAATCTCCTTAGCACTGTAGATAAGTGGTCTTTCTAAAATGAAAATATGACCACAATCATCCAGTGCTAAAAAACCTCCAATGGCGCCATGTTTTTCTTAGGAGTCAGTCTCAACTCCTTATTATGACTTGTATTTTATGTAGTATCACGTGTTTTTGATCTACACACAACTTCTCCAGCTACCCTATAGCCCTTATACCATTCTTTGAACACACCAAAATGTGTTCCCCAATACTTCCCATTCTCTCTTCTTGAGTAAGCAGAAACCAGGTCTTGTTTCCTGTTTTATCAGTAGCACCTAGCACTACTTCGCCACTTAGTAGGCATTTCGTAAATATTTATTGAAGGAATACGTGAATGAATAATGAATGCACTCTGCACCACCGGTCCAAATCCAGGCATAGTGATCAGAAACCCATTAAGGATCAATCTAGCAAGAAAAGCACTAATTGATTCCTGGGAATAAATCGCAGTTGACTTCCCATATTCATGAGTAATTATATTGGAAAGGACTTTGATGAATCATATATCAGGGGGAACAGTCATTAAATCTCAAGATAGGTTTTTCTCTCTCTCTTAGAAATCTGCATTTCTTTTCAATTTCCTATTGCTTTGAACATAATGCCTGATATGCCAAATTATCCCTAGCTGACACTGCCCTACAATGAGAATATATAAAAGTATCAAATCCAGGGTCTGAACATAAATGATCCCTGTGTGTTCCCAAGCTACTATTTTCTCATAGATTTTTTTTTCCTATTCATTCACCAACATAATGCTGCAAACTTCAAGGTTTTTCCTCATCCATACTTCCCTATCTCCTCTAAATATAATCTTACCAGGTAACTAAGATAAAATGTTTTCCCCAATTATACTGACAATTACTTGTTATAAATTAATACTGATTTAGATTATATCTCATGCTGATCTAGGCTTTTAATAACTGATTACAAAATGCCACAAAATTTTTTATATTCATTGACTTAGGAAACATTCATTGAATACTTAGGTGCTAAGCAATACACTACAAGGTGCATAAAAGAAATTTATATTGTCCTACAAGCCTTTTCCCACAAAGGGACATACTTTAATAATGTTTTATACCACTCAGTAAAATCCTTAGATTGTCTTATATGGTCCCTGCATATATTTTGGTAAATTTTCAAAATATACATAAAGTATAAATAGAAGAACAGATAGAGATAAATTTGATTATTAGAATTAGGATTTAGGTAGTGGATAGGTAGATGGACAGATAGATACTTATTTGAATATTATATCTAAATACATGTTTATTAAAACTTCAAATACCTATACATAAATTAGATCGACTTATAGATTTTAACCATTGAATTAATTACCTTTAAATAGTTCATGGAACAAGCCTTCTATCCATTACTTTTGTTTGTCAATGTTTTCTTAGTGTTTCTTGTTTTTTCCTTCTTCTAGGTGAATTTTAGTGTGATTTTGTCAAGGTTCAGATAATCATATTGAGATTTTGGAGGAGGATTACATCAAGCCCATATATTAATTTGTAAAGAATTGGCATCTTTGACCTTACATAGTAATCCATGAGTTTTTAATAATAATGATCAAGGACACTCTTCTGTTGTTCAGGCTTAGTATACTGAAATCTCCAGATCCCGTGAAAGATTAACATGAACACCCCATCCATTTGATCATTGCTTAGGCAAAAAACAAACCAAAAAACATGAGAAAAGGGGCGCCTGGGTGGCACAGCGGTTAAGCGTCTGCCTTTGGCTCAGGGCGTGATCCCAGCGTTATGGGATCGAGCCCCACATCAGGCTCCTCCGCTATGAGCCTGCTTCTTCCTCTCCCACTCCCCCTGCTTGTGTTCCCTCTCTCGCTGGCTGTCTCTATCTCTGTCGAATAAATAAATAAAATCTTTAAAAAAAAAATGAGAAAGAAAGAAAGAAAGAAAGAAAGAGAAGGAAGGAAAGAAGGAAGAATCACACTATGTCAAAATAAAGCACAAGTTTAATTTGATATCCCTACATCAAAAGCCATACCAGATATGCAATGGTATCAAAGATTAGTACTGTTCACTGGCTAGAGGAAGCCATTATTACACAGACTTTAACAGAAGCAGGAACCCTCCACTTGGCATCCTTTTTGTAGAGTGACTGCCTATGAGCACTTTACCCCCAACCCCAATAAAGGTGGTCTACTTTCTTATTATGAGAACAGAAAATATTTAAACTCCTGGACACAATGGTGTTCTAACTCCGAGAAATTAAGAAGGAGAAAAATAAATCAAACCAGTGAGNNNTTCAGCAGAGGCAGATAAGAATAAAAATTACTTCTCTACCTTAGTAACCTCATGATTTTGAATCTATACAAAGTGAGAAAGAGTAGCATATTGGCTTGTGAGTACCTTGAGAGCAGAGATTTTGTCTTTATTCTATCACAGATTCGCACCCAGAGCATGGCCACATAGAGTCAGAACTGGGGGATTTTTAAGAACAGCCTGGTCATAATTTTTAGATCCTAAATAGTATTTTCCGAGTATTCAAAGTGAAAATACTTGTAAGTCACAGCTTACCTTTTGATCAGCATACATATTTTACTTAGAATCTAAGAATTTTTTTTTTACCACCAGCATTTAACACTGACTAATCTTGCACACATTAAGTTAAAGTAGTGAAAACAATGGCATCATACCTAGAACTGAAAGTAATGTAAATGTGTGCAGGTGTGTGTGTGTGTGTGTGTGTGTGTATCCCAATATATTGTATATATTGTGTGTGTATATATTGTATCCCAATATAGAGATACATATGACTAGTGTGAGTTTATGCTTTGAAAAGTGTGAAACTAATTGGTTTGGAATTAACAAAGTTACTGACATTTTAAAAGGCCAGCGCTAGAGAAAAAGCACATTATTTTTGACTACGTTGTAGGGTAAGCCCTTAACAATTATATCTGTGCACATACCTATAGAGCTGTAGAAGTCAGAAGTTTTTTAAAACTAGTTAAGAAGCACTAGTTGACCTTTCCCTATCTTCCTTAGAGTGCACCTTTATTAACGTGCCCTTCAAAAACTGCAAACTGCACAGAGACATGAAAACAGTGCTCTCACAAAGTGATAGGGAAGGATGTAAATCATGGATGGCTCTAGCCTCTGGCAGATTCACTCACACCTTGCTCCTTAGATAGCACTTCCCTTTTCGTCAGCTCTAGAAAGCAAAATTTAAAAGAAAAAAAAAAACATATTTGTCGTTTTGACCTACAGCTTAAAAAAATTTTTTTTAAATGCCACTGTTCAGAGAAACGCAAATATGTTAGCATTGAAATCACCATACCAGGGTCAACAAAGATGGCAGAAATGACAATATGACTTGTGAGAAATGGGTGCAAGGCCTCAATGTAAGCTGCCATTTGTACATTCTCTACACATTTTCATTGCTGAACCAAAAGTCTGAGCTCATAACAATGTTTGGCTTGGGAAAAAAAGTAGCAGCACCAAAAATAAATCTAAAGGATCCCTATTCTATAATGAAGTATCTGCCAATATTATAACCTTAGTTGCAATTATGTTTTATCTAGCCATGGAAAAGCTCTTCATAAAACAAAAGATGCCAATGAGCACTGATGTAGCCATGCTCATCGACACAGTTGAGAAGCATCATTGTGTTTTCATAATGCTATCAAGTCCTGCTGTAAAATATGGGAAAGCCTCCTTCCATCATTCATATTGCTAACCATCAAATGGAAGAGTCGTCATTGCTGATTGAGTCCAGGTACTGAGGGTGATACTGGGCTTGGGAAGGAACAGCAGAGAATAGTAGGAGGAATTCTGAAAAGAAATAGTAACCTGCATCTCCACAAATACATCACTCTATGTACCTGTTTTAACTACTTTGGGTTCCTTGAGCATATCGTAGAATGTTCTTGTCCTAATCTCCTTAAGAAGCTAGAGTATTCAAAGCGTACTTAAGAAACTCATCCCGCATCTCAAATATACTCAAGAAAAATGGGGAGTAAGTACGGGAAAATGTGGTGCTGTGTGAAAGGACACATAGGGAGCACAAATGTGTAAAGAAAGAGTCATATCCTCTTCAGGCCATAAGTTGATTTATTTCCCATAAAGTTTAGAGAACATAGGATCGAAAAAGCACGGAGAAATGTAGTAGATAAACTCCTATTTCACAGTATACGCCAAAATCCATTCCAGTGGGATTGTCATTATACATATGAAAAACAATAAAGCTTCCAGAAGATAATGCAAGTGAATATCTTCTAGATGACTTGAGATTAAGAAATATTTCTCAGAGGACAAAGGGCACTAACCAAATAAAAAATTAGTAAATTGGACTACATTAAAATTAAGAACTTCTTTTCTTTAAAAGATACTATTAGGAAAGTGAAAAGTAAAGCCACAGCTGGGAGAAAATATCTGTAACACATATAATCAACAAAGGGCTCTTTAGGGAATAAATTAAAAAATATAAACCATCAATAAGAAAAAGCTAAAATTCAATTGAAAAGATGGACAACAGACTGTGAAGAAGAATTCTACAGAAGAGGATATCCAAATGTCCAGTAAACATAGGAACAGAGGCTAAATCACATCAGCAGTCAAAGAAAGGTAAAATAATTCTACAAACTCACCACAATTCAAGTAACTGAAAATACTAAGGGTTGGCTACTCTTAGGAGCAACAACATTCACACACTACTGTCAGAAATGGAAAACCATTTTGGATACCTGCTTAGTATCATCTACTCAGGTTAAAAACATCTTCCAAGTGATGCGCCATTCAACATATATACATATTAGCAAAAAGACAGAGGCAAGAACATTCATAGTAACATTATTCATGATTACTGAAAACTGGGACCAACCCAAATGTCCCTCAGCTGTGAAATAAATAAACTGTGATACTTTTATACAATGAAACACACTACAGCCATCAAAATGAGTAAAACTATCCCCACATGCAATTAGAGCAATGAAGCTCGGAAACTAACTGAGCAAAAGAAACCAGGCACAAAAGAATCATTATCTGTAACTTCATTTACACAAAGCTAAAAAAAAAAAAAAAGAAGAAGTAGGCAAAATCAACAAATGGTGTTAGAAGTCAAAATAGTGGTTACTTCTGGGGAAAAGGGAAGGTTTCGTGGTTGGAAAGGGACATAAGTAGAGCTTCTTGTCAGGGGGGGTTGGCAGTGTTCTATTTCTCGAGGAGGGAGGTGGTTTCACAAGTGAGTTCATTTTGAGATAATTAATTCAGCTGAACACTTATTATTTCTGCACTTTTCTGTGTGTGTTATACTTCAATTAAGAGGTTTTCTTCTTCTTTTTCCTTTTTTTTAAAGTGGCAAGATATAGTCTCTCTTCAGAGAAATAAGAAATAAGCCATTAATATATTTGATTCCTATCAAAGGCCAAGCCCTTTATCAAAGTAATCTAATCTTTTTTAAAAATTAAGTGTGCAACTGTCCTTTTAAAATTAAAATCGACCCAATTTTAAAGATGAATAAAGAGATTGAGTGATTTGTCCAAAATTTAAAGGTCAAATTCCAGGGCTGGGGTACAAAAACCAGGTCCTATTATTCCATGCCCAGTCCCATCTCTGTCATTACACAATTACTTTGAAGTTTAAACAATAGAGTTTTGCTTCATACCTGCAATCCACCAAGAGACTGTGTTTAAGAGGATAAATATGCTAATTTCCATCATGCTATCAGAAAATAATGCATGTGGAAAGATGACTATTGGTGGAAAGGCCCCTCCTAAAAAGATGTCTCAGGGCATCTCCCACACCTAGAGGACCCTTGAAGGGCATCCATTTGCAAAAGTCTCTGGGCTTTGAATAACATGACCCTGTGCCCTCACTTCTGCCATATTACAGTGGGTAAATCATGGCTTTTGAAATTAGAGCTGAGTTTGAGTCCTTGCTCTATCAGCACTTAACTTCTCAGAGTCTTGTTTCCATATCTGTAAAGCAGAAATAAGGATAATAGCTGCCCCCCAGGACTGAGATGAACAGTAATCCAAATTCCTGACATCTGGTTACTTAAGTGACAAGTAAATAATGTCTTTGGTACTGTTTTGGGGTTCTGTTGTTTTTCTAACTCCAGGTGCCTATTGACTCAGACACATAAAGACCAATGACCTGAGATGGCCTAGTATGAGAGCTCAGGGCCACAGAGGCACTCCTCACTGCATGGTAACGCATCGATCCAATCACAGCCTCTCTGTGGCAGGGATGAACGCAAGACATGGAGAGAGCTGCAACTCAGTAAGGGTGGAAGTTGAAAATCCACATAAAGGGTAAAGAAGCATCCATAAAGTGATAGGAACTAAGTAGGCAGAGGCCATGAAGGAGAGAAGTGAGCAGAGAAAACTTCGTTGGCAGCATGGAACATGCTGAAAATGAAAGAAACAACCCAATACACTTGCCTCCAGTTATACTAGTAACCTTGCCGATCAACTTTCTCTGAATGCCCAGCAATATTCCCAGCACCCACCTTTGTGGAGGATGAAAGCCAAAGGAACACAAACAGTTTAGATATTATTTTAACTGTTCCCTAAGGAAATAATCTACGTGACATAAATGAGATGATTTAGGTAATAGACATGGCAGGACACAAAAGCAGTAAGCACTGTCTCTGGAGGAAGACTTTTCAGACTCACCATTATGAGAGCTGTTGTGTACAGAATACAGCATCCTGAGGGACAGGGAGTGTCACTCAGGCTCCTTGGGAGGTGTCCCCCGTAGCTCCTGACAGCATTCTCAGTCCTCTGCCTATTACGCGAGTAAGCTGAGCACATCTCTGCACCCAAAAGCTCTTCAACATCTGAAAGGCCAATTAGGAGAGAGTGTTAAAGCATCTACTTAAAGCCAAATAAACCAGAGTAAAATTAAGCAGAAGGATAAAGTCCAAGTTTATACAAGAAAGCACTACACTTCAACCTATTTGTAATCTTCTTAATCTTGTCCATCAGAGACTGGTGAGTAAAAAATTACTTCTAAATGTAAAGAGTAATTTATAGGAATGTCCTTGCTGTCCATACAGAGTCAACTTCTGGAAACTGTTCACTCCACAAACCAAGAAAGTGCCAGTAGGTCCCCAAATGGAAAACACAACCACAGAAGGAAATAGTCTTTGTGGTCTACTCAAAGATAAGCCAATCTGAAATGTGAGATTAAGTACCCCACATGTCAAGAGATGAAGACTTAGGCCAAGAATCTGACTTCAAGTACAAAGAACTACCACATCATTTATGTTTTGTTTATAGACAAATAGTTTATACATAATGAAAATGCCAAAAAAATCTAAAACCATTGCTAACAGGTCACTGTAATGCTTGACTCAGGGGCTGAAGTTTGTTACATCACATAGATTATTTCCTTAGGGAACATTTAAAATAATATCTAAACCGTTTGAGTTCCTTTGGCTTTCATCCTCCACAAAGGTGGGTGATGGGAATATCGCTGGGCATCCAGAGAAAGTTGATTGGCAAGGTTACTAGAATAACTGGAGGCAAATGTATTGGGTTGTTTCTTTCAAAGTGAATAATAAAAATTATTTTCTAGATATTTTCTCAGAAGCGTTTTACCATTACAGACACTATTTGACTACCAATAATTTGAGAGTTGCATGAAAACAATACCTGCTACAATTCAGAAAAAAAGTAGCACTAGGTTGTGAACGAGGGCGATGCTCATTTTGCTGTGTTTAGAATAATGTAGCAGTGCCTACAACAAGTAAACAGTGGCCGGCTTTGTTCTGCTGGATTTAGATTAACCTTTACAAGCAATGCAGAATTAGATTATGAAAATAAATTGAAAATGGCATCTTCTTAGACTCACTTTGTACTCTGCATTTTCTTAAGCTTTTATGTGACTGTCAAATATTAGTTCAGGGCTCCATTTGTATTTGTGGCATTTTTTTTTCTGAAAAGATAAGCACCAGTCTTCAGAGAAAGCTTCTGACTACTGGATACAGAAAACAACTCTTTCCTGAATGGTTAATGTTTCAAATATGAGCACAGATACCAGATGGCAAAAGGGGAAAAAAGAATTCAAGTTGTTTCATTGTTCAGTGATAAAGATTTTTCCATCTGCTGGTTCAATACTAACTTGGTTTACATTCACTTAGAGCCAATACAATTAAAACTCTATTTGAAGTGAAATGTTTCAGAAAAATAAAACTAGAAACCTGAGAAATACTTCTACAGGTCACACCCATCCATCAAATAGCTAAGCTTTCATATGTGTACAAATATGAGTGCATGATAAAACAAAGATCAAATACATTTTGAAAAATTCTAAAGTCACATGCATTTAAGTAATTCTAATGAAGACTATATGTGATTGAAATGTAAGTGGACATCTGCTAGAATTTAGAGTCTTGGTGAAATAAAATGTATCTGAAGTAATAATATACTGGGCTGTTCATCACAAAGGATGAAATGGGAGACTACTGATGAGTGAACAATATGGCAGCAGTTAATAAGGAAACATGTTTGAATGGTTCATTCACTGAGACCAAAGAGCAGGTGAAGAGGAAAAATTGCACAGCAATGACTAGTAGCAGCATCTTAAATATAGCAGAAGTCTTACATACTAAAATAGGGTTAAAAAAAAAAAAAGAGGAGTGCTTAGAAACAGGTAGAATTCACGAGAACAAGCCTCAAGTAAGAATCATGAACAATAAGACATTTATAGGTTTCTTTCTAGCAAGATGATCCCTTTTTCCATAATCTTTTGAGAGAAAGAAGTCCTACTCAAAACATAATATTCATAATATTAAGAAGTAGTTTTCCAGGGTAACCTTCCATTTTATTCAGAAAACACATGAAAAAAATGTTCAAAATCATTAGCCATCAGGGAAATTCAAATCAAAACCACATGGAGATACCACCTTACGTCAGTTAGAATGGCAAAAATTGGCAAGGCAAGAAACAACAATTGTTGGAGAGGATGTGGAGAAAGGGGGTCCCTCCTACATTGTTGGTGGGAATGCAAGTTGGTACAGCCACCCTGGAAAACAGTGTGGAGGTCCCTTAAAAAGTTAAAAATTGAGCTACCCTATGACCCAGCCATTGCACTACTGGGTGTTTACCCCAAAGATACAGACGTAGTGAAGAGAAGGGCCATATGCACCCCAATGTTCATAGCAGCTCTGTCCACAATAGTTAAATCGTGGAAGGAGCCAAGATACCCTTCAACAGATGACTGGATTAAGAAGTTGTGGTCCATATTATATACAATGGAATATTATTCAGCTATCAGAAAGAACGAATTCTCAAGATTTGCTGCAACATGGACGGCACTGGAGGAGATAATGCTAAGTGAAATAAGTCAAGCAGAGAAAGATAATTATCATATGGTTTCTCTCATCTATGGAACATAGGAACTAGGAAGATCAGTAGGGGAAGAAAGGGATAAAGAAAGGGGGGGTAATCAGAAGGGGGAATGAAGCATGAGAGACTATGGACTCTGAGAAACAAACTGAGGGCTTCAGAGGGGAGGGGGTGGGGGAATGGGATAGACTGGTGATGGATAGTAAGGAGGGCACATACTGCATGGTGCACTGGGTGTTATACGCAACTACTGAATCATCGAACTTTACATCAGAAACCAGGGATGTACTGTATGGTGACTAACATAATATAATAAAAAAAATTTAAAAAAAAAGAAATAAAGGAATTGATCCCATGGAAAAAAAAAAAAAAGAAAAGAAAAGAAAACAGTGTTAAACTGGGCATCTCTTTGGTGCATAAAACTCCTCCAGGATGAGGGCTATGACTCCCTTCTGTATCCCGGCTCCCTAGCACTTAGCATAGGATACATGTTCTACAAATACTTGGTAATCTTAACAGAATTGATCCAAGGATTCCACCTTCTAAGCTGATATTGCTCTGTTATTGTGCATTCCCTTCAATCAGAGTAAGCTTATGGAGAGAAAAAAAAAAAAAAGTTTGTTTCTTTACCCCCCTTTTTATGAACCACTTACAATAGTGTTGAACCTAAATTTACTCTTTAATAAATCATGACAAATATAACGGATGAAAAAGAATAGTTCCTCTGCCTGTAGCATGTTTAGATCTGCTTCCTTCTCTGCTCCTTCACCAAGTAGTCTACAATGAGAGGGGCATAACGAAACCAAACAAACAAAACAATGAAACCAAACCAACAGAGGGGTACACAGCCCAAAGGCTGGCAATATGACCCATTGAAGTACAGGAAGAAAATACTAGAATTTCTATTTTTATTTATTTTTCATTTCAGCCTTTTAAAACATCTGAATTCTGTGCATAATTTATATGACATATTAACCCATTAACACATGCATTTAATTTATAAATAAATAAGCATATTTGATATGTAAAGAACTGAGAGCACAATCAAAAAAGTTTGGAGACCACTGGTAGAATACTGAATTCTTACCATCAAATAAGAGTGAAAGATATATTCACAGAATTTAATATATGTTTTCGATATCTATATTTTTAAATTACTACCTCAATTATTTTCCAAATATTAAACTATAATTGTGTGTTAAATAACCTGGTTTGAAGTACTACTTAGAGACAAAGCACTCAATCAATAAATAATTTGGGACAAATACATGTTTGCTGAATGAATGAATAAATGAATAAACATTCTGCAAAACTGGAAAATGTTGTGATAAATTGAGCTACCAGTCACTTGGTATTTTCCAAGTGTCTTCTTCTATTAGTTCTTGAAGAGTTCCTTGGAAAAAGAGATCCAAGTTCGCTTAGTTAATTTGCAAATGCTGCATATTACATTACACTCTTTCAGACTCCCAGCATAGATGAGTACACAAAAGATTCTGGGAAATCCTGCAAGGTGGAAACCTCTTTAACTTAGTTTATTCCAGCATTTCCCATTTCCATAGTTTATTTGACTACATCTCTCCCCATCCATAATATCTATCAACTAACTACCCACAAGGAATAGTGTTGCTCAGAATGCACGTGGTGACATTCTATTTTAATGGAATTCAACCTGAAAACTGGGGGCTGGATTGAATATGGAGTCATTCTTATTGGTTGTATATCAAGCTGAAGGACAACTCAAGCCATTGTATATGCAAGTATTTACTGCAATGTCATTACTAATGACTTGGGTTGTGGATATAGCAACGATGCTCATTAAATTTCCTACTGACATCTATAAGGGTGAACTTCACAAGCATGGTATTTAGACAAATATGCCTTTATCTCAGATATTTAGATAATTTAAGGATACAGAGTCCATTTGTTCTGAAAAGTTAATAGTTTTTAGAAAAGGGGGAGAGAGAAAGAGGAAGGGACCTAATTAAAGTATTTACTATGTATCAGGCTTTGTGCTAGAAAATGTAGCTCTTTTTTTTGAAAATGCAGCTTTTTTTTTTTTAAGATTTTATTTATTTACTTGACAGAGACAGCCAGCAAGAGAGGGAACACAAGCAGGGGGAGTGGGAGAGAAAGAAGCAGGCTTCCAGCAGAGGAGCCTGATGCGGGGCTCGATCCCAGGACTCTGGGATCACGCCCTGAGCCGAAGGCAGACGCTTAACGACTGCGCCACCCAGGCACCCCAAAAATTCAGCTTTTTTTAATGTTTACATTTCCAAACAAATCTATTAGCTAGATATTCTTTCCCCCTTTAACCAATGAGGAAGCTGAGAATCAGAGAGAACTAGTAATTGACAGAGCCCAAGATGACTATGCAGGTTATCATCCAAATGAGGACACTTTTAAGAATGTTGCATAATTATTCTGGGATGATTTTTTAGCCAACTTGTTCACTTCCAATGCATCTTACAAAGATATGGGTTTGAACCCAAATCTCCCCAACCTGTCTTCTTTCCATTACATCCTGTTGCTTGAGATAAGAATGGAGTTTAAGTTGTGAAGTGAATTCTTTCACAATGTATGCATACATCAAATCATGCTGTATACTTTAAATATCTTACAATTTTATCTGTTAATTATAACTCCATAAAGTTGAAAAAAATAATAGTTGGAAGACTACTAGAGAAATCACCCATCAAGCACAAGAAAAAAATTATCAGGATTGCTCTAAAAATATTTTAGCTGCATAGGGGGTTCCTGGCTGGCTCGGTTGGTAGAGCATGCGACTCTCAATCTCAGGGCCGTGAGTTTGAACTCCATGTCTGGTGTGGAGCCTGTTTTTAAAAATTAAAATATATTAAAAAATATATATATATATGAATATTTTAACTGCATAAATAGAAAAGGAAAATGGATCATCAAAACATCAAAAAATAATTCTACCTTCCACTAATGCAGAGTTGCCTTTAAAAACTCCTAACATGATGTTAGGCATATCCTAATAGCAATATAACATAAAATGGCTGAGAATAATCCTTTATGCTGGTTTAACATCTCACAGAATCTCCTTAAAACACTATCTTGCCTTTTTATTTTACCCACACATAAGGAAGATGTCAAGAAACTGGAAAAGATCCAAAAACCAACAACTAAAATGGCTTCAAGAGTTGTTACACAGAAGTCATGAGATTTTTTTAAAAACGTGAGATAGAGCTATTTAGTCTGGAGTGTAAAGTCCAAGCGATAACTTTAAAATTGCCTTCAAGTGATTTAAAAGCTGCTGAAAAGTCTTCATCTCCAAGAGGATACAGCAAGAGGGATGGATTTAATCACAAACTGTGAGATTTAGCTTGTGGGGTTGTGTCACGGTGGTCGACTAGGAATTTCCACAAGTTACAGAGGGGCCTCCTCCAGGGTGTTTGACATGAAAGAAGCAGTCACCGCCTTATTTGACCACTGCTTTTCTTAAAAGTAGAGAGAAACAATGATCACCTGGTATCATACAAGTCCTGCGATTCCTTGCTGTGATTTTCCTGACACTAACGTTTATGTCTGACGTACATCATCAATTATTCAACACTCCCCACTGACAACAGTGTAATTCAAACTCCTTATGATGTCATGAAAGTGTTCACTCATACCTCTGCCTACTCTTTCCGCAGAAAAACTTGCCACTCCCTCAACACACCTTGCGCTTCTCTCATACTACCCAGAAAACCACAACAGCACTCCAAAACCACAATGTTCTAACACAGCTCCTTAGCTTAGACACGTGTTATTTCCTCTGAACAGGATATGCTTTCTCCCATCCCATCCTCCCACCCTGCCAAGCCCTCAATCTATCCTATAAATCACTCTCATTCTTGAAGATAAAACTCAAATGCCTTTTCTCTGCTGCTTTTAATAGGTGATAAAATCCCTCTTGTCTGCATCCATTCCCAACAGACAAATTCAGTTTCTTCTTTCCGTGCTTTTAAAGTACATTCTTCCCACATTTATTATGGCACATATCACACTATTCTTAAAAGTTCATTTGCCAGGCACCCTGAGTAGACCGTGCACTCTCTCGTGGCAGCAGGGTGGGAAAGGAAGGGAATCAAGACATAGTTTGGCCTAGTTCTTTTTGCTTCTCAGCCACCTAGCATATAATAGTTGCCAAAATTTTTTGTTAAATCAATGAAGCCATTAATTACCTGTTATATGCAAAGAAATATTCAACATTCAAATTGTTGCTGTGGAAACCATATCTGGGGACTTCTATTGGTCTTTAAATTCAATCGATTAAGACTTGTTTTCCAAGTTTCTTCAGAAAGCATTTTTACCTTCAAACGATAGAATCAATAATGTATGTTTAAACACTCTGGAGCAAACATGTGTGTCTGATCTACTCTGTCAAAACCACCAAAATATCCAGGACTCCAGGGGTAAAGGTAGTGAAGAGCAGATCTGTATAAAAAGGTGGTTAGAAAGTATAAATTTTCTCATCAAATCTGTTCCAGAAAAAGCTTCTGGGAGACACAAAGGCATCCAGATCCCAATTCAGCTTTACTTGTATATGAATAAGGACAGCAGGGTTTTCCATGAGGAGAAACAGTGCATAAGAATATTTTATTATTAATACAGACATAAAGCAATATCAGACATCTTAAATACAACTAGTCTCTTGTTGCCATTTGTAAAATGTTTGCTCTTTGATGTGAAGTTAATTTATTTCTCTACATTTGCAACATTTGTTAAAGCATTTACATTCTGAAGAAAATGAATAAATATGTCAAGTGCAAGGATGCATATTTTAAATGTAGTGTTTACCTCCACAATATACTTTCAAAATATTTCCTTTTAATCTAAACATTTTTACTCCTAATTGGGTCCATTTTAGATTAAATTATTCTTAATTGGACATTTCAAAAAACAGGGAGGAATCACATATTTATTCATCTTAATGCTTTGACTTCTTCTGACTCAATGTAAGTTGTCTTTTTTAAAACCTAAAAAGTAATAGCTTAAACTAATCAAATTTTGTCCTGTTCAGCTACACTGACTTCATTTTCTTTTTTTTTTCCTCTCAAGTTTTTATTTAAATTCCAGTTAGTTAACATACAGTGTAATATTAGTTTGAGGTGTAGAATTTAGTCATCATTTACATACAACATCCAGTGCTCATCACACTGACTTCATTTTCTAATAATTCAAGAAACTAGAACTCAGTTCTCTAATATTAGTGCCTCAAAATCCCCAACCTTTCCCTTTTTATGGCCACCTTCAGCATTCAAACTGGCCCAAATTCCTCCTGTATTTATCTCTTTAAGATTTATCTATTTATTTTAGAGAGAGAGAAAGAGAGCGAGCATGGAGGGAGGGAGGGACAGAAGGAGAGAGTGTCTCAGACATCTGCACTGAGCTGGGAGTCTGGAGTCCAGAGCTGAGAGTCCAGAGTCTGATGCAGGGTTCAATCTCACGACCCTGAGATCATGACCTGAGCCAAAACCAAGAGTCAGAGGCTTAACCGACTGCACCACGCAAGCACCCCAAATTCCTTCTGTATTTAGAAACAAGCAGACAAATAGAGAAACATGTCATATTCTGGCTATTTCCCTAGTTCTCTTTGCACTTTTACAGTCAACCTTCTCAGTCCCTGTACTTTCTTCCCTCTGTATTTTTCTCTGGAAAACTTCTTAACATAACTAAAAGGACTTCAGTGATCTGACACCTGCTGCTCTCTTTCCCTTCTCCCACCTCCCACCACCGTAAGCCCCCCGGTGCTTCTATCACCCTGGACTACTTCAGTTCCACCAATGCGCCATACTTTCCCTTGCCACCCCAAATTTTAACATTCTGTTCCTTCTTCCTGGAATGCTTTCCTTCCTTCACTCCTTTTTCCTCCTCTTTTTATCATAATTTTAGATAAAATGTGGGTCAAACACTATAATGTAGTTGTTTTGTTACATTTAAATGTATTTGTATCTTTGTGTTTTAATATTTGAAGGAAGTTCAGATTTTTGATTGGTTTACATTATATCTATAATAGGTGGTATTTTGCTTTTAAAAAGAATGGATTTTGAAATTCATTTGGAAGTAAACAAGAAGAAAATTGAAAAAAAAAATTCAAACAAAGAGACCGTGAGGGAAGTATAAACCTTCAAGAAAGCAGCAATGACTGAAATAGTATGATGCTACCCCAAGAAGAAAAATACGGTTAGTGGAACAGAATGAGTAGCTCAGCAGGATCCACCCCAAAAATAACATCAAACTATGATAAAGAAATCTCCAAAGAGTAAGGTGACAAGGAATATTTACTTAAATATTGAGGGAATAAATGTGAAATATCCACATACTGAATCAAGCAAAATATCAACACTGAACATAAAAATCATCAGGAATCAAACTTAATGTTTATCAAATCTTTAGAGAAATAATTTTTAGTTTTCAGGCTATAGAAATCATCACAAAGGAAAGACTGACAACATAAGGAGCTAAAATTAAAGGAATAACATTTGATTGAGAAAACATATTTATATCTAATATGGTTATCAATACTTTATAGGGAGTATATTCAAATATATGCAAAATATGAAGTATTAAGACTTCAAGAAATATATGAGCAAAAATATATCTAAAACTGCTGCAATGCACCAATATTAAACTATGTGGGAATATACACATTCTCATTTGTAAAAGAAAATACTAAATTAAAGAAATAATGAAAAACAAAACTTTTGGCTAAAGATGTTAATGAGAACACATAAAGCTGGCAAGATTGTTGCTAAATTTATTTTCCAATTGATATAGCTGTATAACAAATTATCCCCAAATTTAGCAACATGAATTATTTTATTTTACTCACAGGTTAGGGTCTGCAAATTTGGAAACAGCTCAACAGGGATAGCTTGTCACTGCTCTACCTTAACTGAGGACTCAATAAAGAAGACATAGGGCCAGAGATGACTGCATAATTGGGGACTAAAATCATCTGAACTCTTGTTCATACCTGTCTGGCATCTCTCTTGGAGACTGGAAATCTAGGACTACCCTCCAGAGTATCTACTATTTGCGGCCTTTCCAGGTGGCTTGGCGTGTGTGCTGTGACATGTGGTCTTAAGATACCCAGATTTCTTATGTAACAGGTCATGGTGCCAAACGTGAGTACTCCAGAACACAAAGTGGAAGCTACATTGCCTTTCTTTACCTACCTCAGGAATCATGCAATGTTACTTCTATTGGTTACAAGCAAGTCACAAGCCCACCTAGATTCAAGGAGTTGGGGGAGAGGCACCATGTCAAGGTCTTATTGGAAAAGATTATGTAGGGTGGAGAAGTCCTTATAGCCATCTTTAGAAAAGGCAATAAGCTCTGCCAACACACTCATATATGGCTAGCAGCATTGTAAATTTTTACAGTCATTCTGGAAAACAACAACTCTTTTCATTTTAACTCCGTAATCTTACTCCAGGAACTTTATAGTAAGGAAAGAATTCAAGAAAAGCAAAAAGTTATCATTAAATGTTGATAATCTGTGTTAGAAAAAAAATCACAGAAATTATTCAAATAACTAAAATAGGCAAATGGTTTGGCAATTCTGATGGAAAGTGGAAAATAGTCCTCACAAAGACTATATAAAAATATGGACATTTAGATGACATCACAATGAGTAAAGTAAAAAATGAAATATAGAACAGAACAGAACCATTAGCAGAAACAAATTTTAAAAAATAATTGACTACGCACTAGTACATTGTACTTTGATGGGTTAGAATCTCCAGATCTCTTAGGTCAGACTGTCCATGTTTCTACCTGTCCATACAAGGCTGAAACCAAAGGTAAGTCTTCCTAGTATCCTGGGGAGATACTTTCTTTTTTTTGAGTGGCAAGACTGCACAAGGAGAAACCACTAGGGTAGCAAAAAGTAAACAGACATCCTAGTCATTCAATAAGATCTATAGACTTATCCTTAGCAAGGGCAGTTGAATT
Organism: Ursus maritimus; assembly: GCF_017311325.1. Classification (NCBI taxonomy): domain Eukaryota; kingdom Metazoa; phylum Chordata; class Mammalia; order Carnivora; family Ursidae; genus Ursus; species Ursus maritimus. Next base: position 16,007,266 of record NW_024424119.1, on the reverse strand, counting down.
AATTCATTGACATCAGTGAGATTGAGGTCCAAGTGAAAATAAACCTGGGACATTTGCATCTAGGAGTCTATCTGAATGAAAGGTTCCTACTATTCACATGCCTCCAAAGGATTTTCTCTACATAGGATTTTCTCTTCTTGGTGCCACGTCTCCAAGTTTGGGAAACAGCTCACCACTTGCCCAGAAAAACTCTCTCTCTGGACATGTTCTGGCCAGATTCAAGATTCAACTCAAGTAACCATTCAGCTGGAGGTGAGTCCAGGCCAGATTAATTCTATCCTTCTTAAAGTGTTATCTCACCTTTGAGCACTGCCTTATTGGAACTATATTAGATACCGTCTTATTATATAATAATCTGCATCCCATAGCTTGTACTTGGTGATTTTATTCTGCTGTATTCTCTAGTCCTATTTCCATCTACCCAGATGGAAACTCCATGTCGGTATATATGATGCTTTATACTTCTCTTGTATCCCTTCTCTGTGCCACACATTTCTGTGCTGAAGACACAGCAGATGTGTAATCATTGATCTGTCATTAAAATATTTAGTTTTATGTCATCCAGATTAACTATATTCAGCACATATCACTCTCTTAAGGTTACTGTGTTTACTAATACCAGGTCCCAATGATTCCCCAGTCATACTGAGGGTAAATACAATTCGGTATAGAGAAGTCAAGAAAAACTAAACTAAAAGAATAGGCATGTTACAGCAGGAAGATCCCAGAATGATACAGCAAATGTGCAAAAGCTCTCAGCAATGCTAGGAAGAAACACATATTTGATGACAAGGAAACAAGACTCATGAAAACATTAGCACTATAGTGTGTAAATTGGTATTTAAGCATTAAGTTGTAGTCAGTGTCTGGCATAAACTCCCACCTCTTAACCTCATTAAATAGGACCCCAAGTAGATAGGTATAATCCTTAAAAGGTAACTATAAGAGATGCAGATTGAGTATCTGTGCCCATGCTCTGCTTTAGAAATTTTTTTTAAGATTTAATTTAGTTTGGAGAGAGATAGAAAGCATTAGTGGGGGGAGGGGCAGAGGGAGAGAGAATCCCAAGCAGAATCCGCATTGAGTGTGAAGCCCAACATGGGGCTTGATCCCATGACCTGAGCCAAAATTGAGAGTCAGTTGCTGAACCGACTGAGCCACCCAGGTGCCTCTCAGCTTTAGAATTTGACTCCAATTTTCAACTAAGACTTATGAGTCCACCTTAGTTATGTGAGTCAGAATTATACTGTGAAATGTTAGTAGATGAGTTTCTCACTTATTTTTTTTTATTCATCCTTTTTTTATTTTTTATTTTATTTTATTGTGGTCAACTCTCAACAAGAGATCTACTCCCTTAACAATCCCCTTGACTATCAGTACAGTGTTGTATAGCAGATCTCTAGAGTTTATGCATCTTCCTTAACTGAAACTTTATGCCCGTGGATTAGTAATTCCCCATTTCTCCCTTACCCCCTCCCCTGACAACCAACATTCCATTCTTTGCTTCTATGAATTGTACTATCTTAGATGCCTCATACATGTGAAATCATGAAGTGTGTCTTTCTATAACTAGCTTTTTCGATCCATACTATCACAAATTGCAGAATTTTGTTTCTCAAACTGAGGGCTACAGAGGGGAGGGGGGTGGGGGAATGGGATAGACCGGTGATGGGTAGTAAGGAGGGCACATATTGCATGGTGCACTGGGTGTTATACACAACTAATGAATCATCGAGCCTTACATCGAAAACCGGGGATGTACTGTATGGTGACTAACATAATATAATAAAAAATCATTATAAAAAAAAAAAAAGAATTTTGTTTCTTTTTTAAGGGTGAATAACACACCATCATATGTATACACTACATTTCCTTTATCCTTTCATTTTCTGAAGGACATTTAGGTTATTTCCACATCTTGGCTATTGTGAATAGTGCTGCAATGAACATGGGAGTACTAATATTGCTTCAAGATCCTGATTTCAAGTCTTTTGGATAAATACCCAGGAGTAGGATTGATAGATCATATTGTAGTTCTATTTTTAATTTTTGAGGAAACTCCACACTGTTTTGAATAGCGGCGGTACCAATTTACATTCCCACCAACAGTGCAAAAGTGTTCCAACTTCTCCTCATGCTTGTCAATACTTGTTGTCTTTTTGTTTTTATAATAACCACCCTGACAGGTCTGATATCTCATTGTAGTTTTAATTTGCATTTCCCTGATGGTTAATGATGTTGAGATTTTTTCATATAATGTTGTTCATTTGTACATATTCTTTGGGGAAATGTCTATTTAAATCCTTAGCCCATTTTTTAATCGAGTTACAGTTTTGGTTTGGGGGTTTGTTTTGTTTACAACAGAGTGATAGATGTTCCTTATACATTTTGGATACTAACACCTTATCAGATATATGGTTTGCAAATATTTTCTCCCACTCCATAGGCTGACTTTTCCCTCTGTTAATTATTTCTTTTGTTGTACAGAAGTTTTTAACTTTGATTTAGTCCCACTTGTTTATTTTTGTTTTTGTTGCCTGCGCCTTTTGATGTCATTTCCAAGAAATTGTCAAGAAGCTTTTCCTGTATGTTTTCTTCTAGGAGTTTTACACTTCCAGGCCTTATATACCTGGACTTTTCCTTCAGTGATGACTCTCCCATTTAAACCACAAGACTGGAGTCTCCACTGTCCATGGAGGGTCTGTCATAAAGGACCATAAAAGAAGAGAGAACAAGGATGGCAAATTCTAGACTTTTACACCTACCAGATATCAAATAGAAAATTCAAGGGTGAATTCTTATAGATCCAAATTGTGGAGGAAATTATCTTCTGTTTACCCACACTAAATAAAAGGCTCATAAAAATCCCAGAGGGTAGGATTGTAGCAGTTAGGTAGAAATGGTAAGTAGGAATGGGGAAGGCTTTGAAACAAGAGAAATATGAGGACACACTGCTGTGAGATTCATGCAGGAGATCTTGCCCCATGTCTGCACCCCTCGATGAGCTCCAAGGCATAAGAGAATTACAATACCACCACCCGCCCTTCCCCTGCCCAGAAGAGTTTTGAGATTTATGAATAAAGGGTACTTAAGCCTCGTTTTCTGTTTCGTTGCCCTGGAAGCTGACAAGTACTACAGAGAGTGTCCATGACACTCTGGCCTTGAAGGTGTGCAGAAAAGCTCTATGAAGTGCTCTAGCAGATGGTCAGTTTGATAAGACACTGGAAGCAGACAAACATTTTCCCAAGTTACCCAGAGTCAAGTGGATATAGCTCTCAATGAACATGGACCAACAGGCTAAGAAGACACCACAAAAATAGAAAGAGTTTGGAAGCTGTATTAATTTCCTAAAGCTGACGTAACAACGTTCTACAATCCTAGTGGCTTAAGACAACAGAAATTTATTCTTTCAAATTTCTGGAGACTTGAAATCCAAGATCAAGGCGTCACAGGGCTATTGAAGACTCTAGGGGAGAATTTGTTCCATGCCTTTCTCTCAGCTTCTGGTGTCATCAGCAATCCTTGGCATTCCTTGGCTTACAGCTGCATAACTCCAATCTTTGCCTGCATTGACACAGCCTTCTCTCCTTTCTTCACATTGTCTGCCTTTGAGAAGACACCAGTCATACCGAATCAGGGGTCCACCCTACTTCCGAATGACCCATCCTAACTACCTACAGCTGCACCTTACTTCTAAATAAGGTCACACTCTGGGTTACTAGGGGTTAGAACTTCAACATATCTCTTTTTTTAAAAAAATCCTTTAACCCATAACAGATGCTCCAGAAGATTCCAGTGAAATGGTATGGCCATGTCCGAGGACCAGATAGGGTTGCAGTGTCTTCTACATACCCACTTAGAAGAAAAATGACCCTGAACCAGATCTCTTTCTCAACCCCCATGCTCCAAAGCCCCTAGAACTTAGATCAATTCTTAGAAAAGGAGAGAAGTTAGAAAGGAAAATCCTGAATTAAATGAGTTTAAAACAGAGATGCCTGGGTTTATCTTTAATTGATTAAGACTTTTATTGTTGCAATCAGGCAATATGAGGACTCCAAAGATGAAACTAAATGGAGGTAATAAAAAATATGTGTCATATTTCTGACTCACCTGAAAATAAACATCATAATAGTTATAAATCTATCCATTCAATAACAATCCTTGATGGAGAAGAGCTGTTAGTCTTCTTTAACTGAACTTTATAAAGGCCACAAAGGGATTAATTAAGAGTAGCTAATATAATGAAAACTACATACAAACAATTTACTTAAACAAACTACAAATAACAAGGTAGTTCTTACATTTTTTTTTTAAGATTTTATTTATTTATTCGACAGAGATAGAGACAGCCAGTGAGAGAGGGAACACAAGCAGGGGGAGTGGGAGAGGAAGAAGCAGGCTCATAGCAGAAGAGCCTGATGTGGGGCTCGATCCCAGATCGCCGGGATCACACCCTGAGCCGAAGGCAGACGCTTAACCACTGTGCCACCCAGGCGCCCCTATATTATTTTTTAATCTCACTTCATTAAAGAATTTATGGCCTTCAATGCCTAGTGTGTCTAAGAAAACTTCTCCTCTGCCCCTTTGCTTTCATTGTTCAGTTTCTGCTTCATCAGTTTTCTCAGCATCCCCCAAAGTTCACTTTCTTTTTTTTTAAGATTTTGTTTATTTATTATTTATTTATTTAGAGAGACAGTACACAAGTGATGGGAGGGGCAGAGGGAGAGGGAGAGAATGGCCAGCAGACTCCTGGCTGAGCACAGAGCCCATCACAGGGCTCCATCCCAGGACTCTGAGATCATGACATGAGCCAAAATCAAGAGTCGGCCGCTTAACCAACTGAGCCACCCAGGCAGCCCACAAAGTTCACTTTCAACAACACACACCATCAAGAATCTACTTTGAAATGATAGTTTTATTTTTTATTAAAGAGAAATATTTTTATGCAACTTTGGACACAAATACTTGTCTTCCAATGTGCTCTGAAAAACGCTTGCCACAAGTTCCTATGAATGCACCGGTGGCATTAACTCTGTGCTCAGCACACACTGATCTATCCTTTCTGCTGAGCAGCCCATAGTAAAAGGGTTAGACATGACTTTATATACCAGTGGTCTTCATTTGAATGTCAGCTCTGCCACTTACCAGTGGTGTGACGTTGGACACAGTTTTTAACCTTTCTCTGCCTCTATTTACTTACTATAAAAGTGTCTAGCCCATAGGGTCATTGTGTGAATTAATTAGATGTGTTAGTACGTAAAAAGTACTTTAAGTCAGAGTCAATTTAGATAGTAAGCACTCAGTGCTTATTATTATTAAACATATAAAGAGTTATTTCAGGTCAATAAGAAAAAGGCAATCTAAAATGGGTCAAAGATTAGAGTAGGCAAACCACAAAAGAGGAAATGCAAATGATCAGTAAACAATGAAAATATAGGACCTCAACTGGTAAGCAGGAAAATGAAAATTAAAAGAAGACACTATTCTCCCTATTGGATGACAAAGTAAGAGTTTGATAACAATCAGTGTTAATGAAAACCTAGAGAAACTGGCGCTCTCATTTATTATTGGCGAAAGTGTGCATTTGATAATATTTTGGAAATTCTAAGAGCAATATTACTTTTTCCAATATGCATACTCCCTGAATGAGTATTTTCATTTCTGGGATTCTAACCAACAGGGGGAAAAAAGAAAGAAAAAGAAAAATCAGCAATGTCTAATACTCTCAAAGTCTTACCCAAAATACTCTCAAAGTCTTACCCAAAAATACATCTAAAAGATTGCTAATAGTGCTCATTTCAGCAGCACATATACTAAAATTGGAACAATACAGAGAAGATTAGCATGGCCTGTGCGCAAGGATGACATGCAAATTCATGAAGTGTTCCATATTTAAATAAGTAAATAAATAGGGGCTCCTGGGTGGCTCAGTCAGTTAAGCATCTGCCTTCAGGTCAGGTCATGATCTCAGGGTCCTGGGATTGAGCCCCTCCTGCTCAGCAGGGAGTCTGTCTGTCTATCTCCTTCTGCCCTTCACCCCCAGCTCATGCTCTGTCTCTCTCTCTCAAATAAATAAATAAGATTAAAAAAAAAAAACTTAATAAATAAATAAAAGGTTGCTAATAACACTCTCCATAAACAACTAGAATGCCCATATATAGGAAAGCAGTTGCCCAAATCAAGATACACTAATACTGTGAAACACTAATAAACTATTAAAACAACAACATAGGGGCGCCTGAGTGGCTCAGTCAGTTAAGCAACCAACTCTTGATTTCAGCTCAGGTCATGAACTCAGGGTCCTGGGATCAAGCCCCACATCAGGCTCCATGCTCAGTAGGTAGTGTGCTTCTCTCCCTCTCCTTCTTCCTCTGCCCCTCCCCCTGCTCACACACACACTCTCTCAAATAAATAAATAAATCTCAACAAAAAAGATTTAATAAAAAAAAAGAACACAGATCCTTATGGACTAACTTAAGAATAGGTTCATAACACACTATTAAGCAAAAATAGCAGATCCGAGTTTGATCTCCATGTTTCTTTATCTTCAGTATCTATTTGTACATATTTTTGTTTGTATTAACAAAGGAAATAAGCGTTGGCAGTGGTTACATTAGAGAATGAGATTAGAAAGACAAAGTGAGAGACTATCAATTTCACTTTCAACTACATACTGTTTGGATTGCTACAATAAGCAGGTATAATGATCACATTTCACACAATTGAAAAAATCATAAAGAACGGAGGAAAAAAGAGAAAAATGAATGTGTAATAAAAGTCAAAAATCAGCGAATGCATAGATACCTTTCTCGGGGCACACACAAAAACTGTTCACTAGTTACATATGAAAATGTTTCCAAAATATGTCTAATAATGGGAAGTAATTCTTATGTACAAATTATAGAGTTCTTTTAAAAGTTTAGTGCTGAGTTAAATCCCTTTATGCTCACTACATCTATCAGCAAAGGGCTACATATCACCATGGTACAATGGAAATGGGGAACGTACACTGCCAAAAGTTGGAAATGTAGTCAGGTTTTCTCTCCCGAAGAGGAAAAAGAAAAACTTAATTTTCTGAACATTTATAACAGGCCTTGGGGTAAATTCTAAAACGCAGCCTAGAGTAGAGGAAGAAACATATCATAGTGGATAGAGGCACAGGGCACAGCAGTATCTCTCTGCAGGATGAGAGGTATGGGGAAAAGGATGCCTTAAGAATAAAAGAGCTAGGATCTGATCAGAATCTAAGAAGCAGAAAACAGAAGCTATCCAAAAGCGTAGTCAGTATTTCTTTTCTCATTACTTCTAAGAAGTACAGTTTTTCACATTTTCATATCTCTAAAATTGGGATGAGTCTCATATTCAGTAGCCTGCTGCCAGTCACTGCCAGCCAGGCGATCATTTTGACGCGGTTGTCATGCCTTGATTATAAATATTCACATTGCCACCATTTCCACCGAGTTTTGAGTATTTTTGGTGTTGAGATTAATTGTCATTTAAAATATCTTCTATAGGATTACAGTATGATTTGCATTGAAGGAGAAATCATTACATATGCAGAAATAAAGCAGTAGGGAATAAATTTGATTTAGTGAAGCAAATATTCATCATATCAGGAATGACTAGAGCCCCCTATTTTCCTAGGAAACAAAAAACACGTGTTTTACAGAACCTAAGGAGAGAAAATACCAGAAGCAGATGAAGCTGTATTAGGTTTTGTTATTGAGCTGCATACAAAAGGGATTAGCTATCACATGCCAAGCAGAGGAACTGAAAATAAAAGAAATTGCTAAATCCCTTGTCATTAATGAAAGACAATGAGTGGCTCATGAGACTGATTCATGCATCACATAGGACTATCTTTAAGGCATTCCATCATAGCTTAGTTGAAACCATTTTTTTTTTTTTAGTATAACCTAGTCCAATAGTACTTCTTTCGATCAATGCCATCATAGACTTAATGAAATAGGGATAAACTATATTTTTCAATACTGAGAATTATAAAGAAAACCTACTGACTTCCTGATAGGAAGGAAGGAAGGAAGGAAGGAAGGAAGGAAGGAAGGAAGCCAGAAACAGTAGTCTAAGCTGGTAGAAATAAACAGCAACAGCTCATAACTAAGAAGAAAACAAGAGGTAGGCATGTGGACGCCGGAGTCTCTTGGGTTTATTAAAAAAAAAAAAAAAAAAAAAAGGAGGGGGGAAAAAGGCGTGAGAAGCATTGATTTAGGATAACCTGCATTCCTTTTGTGGCTCTCCTATTTGTTTTACATGTCCCTGGGCAAGTCGTTGAATCTTTCTCAGCCTGTTTCCTCCTCTTACAAAACAGACTGAACTGCATTGGACCATTTACACTTGGATATTTTTCAGTAAATTCAATAGAGTAGTGTAAATATATTTTCTTTTCCTTATGTTTTTCTTAATAACATCTTCTTTTCTCTAGCTTACTTTAAGATTACACTACATAATACATATAACATATAAAATATGTGTTAATTGGCTGTGTACATTATCAATGAGGCTTCCAGTCACCATAAGTTATTGGTTATTAAGTTTCAGGGGGAGTCAAAAGTTATACATGGATTTTTAACTGTACAAGGGTTGAACTCCTAACCCCCACATTGTTCAAGGGTCAACTATATAATAATACTTGCATCAGAGACTTGTAAGGATCAAAAGAGGAGCACAGACACATAGCCAATCAGGCACTTCGCTTGTGAATGCTCATTAAATGCTGGTCCTTGTGTTTTCGCAAAGGAAGGTGCCATCTTTAAGTGACCTTGTTTGGGAGGTCTATGTCATCGGTCTATAAGGAACAGGAGTTCTTAAAACTCTAACCTTGAAATATCAGGATTTAACATTCAAAAATTGGATAGTGAGTTAGTTGATTTGAATAATACCTTAATTTGATGCCTCTTTTCTGATGTGCTTTAATCTCAAATATTTTCCTGAACATAATTCTTCTCTTGAAGCTGCCACCAGCTGAGAAATAGTCACCCCCACCTGCTGTTTCCTCTAAAGAAAGGAACTCAGATGCAGCCCGGGGAAAAGACCTCCTCTGTCAGAAGTGATAAATCAGAGTGTATTTTTTCATTGATATCTTAATTTTTATCTCTAATTATAACTTAGAAAAGAGTTTGGGAGGCAAAATCAAACCAAGAAAAAGTTTACTTTAATAAATTTGAAAGAGAGAGATTAATCTCCAGGAAAATTAGAGAACATCCTTGTTCCACCTGAGTCCTTTTAGTCCATGTTTAATTTCAACCATCACCAGAGGTGTTAATCACATAAATGTCAAATATAAGAACAGATAAAATGTCATAACAATACAATAAATTGGTTACTTTAAAGAACAAAAAGTCATACGGTTTCTAGCAGTTTTCTAATTGTCCAGATAAATGACTGAACTCTTCTCCAAATTTTTACTGCAGAGGTGTTCGTCCCTATATAGTATTTTGGGCAGGCATATGAGTCTCTATAGGGACCATAAGAGAGTATTGCTTCCATTCTTTTGGGATACATTTTCCTCTTAGGGTTCCCCCACCAGGATGATTACAAACAGGAAATGGTCATTCAAGGATGAGCTTCTCCCTCTTTTAGGCACTGGACTAAGAATGATTAATAGAAGAGAGAAAGAAAGAGATCCTATACTTTGGTTTCACTTAGAATCACTAAAACACACTGCTTTAAAGAAACTTTACAAAAGAAAATTAGGGGGAACAAAATGGAAATAAATACAGAGTCAAAAAAGAATGAAGTGCAATTCCTTTCTATTTAGGTTTACAGACATATATTGACAATCTACTATGTCCTGTATGCATTTTGTGAAAAGCTCAGAACCTAGTGGGGGAAGCAGATATGTGAACACGTTTTTAACATCTAATATTGCCAAGGGGGAAACAGGGGTGTGAAGATGGTTATACTCCTCTATAGACATGCTTCAAGGTTCTCTGACCTACTTAATTCCATATTCTAACTTGAGACCTATATTTTAATTCAAAGGATTGCAAAATTTGCAGGCACCTGCATCCCTCCATCACTTCCTGAATCCCAGTCCATCTCTGTATTGTGACTATTATTGATGTGTAACACCAACAATCCCACTCCTAGATATTTATTTCTTTGCAGTCAAACTAAAAGTTATATTCCTATTCCAGCTGCCTCCTTATTTCATGGAGAGGAGGTAGACTTAACAGTTAAGAATACAGACCTGGCATAAAATCCAGTTTTCAGTACTTAACAGTGTGACCCCAGGCAAATTATCTCACTTCTCTAAACCTCCGCTTTATCCTTTGTAAATGGGGCTAATAATACTCACTTTGCTATGTAAGGATTAAATGAGATAGTGAATAAAAATGATTCACAGAGTCTAGTACAAGATAAGCTTTCAATAAAAGTGTGCAATTTACTATTATGTTACTTTACCACAGTTATCCAATTCAAAAACAAGCTCATCTATATGTAAGATCTTGTTCCCCCTTCCCAGAGAGTGGTATTATCGTCAGTGTAGTGCAACAGTAACACATATTATCATACCTTCACTTACTAAGAGCTACAGAGTAAACTCGTTTAACTGAAGATATTTAAACCCATTTAATAAGAATACATGGGTGAAGGGAGTCAAAAGATACAAACTTCCAGTTATAAAATAAGTAAGTCACAGAGATGTAATGCATGGCATGGTGACTATAGTTAATAATACTGTATTACATATATAAAAGTTGCTAAAAGAGTAGATCTTAAAAGTTCTCATCACAAGGAAAAAAATTCTGTAACTATATATGGTGACGTACCAAATCAGCATGTTATACACCTGGAACTAATACAGTGTTGCATGTCAAGTATACCTCAACAAACAGATAGATGATAGATAATGATTGATAGATGATAGATAGATAGATAGATAGATAGATAGATAGATAGATAGATAGATAGATAGATAAAGAATTTTAAAGAGAGAGAACAAATAATATAGATGGCAAATTTTGGAAAAAGAAAACAAGAATAAGCAATCACTTATTGAGAAACCCCTGTGTGTCATTCCCAGATGGTCTTTTAGAACCTTGCTATACCCCCATCAAAAGGTGGAATCTTATTTACCCTCCTCTTGAAACTGTGCTTTTGTGACTCATTCAACAAATAGAATGCAGCAGAAGAACATCACGTGACTCTTCAGGCTAGATTATGGAGAGCAAAGCGGTTTTTATCTGGTCATCTGTGTGATGCCTGCTTTTGAAATCCAGCCACTATGCTGTAATGAAGCCAAGAAGCCACATGAAAAGAGTATGTATAGGTGTTCTCACAACAGTACCAGAGAAGATGCCAGTAATAGCCAACATTGATCCCCAAAACAAATGAGTAAATAAGTTGATTAGAGTCCATGCTTTCTTTTTTTTTTACTTAAATTCAATTAGCCAACATACAGAACATCATTAGTTTCAGATGTAGAATTCAATAATTCATCGGTTGCGTATATCACCCAGTGCTCATCACATCACATGCCCTCCTTAATGCCCATCACCCAGTTATCCCATCCCCCCACCCATTTCCCCTCCATCAAACCATAGTTAAGAGTCTATCATGGTTTGTCTCCCTCTCTGATTTCTTCCCATTCCATTTTCCCTCCCTTCCCCTATGAACCTCTATACTGTTTCTTACATTCCTCATATGAGTGAAACCATATGATAATTGTCTTTCTCCGACTAACTTATTTCGCTCAGCATAATACCCTCCAGTTCCATCCACATCAATGTAAAGGGTAAGATTTCATCCTTTTTGATGGCTGAGTAATGTTCCAGTGTGTGTGTGTGTGTGTGTGTGTGTGTGTGTGTGTGTGTGTGTATCACATCTTCTTTATCCATTGATCTGTCAATGGGCATCTGGGCTCTTTCCATAGTTTAGCTATTGTGGACATTGCTGCCATAGACATTGGGGTGCAGGTACCCCTTCTTTTCACTACATCTGTATCTTTGGGGTAAATACCTGGTATTGCAAATTGCTGGGTCATAGTGTAGCTCTATTTTTAACTTCTTGAGGAACCTCCATACTGTTTTCCAGAGTGGCTGCACCAGTTTACATTCACACCAACAATGTAAGAATCCGCACTTTCAAATCAACCCGGCTGTTGCCATGTGGAGCAGAGATGGACTGCCCCACTGTCTTCCCTTCTTCCATCCTTTACTTCCCACACTAGTCACTTCTTTCTTCAATCTAGTCCTTTATCTAACCACTTCACACCTACAGAATTTCAAGAAGCTCCTAACTATCTTCTCTGCTTCCTTCTATACCCCTAACAACACCCAACATGTAACTAATAACAGGTCACTCCTCCTAAAATATTAAGTTTATCCTGTCATTTCTCTATTAAAAAGTAGTCAAGAGCTCACCACACACTAAAGAAGAAAGCTCAAATACATAGCGAAGACTCCAAACTCTATCCCAACTTACCTCTTATATCTTGTTATTATCTCCTCCCAACAAGAACCTCTTGATACTGCCAGACAGGAGTGTTTTCTATCCCTTAATGGAACCTCACAAATATGTACCCTTGCTTATAATATCACATGGTGAATTCTTCATCCAGTGGTATGGAAAACCTAGTTCAAACAGACTCATTTCAGCCCGTTTTTAAATATTTAAAAAAATTTTAAGCCAGTTGTTAAATCACTGATAGTTTGAAATTGGCTATGGTAGAAGTATTTACACCACAGAAACTGGAAAATATTACAAATCAGAGTTTTGTAGAAATGGGAAGGGGGAGCTAGTTTATTAGGACATCATTGCCTTCATCTCTCTGTATCACAAACTCAAGTCTATCCATATTTTAGATCCTAGATCGAATGGAATCCTCTCCATGAGGCCTTCTCTGGTCACCTCCTGTGTACTTTTGCTAGCCTCTAACAGTTTCTGTAAAGTTCTTATTTGTCTTTAAAGTCCCACTGCTTATAGAAGGTATTTCCTCAATAATATGGCAAGAGAATTGAGGAAGGGAATTTGCTTTGCTTAGGTTTAGTTTAGGCATGACTTAATGCCATGCCATGTGCATTATAATTATCTAAGTATTCAGAATGGGGCTGATACTATGGAATCCCTCAATAATGCTCTAAAAACTCCAGCAGTAGGTCCCTAAAGACTTTACCACAATTTTCCCAAGTAAGAAAGAGGGGTGCTCAGGGAAGATATTATAACCATAAGTCTATATAATATCTTAACTGTCAGTGGAGTTGATATACTGAAGCTGTAAGACATTGATGAGAGAAATTGAACAGACACAAATAAATGAAAAAGATATGCCATGCTCATAGGCTGGAAGAATTAATGTAGTTAAAAGGTCCATAATACCCAAAACAATCTATAATTCAGTGTAATTCCTATCAAAATTCTAGTGGTAATTTTCATAGAAATAGAATAATCCTAAATATGCGTGGAACCACAAAAAATCCCAAATAGCCCAAGCAATCTTGAGGAAGAAGAATAAAGCTGGAGACATCATGCTCCCTGATTTCAAACTACATTACAAAGCCAGAGTAATTAAAACAGCATGATATTAGCATAAAGACGGGCACATAGATCAATGGAACAGAATAGAGAGCCCAGAAAAAAACCCACACATATATGTTCAGTTAATTTATAACAAAGGAGCCAAGAATATACAATGAAGGATAGAACAGTGTCTTCAATAAACGATGCTGGGAAAACAGGATAGGCACATGCAAAAGGATGAAATTACACCCCCCTCTTAAACCATAGATAAAAATTAACTCAAAATGTATTAAACACTTGAATGCAAGACCTGAAACCATAAAAACTCCTAGAAGAAAGTATAGGCAGTAAGCTCCTTGACACTGGTCTTGGCAATGAGTTTTTTGATTTGACACCAAAAGCAAAGGCTTTGAACAAAAGCAAAAATCAACAAGTAGGACTACATCAAGTAAAAAGATTCTGTATAGCAAACTAAACCATCATTGAAATAAAACAGCAACCTACTAAATAGGAGAAAATATTTGCAAATCATGTATCTGATAATGGGTTATTAACAGCTGCTCTTTCTTACTCCAGTGGGAAATAAAAGGATGAGGCAAGGCCCAAGAATAATTGGAAGAAAACCCTCCTCTTGGAAACTGGAGGAAGAAGGAAGAACGGTCTCCCTTTCCCAATTGCAAGGATTATAATAAATCAAGAGGTAGCATGCAAGGATTTTCATGATTTTCCCCAAACTGATTGAGAGCGATCATATGAAGACTGGTCTAGGTGAACAGTTACAGAAGTTCAGGGAAGGGATCTATGAGAACAAATGTGTGTCACCCACCATCTCTTAAATGAACACTCTCTTTAACTGCTCATCTACTAGGACTACTACCTGTAATGTATCATTCTACTCTCTAAAAGTCATATTCCTTTAGTATTTAATTCAAAAAATTCTTATTTAGCATTTATTCTGTGCTAGGCTCTGGGATACAAAAAAATTATATATATATATATAATTATATTATATATATATTATATATTATATATTATTATTAATTATATATCATTATTATAATATATATAATATACATTTTATATATTTTTATATATATTATATATATACATATGTATACATATATATATATATATATACATATGTATACATACATACATATATATATATATATATATATATATAAAATGATTCCTGCCCACAGGAGCTTATGTTCTGGAAAGCAGGAGTTATAAAGGTAATTGTCAAGAGACAACCCTAACAAATCAGGAAAAGGCCTATACCCAAAACAAGCACATGACACCACGGAAGCCCAAAGGACTCTTAAATCAGACTAATAAAGACTTGCAGGGAGGAGGTGATATGTACCCTAGGCTTTAAAGGATGACTTGAAGACATGAATGTAGTAAATGTAGAGACAGCAATATAAAATGACAGAAAGGCATGGGAAGCACAGTGCATCTGAGAACATCACTAAATTCGAAGGACATGGTAGATTTGCAGCTTTTTTTTTAAGATTTTATTTATTTGACAGACAGAGACACAGCAAGAGAGGGAACACAAGCAGAGGAAGAGGGAGAAGCAGGCTTCCCGCTGAGCAGGGAGCCCGACGTGGGGCTCGATCCCAGGACCCTGGGATCATGACCTGAGCCGAAGGCAGACCTTTAACGACTGAGCCACCCAGGAGCCCCAGATTTGCAGCTTTTTAATCACCTGAAATAATGGATTGGAGAAGCTAATAGTGAGCAGTGGGCACTATCTAGTAAACTCGCAAATAATCCAGGCAAGAGATGAAGGGAACGCAAGGCAATGGAAATGCAACTGGAGAGGAAGGGGTAAATTCAGATGCTACTTAAGGGTTGGAATCAATGTACTTGTGCCTCTTTGGAGGAGGCAAGGTGGAAACAGAGGAGTCAAGGATTACTTCTAAATTGCTAAGTCCAGATGCCACACTGGACAACTTTCCATCTCCTAGGGCAGGGTCTTTCCCCCAAAGCTGTCTTGCCCTGTTTGCAACATGTATTCTCTGTACTCCAAATCTTCCAGACAGAGAGACCAGCACATGCAGAGCTGTCTGCCTGTGTTGTACGGTAGTGTCACAGCCTTGGATTTTCGAGAAAGTCGAGAGTTAACTGTATTTACAAGGTTGGTATGCACTACACCCGTCCTCTTCCCTCTTCATGTCATATTTTAATCAGTCAAGCTCTTGATAATTAACATGACAAGTGACCCTTTGACAATCATATTAAACTGCATGATTTTTTCCACCTCCCATACTACATGGTAATCACATGCATGATAGGGAGTGGGAGGCATTCTCCTTTAATACACTGGCTGGGGTTTAAATATTCAGGGTGTTAAAACAGATGGCATCGGGCACTATATTCTATATACAACTCAACCTGCTCCATATCAGCACTGCAAAGGATGGCTGACAGAAAATCTATGGCTCAGGCTCCAGCACAGAAAACATTAATGCAAACATCTTCTGCCCAAAGGACTTGGCATTTACCACACTTTCTACTGGAAGCACAAGGTTCCTGTGCCAAAGGTCAGGGGCAGAGGGATTAACTTTTCCCATATATTTAAGCAAACTGTCTATCACACCAAAAGTGCAGGGATACACACATACACACACACACTCCGTTTATTGTAGTTGATTATGAAAAAGGTCAGTTGAGTGATTTGCTGCCAAACACACACACACACACACACACGCACACACACACAACCTGCTAACATTAGCAAAATAGAAAAAGAATGACCAGCTCTTAGATTTCAAACAACAAAGAAATCTAGTGTTGCTTTCGATAGAATCTATTGCTTTCAAAGATTGAAATCCAAGGATGTTCACTTTTCAGTTCAATAGGTCATTTATCCACCAAAGACTCTGCAAAGCAAGACAAGAAAACGAAACAAACAATTGTGTATGTGCCAAATGTCAATATATATACAGTTGATATGTATACATCAAATGTTAATAAATGAATTATTTGATAAATCATGCTTCACCTCTTCAAATATAATATTTATAAAATATACTTAGATGACCTCTGTATCCAACTTAGCGGAGAATATGACACTCATCAAAAAATAAAATATTTCTTTCCTGTGTTTTCTATTTGCTTGGGAATCTAGAACACTACATGTATAAATACACAGTGAACACACTTATATATTGTATATATTTCATACATTATACATGTATACATGTGTATATTATATATCCCATGTTATAAATTACAAAGTACATGAAATATAATATGTTACAAATATATGTATAAGTTCATACTTCTCCAAAACTGAAATCTAAGATTTTAATATTTATATTCTTTCCTTTTGTGCATTCGTATTTCTCCCAAATTAAAATCTATCTAGAGTGGCAAAGACGTGCACCCAGGTGGAGTATAGAAGTTCTGATCATCACTCCTCCTTTCCATTTTCTTTTGAGTGCATTTTGTGAGTCCCAGGGAAGTATTTAATCACTAGCCGTGAGTGATGTCATCCACTTATATGTCATCTTGCACATCTGTTTCGGGGCACACGCTGGGAATGCACAACATTTCCCATAGGGTCAGATAAAAAGGAAAAGCTTCTTTCCTCCACTGATAGGCTTGAATGATGCAAAACAGGCCAGGTTTAAAAAAAAAAAAAAAAAAAAAAGCAAAAAGCTGCTCTGTAAAATTCAAAGCCAAAAAAGATTTCAAGTTGAATCTTTGACAGAGACTGCTTTTAAAAAGACCTCCTATCAGTAAAAAGTGCTGTTCTCCAGGTGATTTCGCATATATTTTTAATGCCAATTCGTGTCAGTATTGACACTATGTTTTGACAGTAAGAGGAATTAAAATGATTCTGAGTACCTGAGGTGACTCTATTGACACATCAGATTACACTTAATGTTTTAACAGCAAAGCAAAGTTGAGCAAAGCAGTCTTCCTACCATGCCTGGCTGATTCAAGTCTTTTCCAGCCAGGACGGTATACCTTGTAAGGAAGAGACATCTCAAATAGAATCAGGAAGCTTGGACTATAAAACAGACTTAGAATAACAAATTCTCTACCCTTTAAAGTTAATGTTCATTCTTTTTAGTGGGAATAATTCAAAAACTAGCTCTTTATCAAGGATTCAGAATTTCCTCCCTCAGGAATTCCCTGACTTCAGAAGCTCAAGCTGGAGGACCATAAGCATAGTGGCTGCAGCAAGACCAAAGCTCCAGGCCTGAAGTTTCCGCAGGTCCCCGGGAAAGCAGTGAGGATCTCAGGGTCTATGCTTTCAACAAGGTATATTAGAGCAAGAAGTCCAAGGTATCTAAGGATTCATGAATCATCACATTTTTGTGCAATTCTAAATCTTCTAACCATGCAGAAGGGGCCTACTTATAGAAGGTCAGCTGTGCAATTTGTTAAGAATTATTCCCGTAGCTGAAGTCTACATGGAAAAAGTACAAAGGACAATGAAGATTAAGCTGTCATCAGGCCAAAGGAGATGCCAATTCAAGGTAAAGGTGTCACCCAAGTAGACCCTAATAAGAGGGGCTAGCTACGATTTTTAAGTGGGAAAGAGCTAATAACCCTTTCCTTATTATTTTCTACAAAACACAAAAAATATCTAGCACATTGGTGGGGAATACCTGATTATTTCATATCAATAGAATTAGACCTAGGAATTCCTAGATTTAACAGGAATTATCATAAAACAGGAATTTGTTACCAAGAAGTAACAATTCTTATTTGTTTATTTACAACTGAATATTTACTTTATGTTTTTCAAGGTGGTTTTTTTTTTCCCTTTCCCATCTGATTCAACACAGCCCAGAAGAGAAAGTATCTGCTAACACCTAGGACTATGGGATTTCCAAAACATAATTTTTCGTCAGTGTGTTTGTATATGAATCTAGGTGGAAGGAAGCAGATAATTCTCCCTAAAAGACATATTTTGCAGCTATCTGTGGAAAACAGGCAAGCCATTGCTCACCTAGTGCTGGTAATCACAAAGCATTTTTCTGAAAGCTTTGTAAATGCTTTTCGCCCTACAGATAAGAGATTTAAAGTAGACAGAAATAAATGACAGAGCTCACAGTGACTTACCTCTATGGCACTGCCGCTTGCCTAGCAGGCTGAAAACTCCAGGCTTTTCACAGTCCCTGTCAGATTTGACTCTCCTGCTGCCGGCCAAGATGTGATGGCAAAGAAGGCAGTGGGGAGAGAAGAATATGAACAGGGATCCAAGTCAGCCAGACCCAGAGTCGAACCCAGGTCTGCCACTTACTAGATGTGAAGCCCAGCTTCTTATACGGCAAAGTCAGGATGATAAACCCATCTCTGAATGCTGTTAGGAGTAAGTTTAAGTGTCTGGATTAGTGCTTAGAACATAGGCTGGTGGCTTTTCCTTTCTTGGGAGCACATATATTGCTTTTTGGGCAGATGGTGAAAACAATCTTAGTATAACAACTTACATTTACACACTAAAGTAAGAATATCCCACAAATGAAAATCTACCTGCCATTTTACGTAGGCCATATACACTTTTCAATTCCTGGCAGCCTCAGCTACCTTTTCACAAACCCCGTACTGCAGAAGTCATTGGATGCATTTCTTCCCTAGGTGCTTCTCTCCCGTTTAACAGAGAGCCCGAGAGGTTGGGCTTACAATGGAATGGATATCTAACATCTTGACAGTCAATTCTCAGCATCGCTAAAACTGCAGAGTATGAGCAGAGGATAACTGAGCTAGAAAAAGCTTGTGGTAATTCTCATGTTCATAACTGGTTCAGTATGACTTACAAAAGAAAAAAAAAATTTCCCATGTGTACCCAGAGGTACTTTGTGCAGTGCCTTCACTAATCCAGAGGAATGNCGCTTTAGCTCTGTCCATGGTATCCGCACAGCTGAGCAAGTGGGAACCCCGTGCACCACTCAGCCCCGATCCCTTCAGTCCTTGCATCCACCACTCCCTCCTCGACAGGCAAAGAATGAAACTCTGAGGCCCCAATACTCTGCCTCTGCCTCCTCCTCTCCCTAAGGCTGGCTCTCAAAATATATATTCTGGCTTTGCCATTACTTGTGTTCCCTTTTCCCTTCCTAGTCCCAAAGTCGTTTTCAGATCATGACCAACATCAACATAGAACTATTCAGCAAAAAAAAAGAATTATACCGTATGAAAGGGCTTTCTTTAGTTACATATGTACACATGTACACACACACACACACACACACACACACACATCAATATAGCCACCTTAAAATATAAAAACCTATTTATTTTAGAGAGAGAGAAGGGGAAAGGTAGAAAGGAAGGGCAAGAGGAATTTAAGTCTTTTTTTCAGTTCTTTATGTGTTACTACTTTCGCACCCTTACAGTAATCTCCAATTGCTACTGGCTTCCTCAGGATCAATATGTCCCAGAGAGCCAAATCAAATCTGAATTAAGATCAAATCTTCATTTAGCTCCTACATCTACATATTGCCAAATCCCCCAACACAATAGAGATCTTCTCTCCAAACTGATACCTTCTCATCCCTCAGCCCAAATAAGTTCTGCTTTTATCATTGCATCCATATGTTGATTCAACAAATATACACTGAGTATGCATCATAGATCAGGGACTGGACTGCACTATAAAAATATAAAAAGCGCTGTTCTTTACCCTGAAGAGCTTAGAATAAATAAGGGAAACAGAGAAACCATCAATACTAGGAGGGCTAGAGAAAAAGAATGATTTGAACCAAGACATCATGGAGGACTTCCCAGATGAAGAAACATGCGTTCACAATGAATGGACTTGCAATCTTCAACGAGATTCCAAAGTTGAGAAGGTGTTTCCAGTAATGAAAATAGCATATGCAATGACATGGCACTATGAAACAGCTCTGTACTGACTGAAAACTGCTCTTCATACAGCGAAAGGACCCCAGGGGACAGTGGTAGGCAGTAAGATTAGAGAAGCAATCACAGACATATCATTAAGAATTTGTCAAAGGAGTTTAATCAAGGAAGTGGTATAATCCCATTTGCATTTAGTAGGCTATGGCTGCAGGATAAAGACTGAGTTAAAGTGGGGTGGAGGATAGAGTCAAGGAGCCCATTCCTCAGTAATCCAAGCAAGAACTGTTAAAACAGTAGACTTTGCTATAAAAGGTAGGAAACATTGAAGATAAAACTGAATGAACTGTTTATAGCTATTAGGTAAGAGTGAAGGTGAACAAAATAACCTGAGATGACTCCTGGGTTTCTGTCTCTGGTAGAATGGTGGTATCATTCCCTAAGACAGAGACTATAGAAGGATGAAAACATTTAGAGGAAAAATGAGCAGTGCAGTTGGATATTGAGTTTGAGGTAGCCACGGAATATAGGAGGAGAGTAGTCTATGGAAAGTTAGATAGGTAGTTCTAGAAATCAGGAGAGGATCTAGGCAGGAAGAAAACAAAACTACTGACAAGACAGTTTATGTGGAGTTTCCTGGATACTCACTACTAACAGAAAATCTTATGCTTTTCTTCTTCTCCCCTCCATCAGCTCAATGTTTCCTATTCTCTTTGACCCACAATCACTTGCAAACATAACGCATATAATCAAATAAGGCTTTCTTTGACCCCCCACTATATAATAAGGCAAAAGAAAATAAGAAAACTAAACTAATGATATCAACCAAATTTAATATAATCAATTTAGTAAATTTTGGTTAAGTATAAAAGAGCAGGTGCTCCACACACATTAAGGAAACACTCTGAGTTTTTAGTTCTGAGAAACCGATTTCATGCTTCCCATCTTGCAGCATTACTAAAGAGGATATTGCATTATTTTATTGTTTACCAGAGGCCCACACTTAGTAGTAAAATAAGACTGCATGTCCTACTTGCTCCTTCTTGCCTTTCCCGGACATCTGGGGCTCCTAACGTGTCAGTTTGGGACTTTATATCTTCAAATCAGAGTAGGCACAGCTCTTTCCACTCTTTCAGGTTCAGAGCTGAAGGTGTGGAGAATCCACTCCAAACTACAAATTATTTTGAATTGGACACACATGCCACGCATTTATGGACAGTGTAGCACTTGGTGCCTGTCACGTGTCCAGTCAACAAACGCAGGAGAAAATGACTTTTACCTCCTCGGGCACTAAGCTACAGAAACACTGTGATGACAGTTTTTCTCTGGTATTATATTTTGTGGGAGGAGAGAGGTTTATTTCAAATTAATTTATAATCTGTGAAAACTGCTAAAAACATGCCTCACTGCACCTAGACGCACGGTATGCACCACTCCCTTGTAAAATCCATTTGAGGGGCTTTCAGGGCAGAACAATGTTCCTGGCTCCCGGGTCAGGCTGCCAGCATTAGCTACTGGTATTCAGAACCATGAAATCAATTTAAGGAGTCAAAGAGGCCCGTCACGTGGAGAGGCTTGGAAAGACAGCACTAAATGCCACTACAGTGTCTGAAGGTTGCACCGGAGGAATTTCAGTCCACCGGAGGTATCACCTGGGCCAGTGCACATATGTTTTTCTAAAACAAACGAAGTCCTTTTCTTTCACAAGAACCTCGTTTCTCATTATTGGAGTCTGTCGAGGCAATAGCCAGTTTTTCATCCAGTTTTGCACTAATGTAACGCTTGTCAATAGTCAATTGGTCCCATTTGATCCAGGGCTTACATACCAAGGGACTTCGTTACAATCACCCAATGTGTCAGGCCCTGATTAAAGTTGTTTTTCCTGCGGGGCTTATGGATCCATATCTATTTTGCTGCTCTCCAGCTGTCTCATAACTCAACTATGAGGCTTTCCTTCAAAGCTAGGCGTTTTGGTTGGCACCTGGTTTTGTACAGCAATATTACTACTGCACACAATTACAAAATGGTTTTTCTTTCCAGAGATTTATAAACTTTTTCCTCAGACTCAGAGCAATTTGCACCCACCATATCTAAACCAACGTTGTATTAATTAGCCAGAGAATAGAAGACTCTGGCATCAAACTCAAACATTTACCCTTCGGGACTCCTATTTTTTTTTTTTATTATTATTATAAATATCATTGCATTGACAGTTGGGTACATGCACCAGCGACACAGTAAAGAAATATTTGTTCAGGGCTTCTCAGAAAAGAGGCAAGCAGTGTTGTAAAGGAATCCAGAGGCCCTTTCTATAGGTGTTGGTAAATATTTGTTCTGAAACAGTGGGAGGCAAGTAGGTCTCAAAGACAAGGTAAGAAACAGAGAGCCAACAGGTAGCCTATGGTGAACCTAGATAGAGTATGGGACAGATACCAAAGTGGAATAATTCCTGGAAATTATGAGTTAAGGTAGAACCCCGGTGCTTAAGAGCTAGATAAGTTATTTATGGAAAGAAAAATAAAGTATGGAATACCCACACCAGAATTCAGGACACATCTGAATTTAAGGTAAGGTTGTGGGCTAAAACAGATGAGCAATAATAATAAAGAAACAAGCACGCAGGCAAGGAGATAGGTATCTGTGAGTCAAGTACCCAAAGCAACATTCCAAAACACAGAATAAAGAAGACAGATTAAAAAAAAAAAAAAAATCACTGTGGTAGCCACAGGCCCCAGTAAAGAGACCGTGTGGCGAGGCAATCATCTGCCCCGGGCAAGAGACTTAGCACCTCCACAAGGGCACAAACCAATTCCACAGCAGAACAGCCTGTTTGAGAAGTAAACAACAGCATCTGGACAAATGAAGGGAAATGCCCAGCAAATCCGAACAAGTAAGTTTCACACAAAAAGGCCCTTCCCCTCTCCGTTTAGCCTTTTCCTTTTTTGGAGTCGGATGGATTTTAAATAAAAGCTATCCACTAATTTTTGGGACCATTCTATGAATTCTGTATGAAATATATGCACATGTCTTCTTTAATTCATACCATTTCCCCTGGTCTCTAAGATCTAGGGGGAATTAGGAGTGTGATATAACCAAGTAAAGTAGAATAGACAAGGAAAAGACCACAGGTCAAGGAGTCCAAGTTTTAATCTCTGCTGCACAATCCATTCAGAGTTTGGAATGAGAGAAGTCTTTAAATTTGGAAAGTTGCTTTAGAATCATTTTAAAGAGACCGGGAAGACTTTATTCTTGGGAATCAACCATGAAGATTTTTGGTTTAATCAGGACATTAATACCCAAATTTAAGAGAAGACTGTGGAACAAAATCTGTTCTTTCCTCAGGAACCAGTTACTTTAATAACATGTGCCAACAGATCTTTTAAAAAATATTCTACCAAGAATGAGAAACCAATTTTTAATATTATATTTTACTCAATAGATATTGTTCCAGTGAAAAACCTTGACTAACTGCCCTAACAAAATACTTCTTATAATTTTGGCCATAAATTCCTCTCTCTGATTATGAACAGTTTCAATTATTACTACTACAATGACTCAAATTGATAATAATGCTACAATAATAATAATACTTAACTTCTAAAAGCTTCCTGTTGGCGTGGTACTTTCATTTTCCTATCATTTTTTCAATTGTGATGAACAAATAGGTATCAAATGATTTTCTACGTCATTTGAAAGAACAATTAGAAACTTGAAGATTGACTCTAATAGTCCTCCTAGGACTGTCAGCAAAATTTGATTTGAGGATCTCTTGATTATTTTCTGTGTCGTGTCTTTGGTGCTGAGAAATAAGATCTAGTATGTCTCATAGTTCTGTTTATGGTCAGATTAATATCAAGGAAAACAGATATTCTGAGTGGAAGAAAGGGAAATTTGCTCTTTATCAAGTGAATTTTTTTCAGAGCAAAATATTCATAGGTAACAACGGAAGATCAAACATTACTGGTATTGTAACTTTTTTATTAATAAAGAAAAATAATAAATGATTTCTCCAAAAATATCTTGAAGGCACACAAAAATCATTTTTAATTTTGTTTTTAACCAGACAGCTTTATGAAAAATGGGATGTTGTTGTCATTTTAAAACTCTGAAAGGAAACTTATTTTGCAATCATTTTATGATAAACTCATTCCAAGAGAAGCCCCCTTCTTTGTCTTGCTACAGAATTTTCTCTGGAGCCATAGTAGGCACCATGCAAGAAAGTAAGATAATTCCCTTGAAAACGTTCCAGGATTTTTTTCTACTATCTTGTGCTTTAGTAAACTAAGGAGAAGGAGCACATTAGCTACAAAGTACAACTCTACTGCTGTGAGAACTACTACGCGGGGCACTTTGGTGTAGAATCTATACCTCAAAATAAACACCTTCCAATATCAGCTGAGGAAATGAGGTGAGAAATCAGAACACACCTTTATGCTGAGAAAGTTGTCTACATTCCTCCCGTCGTGTTTATTATTCAGATATTATGGAATGAATGCTTAGACTTTCAAGAATGAGAAGCCACTGTTTACCAGAAAGAACGAGAACATATTTTATCAATAGAACAATCTCAAAACCTGTTGACTGTTGTGGCAGTGATCCCTAGTGTTCTCATTTAACTCAATGAAAATTTTAATCCTGCCGCAATGGAAGAGAAAACTTCTGTGAATGGCCGTGTTCAATCAGAGGCATCTACTGCTGATGTTACATTCAATTGAGATCAAGCAGGAGGTGTATAAAAATAGCAAGAATTTCGTAAAATTTCCATTTGGTCCTCTACATGTATAGATCAGTGACCAAGATTCTCAAATGTTCTAGGAAATATAGGTAAGAGACAAATGTCACTGATAAAAATCTATAGTGACCATATATATATATATTTTTTTCCAGGTAAGAAAAGCCCCTTTCCAACCAAAGTAAGACAAAAGATTTTATGACATAACCATACACTCTGACACAAATTCCCTTTTCCTCTTGCATTTCTCTTTACTTAAAAATCACTTTCTGCTTTCCATTTTCCATTATATATTTCTCCAATTTTTGCACCATTTTTTACCAAGCTTCTCCTTTTACTCCTTTCTCATTTCTTGACATTTTAAAGTCTCATCTCTTTGTCTTTTCCTCATTTTTACTCACACCTGCTGTGAAATCTTCTCTTTGTAGAGCACCGACTAGGTTCCACACTTTTGTGCTTTCGTTTAGAAATAGTATAAGTTATCAAAAGAGAGATGGCTCAAAGATCTCTCAAGACCCAGCATCCAAAAAAAAATCATAACAAAAAATTTTGAATCCTAGTCAAGTAATGAAATGCTTTTCGCTGCAACTGTGATCAAGAAATAGGACTAATTAAATTACCAACATGTTGGCAGAGAGAATCAAAGAGGATTTCAGAGAGAAATGGGGCATTACCCAGTTGAAAAGGAATTAGTAGTTTAGTAGTTGCATATATTGACCAGTCCACTACCTTCTGAATTCAGGGTTAATCTTTGTACCTCTAACTCTGAGCATAGTGATTTTTCCATAATTAGTACTTAATAAATACGTATTGAATTTCATTCATCTAACTTGAGTCAAGTCTCCAACTACCATCAAAACTGCCTGGTTAGTAAAAAAAAAAAAAGAAAGAAAGAAAGAAAGAAAGAAAGAAAAGGAACAAACTGCCTGGTTAATTAGATGCCTCTATTTCTTGTGGTGAGTTTCTTGTATTCATGTATAGGTAAGAATAATGAAAAACAGTCATCTTAACACTGGCTAATTGTAATACCTAATGATCACTGGTCATCCACTATATTCAAGTACCTTCTGTAAAGACCATTAGATTATTTCTAAATTTTCCAAAAAGACTTTCAAGGAGGTATTCTGATTTTATAGATTAGGAAACAATCCCAAGATTTTGAGTAGCCCACTTAACTCATCTGCTATGTAAAGGGGTGAGGGTCTGGACATATGCCTGTCTGGCACTAAAGCCCATGCTTTCTGATTACCCCACACTGCAAGTGTAGCCCTAGGTACAACAGATAGGACTGGAGGCGGGGGAGCTACAAAGGGAGATTCCAAGGATTAAAACAATTAATACAATTTGTAAAAAATAAATATTTTTTACAAATTTCCATTTCAACAAGTCAGGCATTCTGGTCATTTATCTTTGCATGTAGAGGGATACACTGTTTGAAGTTTTTTTCAATCAGAGGCATGTCCCCAGTGTGTCTGCGGTCATCTCTCACTTGATTACAGGAAAACTAAAACACGCAGCCAAGTATGCAAGCTTACCAGCATTGGTTACATCTTCCCCTTTATTTACTGCTTGAAAGTATGCCCCTTTCTTTGGCAAACAATACACTTAGTTAAGAATAACTCTATTATCCTTCTGTAAACAGGACTATTGCAGAGGTGACACTCAGTCCCTGCAGCAGAGGCAAGCAGATGGCACTTCATGGCTCCCCACTGGCCAGGCCACAGAGTGGCTTTGATGGCAGCCAGTTGCCTGCCCTCTCAGGGTGAGACATACGAATACAGCTGCTCTTTGGGGAGAGAGCTGGGCAAGAGAGGCAGAAAAATGACTGTCTAGAGGGGAAAGAAGAAGGAGGGAGGAGGCCAGGACAACAGGCTCACTTAGAATTGGTTCATTTTACCAAATAATTGCTGCAGAGGAATAAAGACCATTGATATACAGTCTCAGTTTTGTCATGGGACAAAGCATAACATTCAATCTGACGTCTGGGCTTCTTGCCCATAATAAAACGTACCGCATAATGAGACTGATTTCCTGCATAAAAAAGAGGTGAATAATTTTTATTTCCAGTGCAAATTATCACCATTAGTTCACAAAATGCTTTCCTTGTTCAGGAATTACAGGAAGGAGGAAATGTCAAAACAGAACATAAAGGAGAAGCAATTTAAATATATTACTAAATCATAATCCTTTTATGGGATTGTATAGTTTACCAAACATTTTCACCATTGTTTGACTAAATTGGACAAAAACCAAACCTTTCAAGACAGGGCCTATTATCCTTCTTTTACAGGTGAGAAATCTAGGACCAACTGGGTTACGTAAATTGCCCAAGGTCTCTCTGGTTGTATTGGTTAATTTTATGTGTCACCTTGACTGGCCACAGGGTGCCCAGATTAAACATTATTTCTGGATGTGTCTGTGACAGTATTTTCAGACGAGATTATTTGGTTTGATGCCTTCTAGGTAGACTGCCCTCCCCAGTGTAGGTGGGCATCATCCAATCCACTGAGGGCCTGCATAGAACAAAAGACAAAAGGAAGGAGGAATTCTTCCCTTTTTCTTAGGCCTCACTGTGAGCTGGGGCATCTCATCTCATCTTCTCCAGTCTTCAGACTGGGATTTACAACATCAGTTCCCCAGGTTCTCAGGCCTTCCAACTGGACTAAATCACACCACTGGCTTTCTTGGGTCTCCAGCTTGCAGATGTAGGTTGTGGGACTTCTCAGACTCCATAACTGCATGAGCCAATTCCTCATATATGTGTATATGTGTCTCCTACTGGTTCTGTTTCTCAGGAGAACCCTGACTAATAAAAAACAAAGAAACTCGGAATTTACCAGGAATTTCAAATCTGCACTCTGGGAATACACTTTCCATAAAACTACACAATTTTCCAACATGTTATTTCACTTGTGAAGAAGCATCTCTGTACAGCCAGCGACATCACTCTTATTTTCCCCCACTCTGGGCATGTGACTTGCGCAGTTGCACAAGGTCCTGCAACCAGAAGGCTCCTGCACTTGATTCAATAGCCTCCTGTCGCCATCTTGATATCTGAACAAGGTGCCCCTGTGGCCAGCCTACCCACAACACCCTGCAGAACCCTACCAGCATAGATCACACTGAACATTGATAGTGGGTTTAGTAACCTTTTGTTCCCAGCAAATGGCATCCTTTTCTGAGTGGGCCTCTAAGACCTCTAAGTTACCCAATTACCCGTTACCTCTGATCTCATCTCAGCCCTTCACACTCTCCACTCCAGCCACATTGTCTCTTGGCTCTTTTTCTACTACACAGAGAACCATTTGCTCTGCCTAAAACACTCTTCCCCCAGATACTCCCATGCCTTACTCCTCCTCTCCATTTCTCTGTTCAAATGCTATTTCAACAAAGAGGCCTTCTCTGACCATCCTGATTACAACAATGCCCCTCTTGCCATCCCATCATACACCCACTTAATAATAGCACTGGGGTACCATCTTTCATAATGCATCATCATTGGTTTAGTTTTCATTGTTGTTTTGGGCTGAATCGTATCCCCCAAGATTCATATGTTGAAGCCCTAACCCCCAGTACCTCAGGATGTGACTGTATTTTGGAGATAAGGACTTCAGAGAGGTGATTCAGTTAAAAAGAAGCTGTTGGAGTGGGCCCTAATCAAATCTGACTAGTGTCCTTACAAGAGGAGGAAATCTGGACACAGATAGAGACACCAGGAGCACTCGCACAGAGAGGAAAAGTCATTTGAGGACACAGCAAAAAGGTGCAAGCTGCAAGGCAAGGAGAGAGGCCTCAGGAGAAACTACGTCTGCTGATACCTTGATCTTGGACTTCTAGCCTCCAGAACTATGAGAAAATAAATTTCTACTGTTTAAGCCACCCAGTGTGTAGCATTTTGTTATGACCTCTCAAGCAAACTAATACAACTGTTTTTGCCCTCCTCTAGAATGCCGTGTCTCTGAGAGCAGGGATTTTGTTTTTCCACTGCTATAGGCTCAATGCCAAGCAGGAGACACAATAGTTTGTTTGTTTGTTTGTTTGTTTAAGATTTTATTTATTTGACAGAGAGAGAGAGAGCCAGCGAGAGAGGGAACACAAGCAGGGGGAGTGGGAGAGGAAGAAGCAGGCTCCCAGTGGAGGAGCCCGATATGGGGCTCGATCCCAGGACTCCAGGATCACGTCCTGAGCCGAAGGCAGACGCTTAATGGCTGAGCCACCCAGGCGCCCCACAATAGGTATTTTTAAATTGTTGAATAAGCAATGAATGATTTCATAATTACTTAAGAGGAATGTGAAGGGAGTCTTCAAATACTTTGTGGTACCAAAATGTTTTATTCTATGCTACTTGAATTAATTATGCCACAGAAAGAGACTTGGAAACCATTTTGTTAAACAAAGGTTTTCATTGTAATGGGACTTGACCGGTTCTGTGTTTTTACCTAGGCTTAAAATGCAGCCACTAATGGATTATGTCAGGACCAAGAAACCAAGGATCACAACATGCCAGAAGGAAGGCTATATTGTCACACAGTGTTTGTTATTAGAAAAATTACAAAAAACAACCTGCAGCAAAAATCAATCAGGAACTAAAAGGATACCCCACAACCTGCCTCCGATGCATTTCTTTGATAGTCAAGATCAGTTACAACTAATTACTTTTAACACTTCTAAAGCTACATAACCATGGTTTCATTCGACAAACAACACATTCAAATTGCTACATGTTCCTCAGATTGTGTCAATATTACCACAGCTTTTGTCTTCGCATTAACAGGACAAAGCAGGAGAGTAGCAAATTACCAATCAACGCATTGATTGATAGTCCCACAGTTCTCTTGACTCCTATGCCCAGGGTGGCTAATATTCTCTAGGAGGCAACACATACTGAGCTTGTTCGGACATTTCTGCCTCTGATGACATTTTGACATGGACAGTTAGAGTCTGACATCTTCCACCAGGTAGGTAAACGGAACAGCCTGAGTATCACAAGGTCTTAAAAGAACACAAGAGCTAAATTTATCCCCTTAGCCACAGGATATGTCTGTTTGCTGCCTAAAGTAGCCCAGACCTAAAGGAAATATTATACAGATGTTCATGACTTCTATTTATAAATGTGTGAGATCAAAAGGAAAGTGAAATTATGGTAGAAATTTCAGAGTGACTCCTATTTTACACTTGGCTTCCTCAAAAATCTTATTTACATGCCACTAAAAAAAAAAGGGAAAAGAATTAGATGTACTAAGGGAACCTAATGCCAGCTACTCTGGGAAGGTTATTAATACCTTAAGCCATTTAATTATCACCTAAAGCTTTGGAGTAACTATTCTTACCAATGAATCTAAGGTTCAGAAAGGGCAAGAACTTGTCCAAGATCATACATTTAGGAAGTGAGAGTAATGGGCATCTTCTCAACATTCCGATTACTGCTGAAAGAAGCTATCTCCTCCTTTTAGAAAGCCAACCTTTATCTTGTTCCCAGCCTTTGAGATTTGGTTGGGGCAGACCTAACAACTGATTCTGAGGAATGGACATGTAATGTATGTCCCCTTGTCCATAAATAAGAGAATGACAACAACACCCGGAATTTTTACAGGAATTGCTAACCAGGATGCATGTTACACTAGCCCTACTACATGCCATCATAGGAAGAAACCCTGGCTAAGAATGAAACTACCACAGAGAACAGCAAAGCAAAAATGGAAAGAGGTGCTTGAAAGAAGGAGCGGAAGAGAAGACAGCAAGAGGTTGCAAAAGCATAGTTTGATTCCTGTACCGAGCCATGCCACAGAGCTCTCACGGGTATACATTGTAGACTTTTCAGTTTGTCTGTCATTGAATTTTTTTCACCTAAAGCAAATTTAAGTATTTTTTGCTTTTGTATCTTATCACATGCAACCAGGAGTCCTGTAGAATACCTAGGATAGGGATTTATACCATTTTTAACCAACCATGTATTCATTTTCCAATGTTATTTTCCCATGATTGACTCAATAGTTTAGGCTTTATTTTATTTAGTTTATTATTGAAAACAAATACCAACAAAGACAATTTAACTCCACTATCTTCAGTCTAGTAGTAATAATCATCAGAATGTCTACGTGCATATACAACATAGCATAGTGTCAAATCTATGAAATGCAGTAATAAGTATATGGAAAGAACAATATCCTCTGATGCTCACGGCGGCTGCAAAGGTATTTGCCATAGTAAATCAAGGCTTAGAGAGCTCAGGGGACTTGACCAAGATCACTCAACTAGTTAAGGGAAGTGATAACCTAACCACTCATTATTCTCCTATTACAAATACCTTTTCGTATTATAGAGGCAGATAACCAGAATGATAGATGTCCTTTCTTACAACTTATAAAGCCCTTCAATCAGTTTAAGAGAGGCAAAAAAGCTTCAGAACTAATTAAAGATCTTAAGAATGGGGGCCTCATTTCTAAATTAAGTACCCAACTAGGGACACCTGGGTGGCTCAGTCGTTAGGCGTCTGCCTTCGGCTCAGGACGTGATCCCGGCTATGGGATCGAGCCCCACATCAGGCTCCTCCACTGGGAGCCTGCGTCTTCCTCTCCCCCTCCCCCTGCTTGTGTTTTCTCTCTCGCTGGCTGTCTCTCTCTCTGTCAAATAAATAAATAAAATCTTAAAAAAAAAAAAAAAGTAACCAATTAAAATTTTTCCAACATCCATTCAACGTTATTTTGAGGAACAGAACCATGAGAGACTATGGACTCTGAGAAACAAACTGAGGGCTTCAGAGGGGAGGAGAGTGGGGGATTGGGATAGGCCGGTGATGGGTATTAAGGAGCGCACATATTGCATGGTGCACTGGTGTTATACACAAATAATGAATCATGGAACATTACATCAAAAACTAAGGATATACTGTATGGTGACTAATGTAACATAATAAAAGATTATTATAAAAACAAAAGAATTTTTTTCCCAAATGGAATCTTGCTTGGTACCTTATTAAAATAGTTGAATATCTTAAAATATATGTATAAGTCTGTATACATAAATTTCCTTATAAGATTAATGAAGCAGAAGTTAAGACAAAGGGCAGGGATTAAAATAATGCTACTGAAACTGGGATACAAGGTTGGGGTTGGTCTTAGGATTCTAGTTAATAAATCAAGGATATTAGATCGGAGTGAGAGCTGTCCAAAGACCTTAATATATAGCTCCACCCAAGCTATCTGCCTGAGGCTTCTGAATTTTCCCAGACCAGGAACACGACTGCCTCCAGAACCTAAAGCTGGACCAAATTTTCAATTGGGAATTGATCCAAGGACGGAAATGCTATAGGGACAGTGCTTTCCCTTAAAATACGCATTAATTCCAAAATTTGTTGAGTGAATGTTTACATCTTGAATCACACTTTGACATTAAAAATTTAGCCCTAATTGTATAATAAAACAACAACCTTAAGAACGTCAACATTTACATAAATTCTGTCCAAGGCAGCCAGCCTATTTGAACGCTTTCATTTAACTTTTTCAAAAAGTTAATTATTCTATATCTTCTTGACATACTCAAATAAAAGTCATGCTATATTAAATGCAATAGACTATTAATTCCTTTTCACATTCGTTATTCTCATGAAATTTGAAATAGGCCCAGAGCAAACTACAAACGGCAAGTACTACTGCTTGGTAAGCATGCAGCCATCACCAAACAAGACAATTTGCAATGGGGTTACACACCTCTGTGGTAACATTCCTTTGATAAAGCACATCTAACCATCTAAAATGTAAGACCATTTTAGAGTGTACATAATAAAAATTAGGTAAATAAAAGTACATAACGTCTAACCTGATTTGCTTGATGAATATAAAATTGGTTGGTTTTTCTCAAAACTCCACTCCTCCTCCTCCAGCTTCCCATTGCTACCAAGAACCAAGGTAGACATTTCTTGGCTGGCAACAGACATTTGTAGCCTGGCTTATGAATGACAGGCCTAATTAATTTATTTCTTCCTCATCTTGACCATCTCCAGTCTTCTAAACTGATGCCAAATTAATCCTTCTGAGACAAAGATCAAATTATGCCCTTATTTCATTTAAATGTTTTCATGGTTCCTAATGTCTCACATGTTCAAGTTTAAACTCATAAGCAAGGTGTAAAAAGATCCTCTATGCTCTGTCCCTTTCCATCTTCAACACTTTGTGCTCTAGCCCCAAAACTGCTCACTCTTCCCAAACACAGGATTATTTGTGTTTGCATTACTATTTCCTTCACTTGAATGGGCTCCGCCCATTGTCTCTGCAAATCAGAAGATTTAACTCATTTTTCAAAGCCAAATTCAAATGTCTTTTTCCATGAACTTGTCTGTCTTCATTTTCTCCCCATAATACACTTTAAACATACTTTTATTAGAGCCCACTATTCTGTATCTCAGTATTCTGTCTCATTTTTATATCTTTTGGCCTAGCACAGTGCTAATTAAGTTCCCTTGGATTCCTTAATGTATCTGAGAATATAAGTTTAAAGAGTATTACATTTGACCATCTTCTGTACAGGATCTTAGACAAGGCCAAACATCTCTGACATAAGATCTCAGAAGATTCATTAGAAAATTATGGTCATCTTTTATCAACACTCCACTCTCAGAAATAGACAGAACACCCTGGCAAAAACTAAGCAAAGAATCAAAGGCTTTGAATGCCATACTCGACGAGTTGGACCTCTTAGATATATATAGAACACTACACCCCAGAACCAAAGAATACTCATTCTATTCTAATGCCCATGGAACATTCTCAAGAATAGACCATGTTCTGGGACACAAAACAGGTCTCAGCCGATACCAAAAGATTGAAATTATCCCCTGCATATTCTCAGACCACAACGCTCTGAAATTGGAACTCAACCACAAGGAAAAATTTGGAAGAAACTCAAACACTTGGAGACTAAGAACCATCCTGCTCAGGAATGACTCGATAAACCAGGAAATCAAAAATCAAATTAAACAATTTATGGAGACCAATGAGAATGAAAATACAACAGTCCAAAACCTATGGGATACTGCAAAGGCAGTCCTAAGGGGGAAATACATAGCCATCCAAGCCTCACTCAAAAGAATAGAAAAATCTAAAATGCAGTTTTTATATTCTCACCTCAAGAAGCTGGAACAGCAACAGAGGGACAGGCCTAATCCACGCACAAGGAAGCAGTTGACCAAAATTAAAGCTGAAATCAATCAAGCAGAAACCAGAAGTACAGTAGAGCAGATCAACAGGACTAGAAGCTGGTTCTTGGAGAGAATCAATAAAATTGACAGACCACTGGCAAGACTTATCCAAAAGAAAAGAGAAAGGACCCAGATTATTAAAATTATGAATGAAAAAGGAGAGGTCACGACGAACACCATTGAAATTGGAAGGATTATTAGAAATTTTTATCAACAGCTATATGCCAATAAACTAAGCAATCTGGAAGAGATGGAATCCTTCCTGGAAACCTATAAACTACCAAGATTGAAACCGGAAGAAATTGATTCCTTAAACAGGCCAATTAATTATGAAGAAATTGAGTCAGTGATAAACAACCTTCCAAATAACAAAACTCCAGGCCCGGACGGTTTTCCTGGGGAATTCTACCAAACATTCAAAGAAGAAATAATACCTATTCTCCTAAAGCTATTTCAAAAAATAGAAACAGAAGGAAAGCTACCAAACTCATTCTATGAGGCCAATATTACCTTGATCCCCAAACCAGGCAAAGACCCCCTCAAAAAGGAGAATTACAGACCGATTTCCCTAATGAATATGGACGCCAAAATCCTCAACAAGATACTTGCTAATAGAATCCAACAGTTCATTAAAAGGATTATCCACCACGATCAAGTGGGATTCATACCTGGGATGCAAGCGTGGTTCAATATTCGCAAATCAATCAGCGTGATACATCATATCAACAAGAAAAGACTCAGGAACCATATGATCCTCTCAATCGATGCCGAAAAAGCATTTGACAAAATACAGCATCCTTTCCTGATTAAAACCCTTCAGAGTGTAGGAATAGAAGGTACATTTCTCAATCTCATAAAAGCCATCTATGAAAAGCCTACTGCAAATATTATTCTCAATGGGGAAAAGCTGGAAGCCTTTCCCTTAAGATCAGGAACACGACAAGGATGCCCACTCTCGCCACTATTATTCAACATAGTACTAGAAGTCCTTGCAACAGCAATCAGACGACAAAAAGGGATCAAAGGTATTCAAATTGGCAAAGAAGAAGTCAAAATGTCTCTCTTTGCAGATGACATGATACTCTATATGGAAAACCCAAAAGAAGCCACTCCCAAACTATTAGAAGTTATAGAGCAATTCAGTAACGTGGCAGGATACAAAATAAATGCTCAGAAATCAGTTGCATTTCTATACACGAATAACGAGACCGAAGAAAGAGAAATTAGGGAATCCATCCCATTTACAATAGCACCAAAAACCATACGTTACCTTGGAATTAACTTAACCAGAGACGTAAAGGACCTATATTCTAGAAACTATAAATCACTCTTGAAAGACATTGAGGAAGACATAAAAAGATGGAAAGATATTCCATGCTCATGAATCGGAAGAATTAACATAGTTAAAATGTCCATGCTACCCAGAGCAATCTACACTTTCAATGCTATCCCGATCAAAATACCAAGGACATTTTTCAAAGAACTGGAACAAACAGTCCTTAAATTTGTATGGAAACAGAAAAGGCCCCGAATCTCCAAGGAACTGTTGAAAAGGAAAAACAAAGCTGGGGGCATCACAATGCCGGATTTCGAGCTGTACTACAAAGCTGTGATCACAAAGACAGCATGGTACTGGCACAAAAACAGACACATAGACCAATGGAACAGAATAGAGAGCCCAGAAATGGACCCTCGGCTCTTTGGGCAACTAATATTTGATAAAGCAGGAAAAAACATCCGGTGGGAAAAAGACAGTCTCTTCAATAAATGGTGCTGGGAAAATTGGACAGCTACATGCAAGAGAATGAAACTTGACCACTATCTCACACCATACACAAAAATAAACTCCAAATGGATGAAAGACCTCGATGTGAGACAGGAATCCATCAAAATTCTAGAGGAGAACATAGGCAGCAACCTCTACGACATCGGCCAAAGCAACCTTTTTCATGACACATCCCCAAAGGCAAGAGAAACAAAAGATAAAATGAATTTATGGGACTTCATCAAGATTAAAAGTTTCTGCACAGCCAAGGAAACAGTCAGAAAAACTAAGAGGCAGCCCACGGAATGGGAGAATATATTTGCAAATGACACTACAGATAAAGGACTGGTATCCAAGATCTACAAAGAACTTCTCAAACTCAATACACGAGAAACAAATAAACAAATCAAAAAATGGGCAGAAGATATGAACAGACACTTTTCCAATGAAGACATACAAATGGCTAACAGACACATGAAAAAATGTTCAAAATCATTAGCCATCAAGGAAATTCAAATCAAAACCACACTGAGATACCACCTTACGCCAGTTAGAATGGCAAAAATAGACAAGGCAAGAAACAACAATTGTTGGAGAGGATGTGGAGAAAGGGGATCCCTCCTACATTGTTGGTGGGAATGCAAGTTGGTACAGCCACTCTGGAAAACAGTGTGGAGGTCCCTTAAAAAGTTAAAAATTGAGCTACCCTATGATCCAGCCATTGCACTACTGGGTATTTACCCCAAAGATACAGACGTAGTGAAGAGAAGGGCCATATGCACCCCAATGTTCATAGCAGCAATGTCCACAATAGCTAAATCGTGGAAGGAGCCGAGATGCCCTGCAACAGATGACTGGATTAAGAAGTTGTGGTCCATATATACAATGGAATATTACTCAGCAATCAGAAAGAATGAGTTCTCAACATTTGCTACAACATGGACGGCACTGGAGGGAGATAATGCTTAGTGAAATAAGTCAAGCAGAGAAAGACAACTATCATATGATTTCTCTCATCTATGGAACATAAGAACTAGAATGATCAGTAGGGGAAGAAAGGGATAAAGAAAGGGGGGGTAATCAGAAGGGGGAATGAAACATGAGAGACTATGGACTATGAGAAACAAACTGAGGGCTACAGAGGGGAGGGGGGTGGGGGAATGGGATAGACCGGTGATGGGTAGTAAGGAGGGCACATATTGCATGGTGCACTGGGTGTTATACACAACTAATGAATCATCAAGCCTTTCATCGAAAACCGGGGATGTACTGTATGGTGACTAACATAATATAATAAAAAATCATTATTAATAAAAAAAAAAGAAAATTATGGTCATCTTTTAAATTGCAGATTATGCAATCAGTATATTTGAAAAACAATAGTGGTTGCTTTCAACATGCCTCTGGATGTTACTATGGTTTTTCAGGCATCACTCTAAAATTCGGACTTTTTAAAGTTAAGCCAACTTAGTTCTGGTCCGTTCCACAGACCTTTACTAAAGAAGAATGTATCCCAGTAGTACTGAAAACTATTGAACAACACCAAACTACATGTAAGGCAAATGCCCCCCCTTACATGTAAAAATCTCATATTTTCATGGTTCTGACCTTCACTTTCTTGCTATAAAAAGTGTTTCCAGGTATTCTTGGGTACCTAGAGAATAGCAAACACAAGCTTCTAAGTAAGTACTTTCCCATCAGCCTGAATTTATGCCTGCTGGAATTATTACCAGGAACTATTATTTTCTGCCCTATCTGAAATACTGAAATACTCAAGATACAGAAGCTACCCAGTTACTCAGCTGCAAAGTAGGAGAGTGTTTCTCTTTCCTTTGGGTTTCCATCTGCTGGTGGAGGTTGCAAAGCTATGCTACTTGTTTTACAGCAATTTGGGATATTGACTTCTAATCCCACAGTTTTCTTTGGGATCCTCATGTAAATCAAGTGAGATTGGGTTTAGGGAATTGTTCTAAATGGGAAACGTTCTCTTCACTTGCCTCTCTTCTGCAATTGTGAAGGCTTTCACTTTCCTTCAAATTTACCTCCTCTCAGCATGAAACTTTCCAAGAGGCACTGAGGTCCTCATGTGATTGTTTTTTACCAGCTTCACCCCACACACTGGCCAGGTCTGCCCAGGCAAGTCTGATTCTCACTTAGATTGAAGCTGCATTACTAGCTAAACACTTAAAATTCTGTTCCTGGCACATATTAGATGTTCAGTAACAATGTGTCATATAAATACAGAAGAATGAAGTCAGATTGATGCATAATTCACCATCAATCAACAGGTTCCAGCTCTTGATTTCTTCCCTACAGCATTATCCTTGGGTATTTCAGTGTTTTCTCAATGACCTCCAAACTCATCCCCTCTATCATAACCAGAAAGTGTTCTCTCTCCACAGGCATCCAGTGCCTCTATCAGTATTACACTCCTACTATTCCTGTGAATGGCCAGTTCAAGGAGGACCATGGCTCTCAGTTCATGAGATTCGAATGAGGCCAACCCAACCTCTAGCTCAGATGCATACATGATTCAAGCTTTGCCAGTCAGAGTCATAAGCACTCAGAGATGATTCATAGTCATTTTTTTTCAGAGTGCAGCCCAATGAGTCTCAGTGCTCCGAACTATGGCTGAAACTATTAGGAAAAAGACCCTTTGTTTCAATTGAGCTGTTAAGCTATAAGGATATAAACCTAGACTTACTGCTGGCTTCTGTTTCTAAGACTTGAGAAAAGCCTGCCTGAGAAATAAAAATTGGAAAGCAAAGCTGAGAGATGGAGAGACACGGCTTCCCAACAGCATCAGTGTGAGGCCTTTATCCAGTTGTTCTTACAGGCAGCATTATCCCTCCAAATTTTTCAGTTGTAAAACTAAATAAATTCCTTTTTTTGTTGAAACCAATTTGAGTTCCTGATTTTAGTTTTTGTCACTTGCAACAAAAATACACCACCAATACGACAAAAAATCATTGCTCATGTTTTCTGAATTCTCTGAAAGATATTCTAATTAATGCCTTCCCCCTAGAATCAACATTCTGGGTTCTGCCCAACACTATTAGTCATATTCATTATTCGGACCACAAATCAAAAAATTCCATATTAGTATGTATATTTTTAAAAGCCTAATAAGTCTAAAATCAATGTGATCATGACTACTTCTGGTGGCTCCATGGTGGCAGGTTATATTTTCCAAAATTGGCCACAGAAGTGTTTCTGGTTCCACATGTGCTTCTAGCATTTTGCCACTCCCCATTCAGAGATTGATTCTATTTTCCTAACCCTGCACACTGGGCTGGACTTTGTGAATGCCCACATGAACAGAAAGCAGCAGATGTGATAATGCATGACTTCTAGAACTAGGTCATAAACAGCAATATATCTTTCCCTACATTCTCTCTCTCGCTCTCGCTCTCCTTTTCTCTTTATCCTTGTTAGATCAGGCCACTTAAAAAGGCGCCGTATGGGTGTTCTGACCAACAATCCGTAGTAAGTCCCTTGGCATCAACCATCTGAGTGACTAAGCCTTCAAATTATTTCCAGCCCCTATTCTCAATTCTTTCAGCTGAGGTTCCAGACATTACGGAGCAGAAACAAGCCATCCCATGACACCCAGTCTTAATTCCTGACTCATGAGAGAAAATGAATGATCACTGTTGTTTTAAGCCACTATATTTTGGGGAAATTTTTGTAAACAGCAATAGATAATATGCCCCTCTCTATTAATAACTGTCTTAATTCACATGATTTTCCTGAGACTACTTTTTATAGCTGTACTGGCTACCCCATATTTTCAGACACTTAACACAGCCCTCAATCCCCCAACTTTTACCAGACAGCTTCTTTTACTCTTTCTCTCCATAGATCTCATGCTATGAAAATGTATCTACTTAATAAGCTCCCATATACACACATCAACTTGCTTTTATTTTTCTCATTAATCAGATATTCCATAACTTTGATCAGGATAAAATAATCAGAACTGCCACACTGCAATTATAGTTAATACAATTCTAATCAAAAATCAAAGAAAATTGGGATTTTTAGATAGTGCAGCCTTATCAGATTACAATATTATATGTTTAATATAATATTATATTAAACAATATTATTGTTTATTATTAATTATTGTTAATTATTATTAATTATTGTTAATTATTATTATATTATTGTATATATAAAACAATATTATATGTTTAATATTAAACATATGTGTATATATAGTCTCATTGAAAATCATTGTCATAGATGAAAAAAACACAAATAATCCTAAATTGAATGCTAACAGTAAAAGTGTTGTTGTCGTTAATAATACTTGTTACTTTAAGAACTAATTCAATGGAAACAATGAAGTTTTTAACCACCTCATATTTATTTGGAGCATATCAACAGTAATCTTTAAGAAGTTGTCTAATGTGAACCAGCAATAAGAAAGTATTGCCAAACTGACATTGCTTGGCACACTGTACTTTTATTTTGCCTACACACCACAATTTATTTCACCTTTTTGACAAAACAGCTAGTCAGCTCAGACAAACAACTAATAACTGAGTTTTAAAAAATCTAATGGTTTTGTTTGCCTGGATCGAGCAGGTGTTTAAATAACTAATCCAGTCAAAATTGTCAATAGAGCATGAGTCTGAATTTCATTCTCTACTTGCCCTTTCCACGATCTTTTTTTTTTTTTGAAGTGTTTTTACATTCAATCCACTCAATAAATATTTATGTAACAGTGGAAAAGGTGCTGCGGATACAGAAAAATATAACCCAGCTGGAGTCCTTGCCTCAGGTAGTGCATAGCTTAGAGGGTAATACAGATGAGGAAAGGCTATCCCAAAGGATACAGAAGAGCCACTTTGGCAGACTGCACAGATGGTCATAATAATTCCTCCCATCCTGGACCACTGCCCTCTGCAAACCTGCCGTCAGGAAGTGACATCAATTTCTCCGTTACTTGCATCTGGGTTTGCTCACGTGACTTCCTTTAGCCAGTTGAATCTTTGCAAACATAACACAGGAAGAGAATTGAAAAGAGCTTATGACTTCTAGATGTGATTACAACTCTGAAACCTCTATATGAATGAATCCAAGCTAGTCTATGGTGGAGCAACATAGAGAAGAATCAAGGATTTGATAACCTGCCAGACATGTAAGTTAAGGTCACCTTAGACCATCCAGCCCCATTCAAGCTGCCAGATGACTTGGGTTGCATGAGTGACCGCAGGCAAGACAAATGATCCCAATACCACCCAACTTAGCCTGGCTGATTGCTGATCCACATGATTATAAGCAAACAAATAGTGGCTATTTTAAACCACTACGGTTTAGTGTGGTTTGTTCTTCAGTAACAATTAACACAACAACCATCTGCACCAAGGTGAAGGGATAGAAAGGGTTTAAAAAAAAATCAACCTGTGTACTAAAGAAAGAGAAAATAAATCACAGGAAGAGGGGGCAGAAAAACTTAAATTCTGAGGGAGAAAAGAGACAGCTTTCTTTACAATACAGCAGATTTTGATTATGGCCATGATTCCAGATGGATAAAGCAGGAGGGTGCAGAAGCCAGCCTATAAAATGGTCCCTTATGATCCTTGCCCCTTTTGACCCTATGTGACCCCAACAGAATATGGTTAAAAATAAATAAATAAATAAATAAATAAATAAATAAATAAATAAATAAATAACAGGGTGTAACTTCTGAGGCCAGGTCAAGTACTGCAGCTTCTAGCCTGGTTTCTTGGATTGCTCACTCTGAACAGAAGCCAGCCCGTGCCAAGAGGATACCCAAACAGCCTCATGGAGGGGCACATGTAGAGAGAAAAAAAGACCTCCCACCTACAACCAGCACCAACTGGCCAGTCATGTCAGGGCACTACCTTGGAAGTGAATCCTCTAGCTGAGGATTAAATACTTATTTAAAGTATAACTGTAGCCCCAGCCAACAGCTGACTGCAATCTCATGAGACTCCCTGAGCCAGAAACTTCCAAGCAAGCCAAAAGCAAATTTTTAACCCACACAAACTATAAGAGATAGTAAATAAGTATTATTGTTATAAGCCACTATGTTGTGGGGTGATTTGCTATATAACCATAGTAACTAACACAAGGGATCTGGCTATTACATTGACAAGTCCTGAGAAGAGGAGGTATACACAACAATGACTCCCCTGTTCATCATACTCTTGCTTCAATTCTCAAAAAAAAAAAAAAAAAAAAAAAAAATCACAGATCACTCTCTAGGAAATCCTCCCCCAAAGCTGGCATTCCTATTAATTCAACAGATAGAAATTAGCTATATGAATTATTTTTTAAATGATTTGAATCACCAAG
This sequence comes from Ursus maritimus, assembly GCF_017311325.1. Classification (NCBI taxonomy): domain Eukaryota; kingdom Metazoa; phylum Chordata; class Mammalia; order Carnivora; family Ursidae; genus Ursus; species Ursus maritimus. Next base: position 15,964,945 of record NW_024424119.1, on the reverse strand, counting down.
TCTAACACACAATGTCTTCTTTCATTTATGAATAATTCAGCAAGTGTCAAGTAAGTAGTTGGGGGAGTAGAGAAGTTCTGGGACTCACATCTTCAACAGTGTTGTTGTGTCATTATAAGTCATTCCTGTTCTCTCCTATTGCTTAAAAGCTTTACATTTTAGAAGTAGTTTGTATTGGTAGAGTCTCTAAGGAATATAAAACTCTTATGACAATGATAACCATAATGTGATGTGATGAAATATCTTTCCCTAGAGTGTTTGAAAATCAAATAGGTTAATGTCAGAGAAAAGGGAAGTTCTATTTGAAGGCAAGGAATGTGGTGGGGGACCTTTCGAGGTCTGCCTGAGTCCAAATATTTCCCATAGAGTTTCCTGACATATGATTCCTAACTCTCAAATTTATCATCCTTGGCAAGGCAGTAAGGGCAAAAGCATGGGCCATGGAGAACCAGAGAGTTACATCCTACTCTGACTTTGCCACTTTGTCTCAGTTCTGCCATTGTACTAGATTGTAGGATCTAGGTAAGTAAATTAATCAACCTGTACTTACGTTTTCTCAGCTGTAAGCAAAATAATAACAGAGAAAAAATGCTCCTATCCTCTATCATTATGTGAGCATAAAATTAAGTACATACTTAACTATTTTATTTTAATCTAACCATGTAAAAATATCGATTCATTGGCTAGTCTTTTGGCTTAGAATCAAGGTCTTTCCTTTGAAATCTTAAAATTTTTTTAAGTGGAATGAAAATTCAAGTATAACAGCAAAGCAATTGTTAGAAAAGAACTTTTCTAGGGTTTTACTATTTTCCCCCAATTCTTCACAATAGCATCACTCACACCTAATTTAGGTGATTTTTTTTTTCAACTTGCCTTTATTAAGTCAGTCTTTCCATCCAGTTTAGTTTTCATAGAAATAATAATCCTATTTCCACATTTCATTGGCTTATGCAGTCATTAAAATAATTATATAACTATAGTAACAAGTTCAACTGGCATAAACGTGCTTGGAGATTATACTTCTATAATCACACAACTAAACTATTGAGAGCAGAAATGTGCAAGCATTCTAGAAAGTAGCCCACTGTCATGAGTACTAAAGATGCAGTACTTGTGAGTATCAGTCTATACATGTTACAGAAGTGATAGAGAACATCAGCTACCTCGCTAGGGAATGTAGATCTGCTGAGAGAGCTTCTACCATGTCTAGTGTGGTCTGTAGACTCTGAGTGTGCATGTCCCCTCTGGCCTTGCTAGCGTTGTGACTTTGGGCAGATGCAATATCTCTCTGAATTCCAGTGTTCCTACTAATATAGTAGGGATGATGACAATACTGAGAAAAGTAATGTAAACTTGTGTCTTGGGGTTCCAGTCTATGTCTGCCATTTACCAGGTGTATAATCTAAAGGAAGTTATTTAATCTCTCCAAACCTGCTTTCTCACTTATAAAATGGCACTAAGAATGGTACCAACTTTGTAGGGTTGTTTTGAAGATTTGACTAGAAAACACACATAAAGCAATAAACTCAGCTATTGGTAATTTGTAAATGCTAAATATTAGTTGCTATTGCTTTTGTTAGAATTGGGATAGTTAAATTAGGAATGGATCTAAAGTATGTCATCAAGTTTCTAGTCCATAGTAGCCACTCAATAACTGGTAATATTAAATTCATATTGGTAAATGTTAATTTGATAATAGTTAAAGAGTAACTGTTATCACCATTCTTTTCATGAATGATATATTGTAGAAGCTTAGTAACTTAAGGACACAAATTTCACCTTAGAAATAACCTTTACATTTAAAATACCAATTAAACTTCCTATTTTATACTGTAACCCAGCTAGAGAATTCATTTTACCACACACACACACACACACACACACACACACACAAATAAATGTCACTATGTCTTAGCAATTGAGAGACACACTTCATGTCGGATCATACTTAGCCCAGAAAGAATTCTAAACCCATTGGTGGGGGCACCTGGGTGGCTCAGTCATTAAGCGTCTGCCTTTGGCTCAAGGTGTGATCCCAGAGTCCTGGGATCAAGCCCCACATCAGGCTCCTCCGCTGGGAGCCTGCTTCTTCCTCTCCCACTCCCCCTGCTTGTGTTCCCTCTCTCACTGGCTATCTCTCTGTCAAATAAATAAATAAAATCTTAAAAAAAAAAAAACAACAACAACCATTGGTGTGTTTCAATGCCCTTAATAGAAAAAATTGTTTGTTCACTCTTTATTAAAAAATTTTAGAATTCTGTGTATGAATCTAATACATTTTACTGGTGCATTATAATATCATCTGCAAGAGAGCTAACCATGACTATCTATTGCCAGTTTATTTACAAGGAGTAACTACTACTCTAATGTTCTTTCTAAAATACACAGTCCTATAAAATGGCTAATAAACATTTTGTTAAATTACTTTTGAAAACAGCAGTATAAAAAGACTCAGTGCATCTTTGTGCTTATGTTAGTTACAGCACCTCCACAAATGCTCATTCACCTGGACCCACACATCACCACGCCAAAGCAAAGGAAAGGAGTGCCTCGTCTGAATGCTTCCTGTGGGGTTACCAGAGCCTTTGGGGAAGAGGGGGGTCAAGCGTATTTTAGACAATGGCATCTCCGTAGCCTCAACTTTCAACAATAACCCCTAAAAAAAGAAAAAGAATCTAAATCGTCTCTGTAATTTTCTGGTGAGAGCTGAGAAGGCTCATTCACACACAAGCTATTCGCCTTGCTGCTCTTTGCTGAGTATAAAATTGATCCATCTGTCCAACTTGTCTTATCATTTCTCATAAATCGCTTACATTCAAATTAGCCAATAGACACTACACCGAAAATCATTAGGCCCTGAAAGCAAAATATGTAATTAAGGTATGCCCTCCCCACCTCCTCGTCCACTGTGAAAGCACTCCACAGCATTTGGTGAAATTGTTGCTTTTAAGTTTGCTTTGTGAAGAAGGATTTGGTGACTCCTGACCCTCGAGGGTTGTTCTTTGACCCATCGCTTTTCTCCACCATCTGGCCTGTTTACTTGAAGCAAACGCCTTGAGTCAGAGGGCAGAGCAGACATGTGGAGGGACAGCTTTGTCATAAAAGCAATAAAGAATGAGTAGGCGCTTCAGAATATAGCACTGTGCATTTTGTTCAGCTGCTGAGCAGAATGAGGTAAGGTTAGTCATATGGCTAAAAACAAAATAAATAAAAAAGTCAGTTACCACACAACCCAACAGACGGGTAAAATGCAAGATGCCTAAGTTCAAAATCTGAGTGTTGTTTCCTTTTCCATTTCTGGGAGAGTTACTTTTTATGCTTTACTGGGCACATTACTAAACAATATGTTACACCAGACACAAGGGGGAAAGTGGTTTATAGGCTAAATTAACCAGATTGATTATTCAGGAAGAGTGTTGATAGTCCAATAATCCCCAAGCAACAAAATTAGAGATAGATAGGATAGAGTAAGGAACTAAAGATCAGGTAATCAATTTTTTCATATCCAGGGCCCATAGTATAATGAGATAATAATGATGATTTTATTCTTGATAAATTGAAGCTTTTTGAAAAGAACTCAGAAGTGAACACTGACATCAATTGTGTGCACTTACTTTGGACCCCTAGACAAGGAGTGCTGTGCAGTGACCCTTCGCCCCTTATTTTAGCATTTGTTCTAGACACTAAGGCATACCAAATAAGGCTTTAAAATCTTTAGTCCAGGTACCTCTGGCTCCTGAAAATCTTTCCAAAGTTTATTTCTTCTCTCTTCTCTCTAATTCACAAAGATTATAAATGATCTTTGATTGATTCAGATTGTTTTCCTGTTGCCACAGGACACATTTTTCTCCACAGTTCTAGAATGCACCAAGAGAAAAGAGCAGATGGAAAACCCAGTTCTGCTGGATTCTGGGTGCTGTTCTCACTTGCGTACCTTTGAAGAGCTCAGGAGAAACACAATGCCCTGAAACAGGAACTCAAGAATGATTTGCGTTTATATCCATTCTTAATGTAAAGGGGGAAAATTGCTATGAAACTTGAGATGAAAATGATTAAAGGGAACAGTTAGTCAGCAAAAGAAAATGAAAAAGGAATTTTCCCCTCGGAAAAAAAAAATAATAATAAAAAAGGAAAAAAGATTAAAGGAAACCTCCCTCTTCCAGTCTGATTGTCGGGGGATGGCTCTTCACATTGCAAATACACTTTGATCCTGGAAACTCTGCATCTTCAGTCTTTGCCAAGTTGGTAAAAGGGATGTCCCTTGTGGAAGATTTTCTCATATGGAGCTTTTCAAAAAAAAAAAAAAATCATATATATCATGACTTCCATCCCTTGCAACATTTCTCTTGAAAATTCATGGCACAGAGCATAGCCATTCTCTTTCCAATTCCAGACTTTCTGTAAGAGCAGCTATTTGCCCAAGTTTGTCCTTGCCAGTTTCAGAACTGATCACACTATAGAAAATTTATAGATGGACATGGAGACCATACTAATGTGTCCACTTACGAGCAGAGAAGGGATTCCTAGGGTTGCTTGGAGGAAAAAGCCTTCTAGTGAAGTTTCCCCCATTCATATTTAATAAACTAGTTCATGCAAGAAAGAGCACAAAGAGCAGGGGCTTTGGAAACAGACAAACTAGGGCAGGTTTCTCTGTTTCCTACTAGCACCAGGGTTTATTAGAGGGGTGACCCTGGGCAAAGTAGTCAATCACTTTGAGGCCCAATTTCCTTTCTGTAAAAGCAAAGATGGTAATTTCCACTTCTCGGGATTGTTGTTGAGGATGAATTGAGATAATGTGGGTCAAAATACCTAGCACAGTGCACTTAGCAAATGTTGTCTTCATTCTATATTAGTTTCATGAAAGAATTTGTGCCTGTTTCAAATGATGGCTAAAATCAAGTTTGTCCCTTGAGAAATGGCCTTTTCCTTAAGAAAGACAACCACAGGCACAAGACAATTAATTTTGCAAACTGTCCTTTGATCTTATGTCCTCATGGGACAGTTTGGGGTTTTTTTCCCCCCAAATCCCTCACTTTCTAAGCAACTTCTCTATGGTTCTGAAACCAGATGCATTACCAAAATTTCCCTTAAAGCACGTGTGATCCTTTCTATGCATTACTCTTCCTCAGGCAGTAACCACATTACTTCCAAGGCCGAGGATGAAAAGAGGACACACATAGAAGGACTAATGGGGTCTGAGAAAGCTGATAGGGAGCAAGAAGAGATGACCCCTATCATCTTATTGGAGGAAGCAGGATTTGTGGTGGGAAAATAAAACAGAGTGGTGGAATTCTGAAGGCTGAGAACTTGATCACAAGCTGTATGATTCTATATTAAGAAACCAAGTATTTTAAAATCTGAGCTTTAATTAGACAAGGGAAAATGATAGGTTGATAGAAAATCATTGCACTTTAAAAACCATAGCACCTTCCTAATGATTCACAAACCATTATTCCTGCAACCTGTGTCAGGGCTCTTACCAGGAGTTCAGGGCATCCTTCTGCGGTCAGCTAGTGATCTCCCTGACACTGGCTCACACTTGTAGAATTCTGGAGTACCTGATTCCATGCTAACTACCTCAGGTCCTGCTACAGTCATCAGAGCTGTGTCTAGCAGGAACATGGACTTTAGGCTTGGTATGATGTACCAGCCTTTCTTCTTTCCAGCTGTGTGACCCTGGATAAGTTGCTTCCCCTTCCAAGCCTCATAAAACTGTGAAAATAATGCCTATATTATAGGGTTTTGTGAAAATGAGATGAAGCAACACAAAGGTCAGGCTTGGGTCCAGGAGGGCTGGCTCAGGGAATGACTGGAATGACCAGCACTTTATGTACCCAAGGTCACCCCTACCCTCTAACCTTAGTCCACTGACCTCATCCAACTTGTGCATCTTGATTTTTCCCCAAAAAGTATTCTCAGTGCTTCTGTACATACGAACTCATTTAAGCCTAAAAAAACCTTACAAGGAAGAAAAAAGTATGCCTTATGCTGTAACTGAAGAAACTGAGGGTGACTGGGTGGCTCAGTAAGTTAAGTGTCTGCCTTCAGCCCAGGTCATGATCCCAGGGTCCTGGGATTGAGTCCCGCATGAGGGTTCCTGCTCAGCAGGGAGTCTGCTTTTCCCTCTCCCTCTAACCCCCAACCCCTGCTCCTGCTCTCTCTCACTCTCTCTCAAATAAAAAAACAAAATCTCTTAAAAAAACAAAAACAAAAACTGAAGAAACTGAGGCACGGAGTGGTGAAGTAATTTGCCCATGGTTTCACATAAACAAAGACACTAAAGATTGGAAAAGTATCTGGGTCTATCTTCTAAGACTTATGTAAGATCAATTAAAATGAAAATTTAAAAAACCCTTTATACGCCTTAGTGTGTAGCAAACTGAGAGACATACGTCAGAGTCAGACAGATGGATTACTGACAAAGAGCGAAACAGGAGGAGGTAACTCAAATACAAGAAATAGGCTAACTTATGCTTCCCTCTTACATTTACTGTCCCTGCTAATAAAAAACTGTTGGCCATCCTACAAAGTCAGAGCCTGCGCTGCCAAGGAGCCACTGAGAATGCATATTCTCTTCACACACTTAGAACACATCAAGAGAAAAGAGGAAAGAGCTAAGGCAACACAAGCCAAAACTCCCTTAAAAATGGGATGTCGTCAAGGCGCCTGGGTGGCTCAGTCTTTAAGCGTCTGCCTTGGGCTCAGGGCGTGATCCCGGAGTCCTGGGATCGAGTCCCACATCAGGCTCCTCCGCTGGGAGCATGCTTCTTCCTCTCCCACTCCCCTGCTTGTGTTCCCTCTCTCGCTGGCTGTCTCTCTCTGTCAAATAAATAAATAAAATCTTAAAAAAGAAAAAAAAAAGAAAAAGGGATGTCGATCTTCTCAATATGAGGAGAGGAGACAGAAAGGGACAGAAAGTGACCACAGTGAAAACCCCTCCACATGAAAGGACACATGAGAAGTGAGGAATAAGTGTATCCCCCCAACATATCTGATTTCAAAATCTGGGCTTCTACAACTATGCTAAAAAGAAGCAGAATAGCTCAGTGTACATTACAGAATGAAATCCCCTAATTTAAATTTGTTTGTAGTTGGAAACTAAGACCCAGAGAAGGAAAGAGGGTTTATCAGTCAGGATCACATAGCTAATTAATAGTTTAGCTAGGATTCTAATCTAGTCTCTCAAGTCCAATGCTCTTTCTACTGTTCCAATATGTTTCTTTTCTTTTTATTTTTAATTGAAGTATAGTTAACATATAATATCCATATTCGTTTCAGATGTACAACATAGTGATTCGACAGTATGTACATTGCAACATGCTCACCACGGTAGGCGTACTCACCATCTGTCACCATACAAAATTATTACAATATTATTGACTATATTACTTGTGCCGTATTTTTCATCCCCACCGCTTATTTATTTTATAACTGAAAGTGTATACCTCTTAATCCCCTTCACCTATTTTACCTATCCTTCCTATCCCCCTTATTATTAACTTAATCCTACCTCTATCACCCTATCAGGAGCCCTTGGGCATATTCCTTAATACCGAATGCTCTGATTTCCTCATTTGCAAATAATAGTGCCACATATATAGGGTTGTTGCAATGTTTAAATGGATTGAGATATATAATATATAGATATATGTATATATTCCATATATATAGCATTAATACAGTACTTGGTATATAACAATTCTCAATAAATATTAGTGATTATAATATTAATACTGCCTCACTGAGAAAAAATACTCAGAGTGTTAGTGAGAATAGAATCTATGATTACAAACCCACTCTTTGTATAGATCCATTATTCAAGTATAAGTTTTATGAGAAGGAAAAAATATTAATACATTAATCTTATTAGCAGTGCTTTCTCAATGTGGTGATATAAGATACACATTAGTCTTAAAATTATGTCAATGGCTTTTGAAGTTATAAACTATTTTTTTAATTTCTTTTTTATATTATTATGTTTCCAAATTGTCTACAATGAATAAATATTATTTTTTAAAGCAAAAAAAAGGAAAGAAAATGAAATATGAGTTAGGCAGTGGTCAAGAAATATCTATTGATCACCTACTTTATACCAGGCACTGGGTTAAATGACATTCAGTTCAATAGGACCCTCTTTCTGGAACCAGTGTAAATGGTTACGGGAAATGCATTTTTACAATAACGTAAAAACAACAGGCTGCTGATATTTTATTCATAATTATTAAGACTGCCTCTTTTCTCTCATTTTTGAGGTTTTCTAACATGAATATAGGCACACCCAACATTTTCTGTTTTTTATGAATGGATATTTATCTCAAAATGGGAATTTTCACAAATAATCAAATGCATTACTTATTAAGCATCTACAAGATTTGAGGGGTTTTGAACAGTTTATTGACCCTGTCTCTAATGTTCACAACAGACCTGAACAACAGAATGATGCAGACATTATTATTACCAGTTTGTGGAGAAGGAAACTGAGGCCCGGAGAGGTTGTGACTCTTTCAGGCTTCTTAGGATATCAAGCACTCCAGGTGTATTTTAAACTGTATTCCCATCTACACAAACAAATATTAAGACACCCGTCTATTTCATAAAGCAAGGTATACCTATAAAACCATACATGCTGTTTGGTAGACCACAAGGTTTTTTAACAGCATCCCATATTTCTGTTTTGAGTCTCTTGCCACTTGGGTAAACATTGTACTTTTCATTGGATATACTGTAAGTCATTAAAGTCAGTAAATAGCAGAAATGAATAAAACAGCAACTTAGATATTTTTAACACCTCTGAGTTAAAACCACTTTGCAGTGGGGAAGAAGAACAGATGCCCGATTCTAAATGTGAGAGCCACCAACTGGGAATTTGCTAGTTGTAACTGCTGCCATCTGTTTTCCACTGTTCTTTTTACCTGCCTCTCTTAGATTTAGTATTTGAATTCTGGGCCATGGATTCTTAGTGTAAGCAAGGGAGGAGTGGGAGGGACTCCAATTTGAAATTTTCCCAGGTGCTCTCTCCTGCATTAAATCAAACGTAACTTCTTGGGGGAAAAAAAATATCATGAGGGCGATTATTTAACAACTGCATTTTTATTCTTCTATGCATACTTTGTACTCCTATTTCCATGTGCATTTTTTTCTATTTAATCAACTTCCTGCTTTTCCTAAGGGCATTACGGAAATGCCTCTCTGATGCCAATTAGGGCACTGCTGTGTGAATTAGTTTCTTCCCTGACTGAGTAAATAATTTTAGTCAAGCCATACATACATTCAGAACTCACTTAATCAGCACTTAACTAGCATTCAGCACTAGCAGAGTGGGCTTTCCTCCCTAAAGTCAACATGTTGAGGGAGATACTATTTGTGCCAAAGGGAAGCAGATGAAATAGACAGGTTAATGGGACTATAAAGGATAATAAGAGATTGTTCCAGTTCACCCCTCTGCCTTCAAGTAGAAATGCTTCTAAACCATACTAGAAAGAGAAAATTTGCTCTTTTCTTTTAGGAACATCTTTAGGGGAGGTTTCTCAACATTTGATTATAATTCTGAATGACATATGTGCATGAGCATATAACTTCTGGCTAAAGGCCAACAAAGAACAAGACTAATCATCCAACCTGTAAATGAGCTTTTCCTTTAAATCCACACAATAAATGTGTACTCTCCATTTTTATAAAAGAGAAATAGGTTCAGAGAAGTTATGTATATTGGTCAGAGTAACACAGCTAGTTAGTGACATAACAAGATTTAGTGCCAACTCTGCCTAATTCTTTCACCCAAAATCAGAAAGAAATGCATCGGAAGGCAGGGCCATAACTTCAATTAGAATTTTCTTCTGCTATTTTCTTTTCATTCCCTGAGTTTATTCAGAATGGTGGAGGAAATAAAGAAGGTAGAAGGATCTCTCAAGCTATATGCTCAATGGAAATAACATGTCAAAAGTCAGGCCTAACCAAGCCTCTCCAAACCAAAACAGGATACTAATCCCCATACTGCAGTATTACAGACAGAGAACCTATTTAGGACAAGCCATTCATCTTAAATAGCAAACAGTCAAAAACACAACTTTGATTTATTTGGAACATTCTTCAACAACTATGCTATATGTGCATCAAAATACCTTTGAAAAATAAGGGATATCAACAGTGATAAAAGGTCAGAGATCATTACCTGCTTGAGATAGTTGGAGGATTACTGGGATGGGCCACCTGATCCCAAAACAGACTAGTAAAGTTTGTGTCTTAATACTGCGGAATCCTCATTTAAGGTACAAGTATCATTGGGAGACTTAGGTAGGTGGCCCAGAGTAATTATTTTCAATAAATATCCATTGTTTTATGTGTTTGTGCTAATGTGGCCTATTAAGCACCACGGCGTCTGTGCTGGCATTCAGGACTGGATTGTCCAATCAGGCCGATACACATCAGAGATCTCACTCAGAATCAAGCTTTACTAATGATTTCAAGGATACAGACAGTCAAGTGGAGACAAAGTAGTGAAACATCTGGGACTTTAAGGATGGTTCCTCAGGCCCTTCCCCCTTCCTTGACAGGGACCTCTGCTGAGAAACAATGGTTGAGTTCTCTAAAGGAGGTTCTCGGATTTTCCCCACACAGCAGGGAGCATTTAAGTTTGGAAGCATCTCTGTTTTATACTCTAGATCAGAGGTTGGCAAACTACAACCCGCAAGTCAGCCATCTGTTTTATAAATAGAGTTTCACTAAGGCACTGCCAGGCCTACTTGTTACACATTGTCTGTGGCTGCTTTCCCACTACACAGCAGAACTTAGCAGTTATAACAAAGACCATGTAGCCCACATGACTAAAATATTTACTATCTGACCCTTTAAGAAAAAGCTCATCAAACCCTGCCCTAGATTGTTGTATAGCCCATGTGACATGCTCCAGGGAGCCAAGCCTCATATTTCCTGGGTTCTATTTATTATCAGTAATCCTTGGCCAGAGATATTGTACTGCAGGCATTCTGCAAATAATGTCTCTTCCTCCCAGAAAATATTATCCTATTTGCGTGAAGGTCCAGTTATCAAGGAGACTAGACCACGATAACTGCCTTCTTTTCCTTCCCCTGAGGGCACATCTTACCCCAGTCTCAACCCCTGGCAAAGGGAGTAAATGGATTTCAAGCCAGATGCTAGACCTCCTCTCCTCCCATTCTTCAGTGCTAAAATGTCAATTAAACCAGGTGTGCCCTCAAGGAAAGGAAGAACAGAAACAGACAAATTACAAATGATAATAACATGGAGTAAATAACACATACTACTAAACATATGAAAACAAAAAGGAATTTATCATTCTAAGTTGGGAGAGGGAAAATAATAAAGAGGAAGTAGGGATTTGGAGAGTAAAAGTAAGCTTAAAGAATAAGTAAAATTTGACAAGTAAAGCTAAGAAAGGAACAGCAGAGGGAAGAGCATGGGTTTAAAAAAATTTTTTTTTCAAGAAGTACATTTGATGGGTAAGGAGGAGAGAGTGAATCTGAAAAGCCATTTGCAGAACACAAACTCCCTGGGCTCTGAAGTTTGGGGAGAGGGATCAAGAAGGCAAAGATAAAGAGGCAGCTGAAGTCATGAGTTCTAAGTGGAGAAGAAAACTTCCTGACTGCAAGCTTAGTTTGAAGAGCTTTTGTCTTAAAAAAAACAAAAAACAAAAAACAAAAAAAAAACCTTCTCTGGCCTTACATTACCATTGGTCACTGCATGACTCCAGTGAAAACTGATATAATACTTAAAGGTTAAGCGCCACAAACAAATTTGCCTCATGATGGGAGAAATGTCCTGAAAAGGAATTAATTAAAAGAGAAAACGATTCCCTCAGTAACCAAAGTTCCCATCTGCAGTTAAATCAAGATCTTACCATTCTAAAATGTCAAATTTATCTCTTTTGACTCACTCCATGTTTTTAAAGAAAGAGTTATTACCTCAACATAAATTAATGACAAAATTTCTGTGAGAAATGATCTTTACTTTTTAAGAAAAGGATTTCTATCACGAGCTGAATATCACAGGAAATAGTTGGGTTCCTTTATTTACACATATATTTATGCACATATAAAGCAAAAAATTAAACTACCAAAGCTTGTGTCTGTGAACAGAAACCAAACAACATTCCTTTACTTTTTTTTTTCTATTTAGTTCTATAGCATCTTTCAAGAACAAAGATTTTTTTTTTTTAAGTTCAAATTTGAAAAAAGATTTTTTTAAGTCTAAACTCAGTCAGTATTTCTGGTGTAAAAATGACCTGCTGTATGTCACTGAGTTCTAAAAGAATTTTTTTCTTAAGCCAAAATCATTTTTGACTCTAAGGTAGCAAAAAGTACAGCAGACTAGTTCAATCCACAAAGAGAATGTATGCCAAGGACACAGACTCTATTGTCAGAAATAACTCACCAGAGGGAGACATAATGAAGTTTTGAGACCTGTCAAGGGATTCCCTTTCTAACAAACATCATGTCCCTCTCATGAAGGCCCCATGGACCGCAAGTGTCTGGTCTCCTCTCTGTCCATCATGACTACCCAGATGCCTCCGGGAGTCTCTCCTTATTCTCTACTTCCAAGAGGATCTCTGCTAGCTTTTATCACAAAGAGTTTGTTAATCTAGTCTCCTGGATCCTTATTTCAATGAAAATAGGTTGTCAAAGGCCAAAACCAAACCAAAAATCTCCCTTAAAATTTTAGGACAACCATTTCAATACACATTGAACAGATACCACATGTAGGGGGAAACATTTTGTTGATAAGAGGAAACCATAAGACATGTCACTTCCTTTATAGTGCATGTTGTTTGAAACTTTGTGACCTAAATGAAAAAGGCCTCTGCCCGGTCCACTAAAATGCCAGCTGGATGCAAAGGTCCAAGATGACCACATCAGAAGTAGCTGAGTTTCTGTGATGTTTTATATGATGGCCAGAAAACCATAGAGAAGCCCTGGATAAATTCTTCCTATACCTACAGAAAAACGGATTTCCAGACCTTCATACTGTAGAAGAAGGGATAACACAGACCTTCTGCAAATGGTTTTTCTCTATCGAAAGGGGAACTAAAGCAAACTTTATTTGTAATGAAAGATAGTTTAGCAGCAAGCACAAAGTCAGTAAATATAGGGTCTCCAGATAGACCATTTAGGGCCCAAGAAATGCTATCTTTGGCATAAATATTATAGGTCTGTCATTTCTCTCCTTGGCAGCAAGATTTTCTGTAGGTGGCAAGAAGTTGTTCTTGCTCACTGATTTGGAAGGTCTCTGTGTTAATCTTTTCAAGGCAAAAGATTCTTATATAACCCCAAAAGGCTTTAATAAATTGATAGAGATATTTTTATAAAACACAAAAAATCAATATTTAATAGAATAATTTCACTCTGGAAAAATATTACATCAATGTAACATGACATCTCTTTTTTCATGAGGCATTCTCCCTGATTTGCTCTTCTGTTACTGCTATTACTGTTTGCTGGGTGAGGGGAGAGGATTGTTTGTTTGTTTTCCCTTGCATGGTTCTTTTATCCAGAAACAGTTATGATAAATATGACAGTACCACTTCTGCCACATTCCCATTATGAACAAATCTCTAAAAGGGGAGTTCCAAGACCTTAAGGTAAGTGGATGAGAAGACATTGAAGGAGCCCTAGTTTCATACCTCAGATGATACCTTCTAGCACTAAATCTACTCACCACTCTAGTAATGGCTTCATTTTCAAGACCAAGTATACAACTTATTCCACAGTAAGACCCAAATAGAACTCTTTTTTTTAACTTCTTTTTCTATATTTAATTAATTATTTATTCACTCACCAAATATGTGGGTTCCTCCTCTATGCCAGACAATATGTTAAACAATGGGAGCTCACAGTGATAAAAAGACAAAGATTCTGCCACCAGAAGTTTATGGATGACTAGCCCCTGAGACGACTAGCCCCTGAGATGACTAGTCCCATGACTCCTACTCCTTTGAGACTAGAATTGCGATGTTCTAACAGACACTTCTAATTTCTCTTTGAATTGCTACTAGGAGAGGCACCTGGGTGGCTCAGTCAGTTGAGCGTCCGACTCTTGATTTCAGCTCAGATCATGATCTCAGGGTCCTGAGATCAAGCCCTGCGTCAAGTGAGGCTCTGCACTGTGTGGAATCTACTTGAGAGTCTCTGTCTCCCTCTGCTCACCCCGCTTGCGCTTTCTCTCTCTCAAATAAATAAATAAATAAATAAATAAATTTCTCCTAAGATGAGATTTGATCCAGAAGTTGGAAAAGAGCTGAGCTTCTTAGATATCAAGTGGTCCTCATTAAAACAGAGCAGAGGTACAAACTGTAGCATCCCCAGATGCTGTTCCATTGTGACCCCTGGTTCCCAAGACACCCAGGCCCCTTCCAATTCTGCTTCCCTTATGAACTCAAGTCTCTGACAGCATGAAACATTTCTGAAAAAGAAAACCAGTAAAAGAATGTAGAGAATTATGTTTTCACAAGTCCTATTTGCTGATTCCTAGGTAGAGGAAAAGCCTGGATAGCTAGTGCAATCCTGACCTCCAGCGCTCCCGGTGGCACAGAAGTCCAGCCAGTAGCAGCAGCTCAGGTCATGGAGTATGATTTGAAAGGAGAACCTGGGAAATGAAATAAATTGAGTGCTATAAGGAACTCAGAGGAATATAGAAGTGATTGTTTTTTGTATTTAGTGGGGAAAATCAAATTAGAAAGATCAATTCATTTTAGTAAATCAGACTCAAATCCAAAAGCTTTTTAATTGAAAAAATTTGAATGTATGGGTGCATGCATTTTATGAAATAATTATGTAAAGGAAAGGTGTGACCAGGATCTAAAACAGTAAAATCACAGCTCATTTGTTCACACAGCATAACAAGTACAGAATCCCCTGAAAAAATATACCATTATTTCAAAATACTTACAATACTTCAAAAAAACTAAAAAGGGGGTACATGGGTGGCTCAGTCAGTTGAGCAGCTTAATGGTTAATCCTTCTGCCCCATCTATGCCTACTGCCAGACCCATTTCCAAAGGCCATTTTTAACCGTTCTTTTCTTTCATTCATCAGTGGTTTCCTCCATATATGACTACTTATTAAAAAAAAATAAGGAATGCATTATGTTTGCAATATCTCCCTGACACCAGAAGCAACCTTTGTTCTTATCATCTGGAGACTCTCACTCCAGAAATCATCCCTGTGCAAATACACAGACAGAGAGGCTGAGAGAGTCAGACAGAAAGAACATCAGTCCAAATGAGATCATACTTTCTAATTTCAAATTATTTCAATCTACTTGAATTTAACATAAGAGAATAAAGTAAAACTAAAGAAACTATAGTTTAGATACCTGTTATTTGTCAGCATATAATTTTGGTTCCTAAAAGATTCCTTTGAAGTTATGGGGAAAAAATCTTAAATATTATGAGATAGAAATCATTATTTCAGGAACTCATGATTTAAATTTAGGCCTAACCTTGAACCTCTACTATAAAAGATGAGAAAAATTAGCATAAAATACTAACTTCTATCTCTTATCTCCCCATCTTGTAATATTAACTTGTTAATTAGAAGGTTTTATGACACTTGTATTATGTTGTGCTGAAAAAAACCCAGTTATTTCATATTATATAATTATAATATGCTTTAGTATAATTATGTTTCCGTACATTCAATATATAAATATCTCAGTATATTCAATGCCAAGCATGGGTCTGCCATCCTGAGTTTTTAAATTTACTCCATATCATTTTCACCTGGATAACACTGCCCAGTTTTTATATTTTTTCCAACCAAGATTCATGGGTACAGTATTGCTTGACTTCTTATTTACTTGAGAATGTCTGTCCGTTGCTTTCATACTTGAAAGAAATTTTGGTTGGGTGTTAAAATTATTGGGACATAATATCTTCCCTCAGAGTTTTGTAAACAGTAATCCTCTGTCTTCTCACTAAGACTGATGGAAAAATCTGAGGCCAACATTACTCTTCATTCATAAACATGACTTGTGTTCTTTGCTTGGACATCCATAAAGTTTTTTATCATGATGTTTGGAAACTTCATGACAGTATGTATTATTGATGTTTTATTTAAGTTTCCCCTGGGACACAGTGTGCATTTTAATGGCTGTAGAACACACATTCCATGAGAAAAGTCACCTTTTCTATCTTTTCGAATACTTTGTTACCAGTGCCTATAATGATACCTGACAAAAACTAGTCATTTAATGAATATTTTTTAATAAAACAATAATACAAGTATGTATTTCAGGAAAGTTTTCTTCTAATATATCTTTAATTATTTTTAATATTTCATTTACCCTTTTTTTTTTCTTTAGGACCAGCAATTATGCATACATATGAACTCCCTAGTAGGTCTTCCATATTTATCAACCTTATTATAATTTTAATATTTGCACTTATATTTTATATATTCTTATATACCACAACCGTGACTGTATATATTTTTCAGTTCTATCTTTCTGTGTTGCTTTTAATGCAGTTCCCAACTTAAAATATTTCAGGGATTTTTTCCTTCTATATCTTTCCTGTTTAACCGCCTATTCAATTATTCCACCCAGATTATCAGAAAGGAACTTAAAATTCCACATGCCCCAAATCTAATTTATAATCTTCCCCAGAATCCTACATCTTCTTTGGTGCCCCTCTCTCAGTAAATAACACTATCTGTCCAATTTTATTAGGCTTAAACTTTCAAATTATTTTAGAATAATCTTTTATCACTCCCCCTCAATCACCAAGTTAACCCCTACTCCAGTAAATCCTTCCTGTAAAACTTGTCTTCAATTTTTCTACTTCTCTCCATCTGTTCTGCCACCAAATAATCTTCACCATCAATATCTCTTGCTTGGATGTGGGAAGCAACCAGATGGTACAGTCTTGTGGACACTATAGTACAGGGTTTACATTTCTTCAAAATTAAAAATTGGGAATATCAGTGACTGAACAATTTACAAACTTTCTCTCTTTAGTCCTTCCCACCCTCTGAGGCAAGCAGGGTAAACCCATTTTGCACATGGATAAACTGAGAAATTTCTCAAAGTCACAGAGCTAATAAATGATGGATCTTGGATTCAAACATAATTGAGTTTGAGGTTAAGGTTTTAAGCCTATAAAAGGTGCCTGGGTGGTTCAGTCAGTTAAGCAGCTGACTCTTGATTTCAGCTCAGATCATGATCTCAGGGTTGTGAGAGTGGGCCCCACACTGGGCTCCGCACTGGGTTCAGAGCCCACTTAAGATTCTCCCTACCCCTCTGACCTGAACCCCCATCTCTCTCTCCCTACCTTCCACTCTTAAAAAAAAAAAAATCTGTATTATGCTGCCTCTCATGTAAGTGGAGTTGATCAATGAAACCATAAATACTCATGATGAATTCAATATGCAGAAAGAAGAGGTGAAAATCAAGGATGTTCCTTTGGTGAACAATTGTATTTAAAGGATAGGAAAAGGATTCAATGAAGGTAACAAAGGGGAGAAAAGAACCACTTTCAGTTTTCAGAAACAGAGGAATGTTTCTTGAAACACATAATATGCTTAGGAAAGATGGTAAACAATGACATATGAAACCAATGATCTGTGATAACACCACTAGATGTTGTATAAGGAAGATTTCTGGTGACCTGTGACACTGCCATTGTACCATAGTGATTAGAACAGACTTCAGTTTGCAAGGCATTCAGGAATGATGGCTGCATAATATGAAAGCAAATGTAGCACATGTATGTTCTTTTCTCTTTCAAGAAATTTGCCCATGAAAGGATGAACAAAAACATTACATCACAAAGGAGGGGAAAAAAGAAAGAAGTGCTAAGAGAGGAGAGACACAAGTTCAGTGTAGAAAAGTTCAGTGTAGAAAAGACTGTAGGTCAGATGATCTCCTATCTCAGCCATCTGAACAAATCATTTAGTCTAAGCTCTGTTTACTTTCCTAGAAAATGGCATTTAAAACACCCACCCCAACAATCTCACAATTATAAAAATTATGTGAATAGTATTTGTGAAAACTCAGCAGTGCTATACAAATATAAAGTATTTTTATTACAAAGCATATATAAATATCAATATTGTTTCACATAGATAAAAGAAGCAACTTAATATACACACTTCTACTCTATGCAATTTCTCTAATAAGACTATGTTAGGTATGTGCCTATTGAAAAAAAGGGTCTTCAGTTGAATTTCTAAAGTAAATAAAGTCAATTTCTACATAGTAGACTTAATCAGTTGTGTCATGTAGCCAGTTTAATTTGGTTGGAAATACATTTAAAACCAGCAAGCAATCTGTATTTTGGTCATGTATTTTTTTATGTCACAGTTATTGATGGAATGCCAGTTAATGTCTACAATAGGGACAAACAATTGACAAATTCATTAATCAGAATTCCATTAGCACATCAGTGGTTGATTCCAACAAAAAAATCAGCCTTTATTAGTATCAGTCACAAGTAAGTTTGAATTTCCTCACGTGTAATTAATTTTAACATTCTTTAATTTTGCATCTGCGATGAAACGTCACTTGTACCCAACATCTAAATATAGTATAGTGTTTTAACTTAATAATTATGATGACTATTTTTACCCAGAAAAAAAAATCATTTTACCAAAAATGATGTGTCCTTACAATATAAATATGGAGCAGAATATGATTTTCAGAATATAGTCATTAGCCTTCATAGCCACAATCCTTAAATAGTTCTCTATCTAGATATGCCCTTTTAGATATTCAATATATGTCCTAGATATTCAAGAAATAACATAACTGAGTCATTAAAAGTATAATCTCTGGAATACAGCCATCATAGTTTCAAATCCTGGCTCTACCACCCAGTAGCTGTAAGACTTGGGAAAATTATGTAATCCCTCTAAGGTGAGTTTCCTCATTTGTACATAAAAATGATGATGATGATGATGATGATGATGATGATGATGACGACTACCACCTCATATTGCTGTGAGGATTAAGTGCTAAGAATCTGAAGTTCTTAGCATAATGCCTGGCTGGGAAGCAGTAAGATTTGTTTAAATATTAGCTATTTTTTTCTCTTTTTTTCATAGTTATACAGTAAAATGGGAATCTGGAGGTAAGGATTATTGGTCAAGATTAGGTATGCAGGAATTTTATCAAAGAGTTTCTTGGGAACAATCTCTGGGTGGAGCAAAGGAAGCAAGTAGCAGAGGGAGAAGTTGAGCGGCGGTCACAAGAAAGGCCTACACTGGTCTTATGGTGAGCTCTAAAACCGGGATGGCCCATCAGATTGTCCAAAATTAGGGCAGGAGGACCAAGATTTCTTTTTGAAATATTCATTTATTTATTTGACACAGAGAGAGAGAGAGAATATGTGCAGGCAGAGGTGTGAGGGCATCTTAAGCAGGTCGCGCTAGGAGCAGAGCCCAACGTGGGGTTGGATCCCATGACCCGGAGATCAAGGACCTAGGCTGAAACCAAGAGTCTGATGCTTAACTGACTGTACCACCCAGACACCCGAAGGACCAAGATTTTATACCTCCACTAGAGCAGATACTGGGTTCACAAAACTGGGATGTGACGTTAGTCAAGATGAGTTTCTTTAGTTGAAGGCAATTCTTAGAGAGGGATTCATCTGAGACCTTTCAGTCACCAATATTCTATCAGCTTGGGAATGAGTGCCTTGGTCCTAAAGAGAATCCTGGGATGTACACCACAGCATCCACTATTGTAAGTTACCTAAACTTTTCACCAGTAAATAAGCTATAGTATAGTAAAGCACTATTCAGATCAAGGGAAGATCATTTTAAATTATAGAACATATGCTGAAATATCCTTAAATATATTTGATTATTTTTAACGGATTCTCATTTAAGGTAGGAATAAGAGTTTACAATCTTAAAGACTTTTCAAAATTAAGGAAATGTGGAGTGTGTGTGTATGTGTGTGTGTATGCATTCATTTATCTGAAAAAAAATGGAGAGAGAGAGAGAGATAGATAGATCTCCTGCAATCTTAATGACTCTTATTTTCCTGGTAGATTTCTTTTTAGAGATAGCATTTTCAAATTTCAGCCCAGCGCAGGTAAAATTATTATAACTCCGCCTTACTGGAGACTATTTCAATGAAGTTCCATTGTTTTCTCATTATAGACAAAGTACAAGTACTTTGCCTGCAATGAGAGAAAGAGAACGTTTCCTCCCTCCTAGCTAGTAGGAGAAAACTTCCTGGAGAAGGTTACATTTTAGCAATGGGAAAAGAGGAACTTGCAGAGGTGCAGAAGTCCTTAACACAGATGTAAATTGAGTGAATTTCAAAAATTCTGAGATGGATAATCAGGCACATGGGAGAATGAGTCAGTATGCCTCAGTGGCTATTTTGGGAAAGCCTGATTAAGAGATTTAAACCAAGAGTTTTGTTCTTATGCCTAAGGTAATTAGAGTTTTCAACAGGAATGTAAAAAACGATATGGTGATAGCAGTGTTCAGACAAAAGAAATGTGACGATAGCATTCAATACTGAGGATAGGAGAGTATGCTGGGGCTTAGAACTTGATGAGAGTGAGAAAAGAAGCATTCCATTAAAAATGACCAATTCACGAGCCATGGATACACCCTGTGAAAATCAAGAAAGACAAGATATATAAGATATAAGAAAGTGTTCTATATTTAAATTCGGGCTCACTACGAAGGATATTAAATTAAGAGAAGTCAAAATTGTTTAACTTTTCTCTGAAAAACAAAATGTAGTTGAGAATGAAACATTCCCAAATCAAAAGTGAAATAAAGTTGAGAGAAAAGTTTAGAGGAAGAAAAGCTCTCACTTTTTTTTGTCTAAATAACTGCATTTATTTTTGCATTGAATGGAGAAGGAAAAAACTAGGAGCCATAATTAGAACTCAAATACTAAAAAATCCAGCAATTCAGAAGAATACACAGAATCTTAAGTCAAAAATTTTTATTTTTTTTTATTTTTTATTTTTTTTAAGATTTTTATTTATTTGACAAAGAGAGATACAGTGAGAGACGGAACACAAGCAGGGGGAGTGGGAGAGGGAGAAGCAGGCTTCCCACTGTGCAGGGAGCCCGATGTGAGGCTCGATGTGGGGCTCGATCCCAGGACCCCGGGATCATGACCTGAGCCAAAGGCAGATGCTTAACAACTGAGCCACCCAGCCGCCCCTTAAGTCAAAAAATTTTAAAACATGAAGTGACTTTAAATCCATGTAGGAAAAAGGATTCTAAACTACTTTTTTTTCATGTTTTATTTATTTATTTATTTATTTATTTATTTATTTATTTAAGAGAGAAAGAGAAAGCACATGAGCAGGGAGAGGCAGAGGAAGAGAGAGAATCCCAAGCAGCCTCCACACTGAGCTCCAACTGAGTCACCCAGGCATCCCTACACTACTTTTATTGCATAATGTTTTTTTGGAAAATTGAATGAGCTCTTCTTCAGTATATATATATGTATGTATATGTAAATGCACAGTTATCTTGCTTAAAGTAATGAATAATGGCAGGGATTACAAAGAACTACCAATCAGGTTTATCTTCTTATCCTTGGAATAAAATTTAACCCCTGTTCTAGTTCAATAGTCTACAATTTATGTATAAAGAGAGAACTAAGAAGATGAACTAACTTATCTATAAAATCGAAAAGAAAATGTATGGCAGAGCCAGGACTAGGACCATGTTACTAAACTCCTTCATACAAAATATTCTTGCCTACATACAACGTGACTTCATACAAAATGGTCCATATAGACAAGATTTTACTGTCTTTGAAGGAGAAATATTGACCATATAGGAAATAATATAATGTAATTTTAAAATGGTAAATATTAGTAGAATACGAAAGTCTAGAAACATTCTTTATATTTCCTAATAACATTTAAATTTGTCAGAAAATATCTACCAAAAACTTTCAACATGCCCTTCACTCAGCGATTCCACTTTTAGAAATGTATCCTACAAGTTCATACTTATAAAAGTTTATAGAAATTCAAGTACAATGATGCTCACTGTGTGCCATATAAAATAGCTAATGACTAAGAATAGTCTTTATGCTTCTAAGTAGGGGTATGAATTTAAAATATATTACTTAAAATCGAATACTGTGCAAACATTAGAAAAATGGAGGTACATCTATGTGAGTGAATATAGAAAGATTATAAAATATATTATTGAAGACTTCTGTTCTTTGAGATTTGATGGGCTAAATATTCTGAAAGATCCCTATGTTACCAAATGACTAGATGCTGCATAAAACATACTGCATTGAAAGACTCCCAAGAAGTAAGACATTTCCAAGGAGAAGAAATAATCCTATGAGCTGAAACCTGATTAGTGACTAGGACACAAAAGACAGGCATACCAGATGGATATATGCTATTAATACCACAATCAAGAGGCAAATGCCTTAGCCTGAAGGTCACGAGTATAAATCTGAGACTGTTGAATTAAACTGGAGATCCTAGGAGGGGATAAAGTAGAACCAGGTTAGGAATAGTTTTTGGCACCAGAAAGAAACAAATGCAACCCATTTATGAAGGATAAAATTTATAAATTCAACTTTTACATTTTCCACCAATTAAAAGCAACAAAATATGGTATCACAAACATCACAAGTATATAATTTTTTAAAATGTATTATAAATAACTATCAAGCAGATTTGAATGAGAAAAGAATTGGACATATTTTATAAAATTTCTACTCATATCCTGTCTCTCAACAACTGGGTGAAAGGTAGAAAAATACATAAAAAAGAAAGCAAGAGGAGAGTCAAAAACAAATGGAACAATAAGAAACAACTAGCAAGATGGTATGTTAATCCAAAATATCTATTGCTACATAGAATACCAAAACACACACCAATTTAAAGACTAAAATTGTCAGATTAATTTAAAAAGCAACACTCACCTGCATTGTCTATAGGAAAGTTACATTAAACATAAAGTTACATTAAACATAACTTACATAGGTAAGTTAAAAATAATTGATGAGATTATTACTATAAATACTATGCAAACACTATTCAAAAAAAGTTGTAGTGTCTATATAAACAGCAGAAACAGTAGACTTTAGAAAAATAAATACTATCAAAATGAAGAGGAACAACCCACTAGGAAAACTAAAGCTTAGATGTTATTTTATGTGCATTTTATAATAGGTTATGCAAATACATGAATCAAAACAGAAATGAAGGGACAAATGGACAAACCCAATTATTGTTGGAGACACTACTCTCAGTAATCAATAAAACAAGTGAATAGAAACTCAGAAAGAATATAGACTCTAGGGGCAGCTGGGTGGCTAACTTGGTTAAATGCCTGCCTTTGGCTCAGGTCATGATCCCAGGGTTCTGGGATCAAGTTCTGCATACGGCTCCCTGTACCTGCTTCTCCCTCTGCCACTCCCCCTGCTTGTGCTCTCTCTCTCTCTCTGTCAGATAAATAAAATCTTTTTTTAAAAAAAAGAATATAGACTTTAACAATACAATCAATCAAATTAGCTTAATTGACATTTATAAAACAATCCATCCAACAATGACAGACTACACATTCTTTTCAAGTACATATGGAACATACACTATCGGATCATAAAACAAAACATTAACAAATTTAAAACAACTGAAATCATACACAGGATGTTCTCTAGCCATAATGAATATAAACTAGAAATCAATAACAGAAAGATATCTGGAAATTCCAAAATATTAAGCTAACAGCAATACACTTCTCAATAACCAAAAGTAAAAGAGAAAGTCACAAAGGAAATTAGAAAATATATTTTTTAAATATTTTATTTATTTATTTGAGAGAGAGATATGGCACACATGAGAGAAAGCATGAGCAGTCGGTCGGGGGTGGGAGTGGGGTGTGTGCAGAGGGATAGGGAGAGGGAGAAGCAGGCTCCTTGCTGAGCAGGGATCCCAACTCCAGGCTCAATCCCAGGACCCTAGGATCATGACCTGAACTGAAGGTAGACACTCAACGAACTGAGCCACCCAGGAGCCTCAATGAGAAAATATTTTTAATTAAAGAATATTGGAAAAAAACACCCTGTCAAAATTTAGGATGCAGCTAAAGCAACATTCAAAGGGATATTTATAGCATTAAAGTACTTATATTGGAAAAGAAGTTTCAAATAAATGATTCAAGAATACGCCTTAAGAAGCAAAAGAAGGCCTAATTATACCTAAAGCAAGCAAAGGAATAGAATAATAAAGGTAAGAGCAGAAATCAATTAAACCAAGAACAGAAAAACAACAGAGAAAAATCAGTGAAGCCATAACTGTGTCTTTAGGGGGGAAAAAAAAAGATAATCTTTTAGTCAAATTGATCAACAAAGTAAGAGAGAAGACACAAATTACAAATATTAAAACTTCTAAAGAGGACACGTCACAATAGATACTACAGACATTTAAAGACAAAAACTATGAAAACTCACTCAAGTAACAGATACTCTGAATAATCCTGTATCTATTAATTAAAGTGTATTACTAGTTTAAAAGTTTCCAACAAAGTACAGTCCATGCCCATACGGATACATGGGCAAATTCTCCCAAACATTTAAGAAATAATACAAATTTGACACAATCTTTTCCAGAATAGAAAAGAGAATGGTTCTTGACTCATTTCATATAAGGTCAGAAATACGCTAATATCAAAACCAGAAAAAGACAACACAAAGAGAGGGGCAGAGGCTATAGGCCAACAACATTCCTGTGGACAAAAATCCTCAACAGAATACCAGCACACTGAATCAAGTAATACGTAAAAAACAAAAAAAGTATCATGACCAAGAGCAGTTTATTCAAAGAATGCTGGGCTTGTTCATCATTTAAAAAACAATCAATGTATTCACCATATCAATGGAATAATGAAGAAAAAAATATGTGTACATCTCAAAAGACGCAGAAAAACTTGGCAGAATTCAACTCTGATTCATAATTCTTAAAAACTTCCAGCAAACTAGAAATAGAAGGGCATCTACAAAAAATCTATAGCTGACATCGTACTTATTAATGAAAAACTGTAAGTTTTTTTCCCTAAGATCAAAACAAGGCAAGAATGTCAGCTTTCCTATTCATCATCATACCAGACACTGTCCAAGACAGTGCAATAATGCAATTATAAGAAATAAAATGAATACAGATTGGAAAGGAAGAAATAGAACTGTCTCTAGTCATAAAAAATAAGACTGTACAGTTTTTTTTTTTTTAACCCAAGATCTATTTTTAAAAAGCTACTAAAACTTATAAGTGACTTCAGGTTTCATATATGAAATCTATATGCAAAATCAATAGTATTTCTGTATACTAGCAATGAACAATTGGAAATTGAAATTTTAAAAGTACCATTTATAATAGCATTAAATACTATTAAATATTTAGTTTCAAGTCTAACAAAATATATGCAAGATCTGTATTCTGAAAACTACGTAACACTGATGAAAGAAATTTAAAAAGATGTAAATAAATGAATAGGTAAGCCACTTTTAATGGACTGTATGGAAGACTCAGCATGTTTAACATGACATTTCTCACCATATTGCTCTACAGATTCAATTTAATTTCAATCAATATCCCAACAAGTTTCTTATAGAAACAAACAAGCTAACACATGTTGCTGAAATAATTGGTTGTCTATATGCAAAAAACATGAATTCTGATCCCTACCTCACACAATATACTAAATTAATTGAAAATGGATGACTGACCTAATTGTAAAATCTGCAACTATAAAACTAGAAAAAAAAATGATCAAGAATCTTTGTGACTCTGGGTTAGACATTAATTAATTAATTATCAGATAAAAACCCAAAGCATGAACCATAAAAAAAAAAAGAAATTGATGCAGGGAACTAGCAAAATTAAGAACTTCTACTCTTCGAAAGACACTATTAAGAGAATGAAAAGGTAAGTTAAAGACCAAAAGAAAATCTTTGCAAATTATAAATTAAAGGACTTGTATCTGTGCATAAAAATTCTTAAAGCTCAATAAGAAAATAATTCATTTTTCAAAAGGGCAAAACATTCAGACACTTCACCAAAGATAGATATCTATATGGCATATATACATCTGGCAACTAAGCACAGGAAAGAGGTTCAATATCATTCATCATTCAGAAAACATAAAATAAAACCCAACACAATCACTAAGAAAAGAATGCCTTAATTTGAAAAAAATAAAAATAAATAACAGACAGTATTTAGTGCTAAGGAAGATGCAGAGAATTGATAAATTCCCTGTGGAAATGCAAAATGATACACCCCTTGGAAATACTGGCTTAATATAAAGTTTCTTACAAAGTTAAACATACACTTGCCATATGACCCAGAAATCTCACTTTTAGGTATTTACTTAAGTGAAATAAAAAATTTATGTTCACACAAAAACATATATACAAAGGTTTATACCTGATATGTTTGTAATTGCCAAAAACTGGAACCATCCCAAAATGTTCTTCAGCTGGTGAATCAATAAACTATAGTAAGTACACAGCTATAATAGAATGCTATTTAATCATAAGAAATGAACTACTGATACATACAAAAACATGTATGAATCTCAAATGCATTATGCAGAGTGAAAGAAAGACTCAAAAGGCCACATAATGTATGATTCCACTTGTACAACATTCTGGAAAGGGCAAAACTATTGAGACAGAAAATAGATCAGTGGTTGCCAAGGGCGGGGTGTGGGAGAGGGACTGACTACAAAAGGGCATTTCAGTGGTGACAGAACTGTTCTATGTCTTGATTGTGATGGCATAACCATTTGTCAAAACCCACAGAACTGTAAATTACATGGATGAAATTTACTGTATGTAAATTATACTCAATCTTGAAAAAAATAAAAAGGATATACACTTTGATAATCAAAAACATTTTAGAAAAGGAAATGATAAAATCCAGGTTACTGGGTATCTATAGGTAGGAGAAAATGGACAAGATAAGAAAGAAACATAATCATATAAGTAATGGTTTAGGTTTAATTGGATGGTGGATTCACTAGTGTTCAGTTATTGTTATGCTGCATTACTTACATACCTGTAATATGCATATTCTTTGATATTTGTCAAACGTTACATAATTCTAATAAAGAACAAAAGGAAGTACCTTTTAATTGAAACGACAAACAATAAAAAAGATACAGTATTTGAGAAAATGAGGCGGACATCAACTATTCCTTAAAATATTAGGTCGAAGGGTGTGTACATTTTAAATGTTCGGGATATACTTTAGAAGGTTTATTTATCTAACCAGTTTCTTTTCTATAAAAATTAATACATTTACGCATTTTTAAAAATGACAATATTTTATTTTAACTCACTAATTTAGAAAGCTTTAATTTCTGAAAACAAAATATTCTTTCCCATATCTTTTCAGTTCCATCATTTCCATTTTGAATTTAAACAAATCCAGTGCAATTTCAGTATCGTGTACTTCTAAAGCATTCCTAAAACTTGACAGTCTTCCTCTGAAGTATGTACTCGAATTGCATATGTAATGTCGGGTATCTTTACACAGTCACACCAACTCAAGAATTATGATCATTCACTCATCACGTATGTATTTTAAAAGAAGAACCCTTCTCAATCATGCAAGAATTCAGGGTGGGATCTCTAAACTCTCCAAGTCTCTGTGACTAAATATTTCATATACTCTTTAGTAAGGGTAATACAAATGTGAATCACTTTCTCCTTAATTGTCAATATATGATTGCTAAAGATATACATGAAATGTACATACTGTTCGGCTACTTGCTGCTCAGAGGGTTGGAAATGCAGCTGTCACCCTGATACTAGTGATCAGATCAGGGGAGCAATCAGGCCAGGCATGCACAGATTCCATTATCCTCTCAGCCTTCACCCTAATCCTGCCATCCCACTGAGAAGGGCTGTTAGAGGAGGATCCTGCAAGCACCCCAGCTGCAAGTTTTCCTTTAGTTCTCAGTAGCTGCCATCAGCATCACTCCACCATGGAGTCTCGTGGGAAGTGCTGGTCCACAGCTTTCATCTACAGACATTAAATCAAGCAGTTGTATTTGGTTTGGTTTTTTAAGTCTTTGCAAATCTTCCCTCCCTCCCCTTCTCATCCCTCTACCCCTAATGTGACTTATTTATATTTTTAAAAGCTTTGCAGGGAGACTTTCCAGTTTTTATCATGGACTAAAATCCATCTGAGTTAAAATCGTTCAAGACTTTATGCACGATGGGGGGAAAGGGACTGTGCAAATTAATGTATTCATTCCAGATTGTATTTAGCTAACATCTTTCTTCACTTGAGCCTAACAGCTCGAGGGATTGCAAAATTATTGCATCAGCTTGACTGTGATGCTTTGTTCATTTAAAAAAAATAAATCTTTACACTCTGGTATCACCCTACTTTAAAATACTATTACAGTTTCCTAGTGGCTACACAGTCAAAGGGACTGTGTAGTTTCATTTAATCTCTTTGACTCTTCAGAGATCTGCATACCCTACCCGTCTCCATTACCTCAGGAATTATGATTGGATTTAACCTTCTGCTCATTGAATTAGTGTCAGCTATCATTCTTAGTGTACATTTGTTAAATTCAATCTCTCCTATAGGGGAATGCCAGGCAGAGAAACGATAAGTGTATTAAATAGTCAGAGAGGGGAGACTGCAGAAATTGGGACTTAGAATCACTGTGCAGATAAAGAGAACTAAGTTCATGTTGCTGCTTCGTTTCTTTCAAGGAGGATACAATCGCAGCAGGAAGTGTAAGCCTTTATAGTCAGCCTTCCAGAGTGTAAGGAATACTAAGTGACTCGGGACTTTCTTTTCCCTAAAGTGAAGAGGTGGTTTTTTTCAAGTCAATGTTAGTGCAACTGGGAAAGCAACCATATGGAAAACCCTAAAAATTCAGGTCTTCTGTTAGTCCTCAAGAAAAAAAAAAAAAAATTATAACACAGGCAGTCACTGTGAACACTTCCCTCCAGCAAAGCACAGCATCTTCGACTGCTGGGTCAGAAATGAGGCAATTATATCCTGCTTAGCCACATGGCTCACAATATGGAACCACCCTGATCTGCAAAGGTCCACAACGCAGGTGAGAGTGTGTATCATCCTGCTTTCAGAGGAAATCCCCATGTCTGTGCCAGGGCTGCACGGAAAATAAATAAATAAACAAAATATTTTAAAAATACAGCAAAACAATCCAAGCACAAATAAATCTTCCAAACTTTAAAAATTGATCAACAGAAGTAAGACATCATTTTATTAAAGTCAAAAGGGAGAGAGCAAATTAGGTTTAATAGAAAAAAATCTAGGGGCGTCTGGGTGGCACAGCGGTTAGGCGTTTGCCTTCGGCTCAGGGCGTGATCCCGGTATTGTGGGATCGAGCCCCACATCAGGCTCCTCCGCTATGAGCCTGCTTCTTCCTCTCCCACTCCCCCTGCTTGTGTTCCCTCTCTCGCTGGCTGTCTCTCTCTCTGTCAAATAAATAAATAAAATCTTTAAAAAAAAAAAAAAGAAAGAAAGAAAAAAGAAAAAAATCTAAACCAACACATCTGTTAAAAAAAAAAAAAATACCCTCCTCAAGCTATTAACCCTCCCAACCTTCTGATTTAAAGAGCCTCCAGGAGAAACATCCATAAGGCCCAAAGATAGGATGAGATATGAAGGAGTGACCAAACACAAGGAAATGTTACCCTGCATGCCTAGGGCCTAAAAGGAATCAAGGGGCCCAGAACATAAATTAAACAATAGGCCTAAATGAAATTT
Source organism: Ursus maritimus (assembly GCF_017311325.1). NCBI lineage: Eukaryota > Metazoa > Chordata > Mammalia > Carnivora > Ursidae > Ursus > Ursus maritimus. The sequence continues at coordinate 15,935,208 of NW_024424119.1, read as the reverse complement.
AATGTAGGCTGCCTTTCATTTCATTTCCCTTTTAGCTTGGTTTTCTAAAGAATGGGTTCCTCAGGGTGAAACTGTATGTGTTTTAGCTTCAGGGAGAAAAAGAGATCTTGGCATCCTAATACAATGTTTCTCTAACATTTTCTCTTCAGCTTTCCTTAATATAGTAAAACAGCCTAACCTTTAAAAAATAAAACAAAATAAAATTAAGAAAAAAAAAAAACCTGGCAAGGGTTTTGAGATCAGATTGCTAGAGAAATGTAGAACCACACTGTCAACATGTAAATGCAGGAAACTAGTGTCTAGAGACCACGGGGAGAGTAAGAAAGGAAAGAACCATCAGAGGTTTTATGAGGGGCAATGAGCAAAGGATAGAAGCAGGAATATGCCAGTGTGGCTCATACCTCTATGGCAAGAAGTCATTTTTATTTTTCCGACTAATTTTTATGAGGGAGGGGGGTTAGAAAACTGAGGACATCAGGGGCACCTGGGTGGCTCAGTTTGTTGAGTAACAACTCGATTTTGGCTCGGGTCATGATCTCAGGTCATGGGATGGAGCCCCAAGCACTGAGTTGTGCTCAGAGCTCAGCAGGGAGTCTGCTTAAGAGTCTCTCCCTCTACCCCTCCCCCCACTCACTCACATGTTCTCTCTCTCTCTCACACATAAATAAATAAATCTTAAAAAAAAAAGAAACAAAAATGAGGACATCACAAATAATACAAGCTCTGTAAAAATGTTTGTGTTTTTTTTTTCTCTTACTCTCTTGCTAGGAGGTCATGAGCATAAGAATGAGTGGTCTATCAAAGGACCTGAAGGAGATACTGTAGTTCATGATGGAAGATTAGAGTTAGAAAAAAAAATTTATTAAATATATATAAATACATATATAATGTATATATTTAACTATATAAATATATTAAATATAAAATATATAATATATTAAAAACAAAATGTATATTCTAACTATATATTAGTATATTTATTAAATTATATATTAATTATATATCTATCATCACTAATAAAAATAGTCTATATTTAACAAATTGCCATCGCTTTTCATTTATCAAAATAGCAAAGATTACTACAAAGAGAGTGGCATTGTGATAAATCCCTGGAAGAATAAAAACTGGCATGACTCCTTTGGAAAGTGATTTGTCAACAAGTATCAAAAGACTTAAATTGTGTGAGAGGCTCTAACCCAGTGAAGTTCTGGGAATCCATCCTAAAGGTATAACCTTGAAAAACAGAAAAAGCCTTATTCAACAAGATGTTCAGCACATTATTTACTATGAATGAAATTGTGTCAGAAAATAAAGAAATCATGAAATAAATCCATGTTGTAGTATATTCTGCAGTCATGAAAATATTCAGGTATTCATGCAGATTATAATATAAAAAAGGATTACAATATAACATTATGTAAAAAAAAAAAAAGCAGGATATAAAATTTTATATATGGTAGTATCCCAACAGTATTTTTATCTTCATACATTAAGGAAAGACGAAAAGAGGAAAAAACAAACTATTTACATGGATTACCTTCTACGTACACAATACTTTCTTTGTTCTCTTTCCTGTATTTTAAATTTTTTCTAATAAATATAAATTTTATAATAAAAAACACTGAGCTACAAAGCAATGCAAGGGTAAAAACTTAATTAAGATGCAGAATAAGTAGTAGTTATAAATGTAAGCCATACCAATTATATTTTTCTGCCTGAACTTTTAAAAATTTGCACAGCTGATGCATAAAATTTGACAGCAGATAATGGTAAAGCTGTTTTTTTATGTCAGCATTTTACTATGAAACAAGCAGGCAGGCATCCACCTTTCTAGACAAAATCCACTAGCATAACTATAATCGAAACCTTTAGGATGGGTAAGAACATAGTAAGTTAAGGAAGTAAGATCAAATAATAATTAGAAAAATAAACTTTCTAAACTCACATAAAGATTGAGTGCCAACTGTGGTACAAATAGGGACTTATTTCCTACATAAATTTACACTCAGAAAAGATTTAGTAGAGCACATGGACCAGAACTACTGGTAAGGCACTTTTATTATCTCATTAAATTAAATCTGCAAGATAAGCATTATCCCCTTTTAACAGATGAGAAAACTAAGATTCAGACAGATAAAAGAATCTGTCAAAGGTCACAATGAATTCATGGGTTAGAACACTCTTGTCATTTTTCTCTGAATCAAAGCCCAAGAGACCAGGGTAGAGGAGTAGGCCTGAATGCCATCTCCCGTACTTGAATACAAACAGTTGAAAACAGGATGACAAACCCTTAACAAACCCTCAAGCCTCAAATTAGACAAAAACTGAAAATATTTTTGAACTCTTGCGTGCAAGAGATAAGAGCCTGACAAACATGCAGTGGATATCCTACAACTTAAAAAACAAAAACAAAGCATATGAAATTTAGTATGTACTTTATGCCTGAACCTGAGAATTGTGCTACATAGCTGCATATTTAAATACTGGAGTTTTAGAAGTAATCCTTTATCTTGGGAATTCCTTTCCCAGCCTAGTCAAGAAGTTCTTGCTTCTCAGCTACAGACTTTTTTTTTTTTAAGATTTTATTTATTCATTCGATAGAGATAGAGACAGCCAGTGAGAGAGGGAACACAAGCAGGGGGAGTGGGAGAGGAAGAAGCAGGCTCACAGCGGAGGAGCCTGATGTGGGGCTCCATCCCAGAACGCCGGGATCACGCCCTGAGCCGAAGGCAGACGCTTAACCGCTGTGCCACCCAGGCGCCCCCTCAGCTACAGACTTAAAAGGAACCCAGAATCTTGCAGGATCGTGTGATCAGCTATCTTTCGTGTTTCGTGTCAGGCAGAGGGGACCACAGGTATGAGCATGACAGGCAGAGAAAGCGTATGATGATCCTACCCCGGGCCCAGATTCATGGGTGTAGAGAGCTTGGTTTAATGCTCTTCTTAAGATTGAGAATTTTATCTTTTAAATTGTGTATTGTAAGTGAAGTCCACTGGGACAATCAAGCATGTGCCGAAGAGGAGAGGCAAGTGCCATCTGGGCGTCTGCCATTCCTTGGCACCCCCTTCACATATGGAGTTCAGACGCCCCATGAGCACAGAAATCTGGTAGACCCACAATGCATGAGAGTTCATAAAGACACAAAATGAGTTCTAAGTGAGGGTGTTCCATCTATGACTGAATAAGCAGAGGCACTGACAGCTTCCAAAGGCCATGCTCTCCGTTCAAATCAGAACTTGACTGAAGTAGAGAGACAAAGCAAAAGTAGGCAATTGTTCTAAAAAACATGAATGGCCCAGGAACCCTATTTACCCTGTCTTGCTAGTGTTACTTCTTCATATTAGTCAGACTCTTACATTTAAAATGATGGCATAAAAGGAAAGGAAAGGTAGGATACCCCACAATTCCTTTTTCTTTCAGTCCTTCCTGACTCATCTGTAAGCCCAAGGTTGAGAGTGTTGGTAGAATGTGTGTATGTCAAGGAGTAAAATACAAATAGAGGTAGTTTCACACAGGGTTTCCACGCTTCTGGTGAGAAAGAAATACATATATATGTATGAGCTACAAAATACAAACTGCACAATTTGTGTTATTTCACATATGAGTTAAATGTTCTCAAACTGCATTTATTTAAGATTTGCTTATTTATTTGACAGAGAGTGCATGCAGAGGGGAGGGGCAGAGAGAGAGGGAGAGAGAGTTAAACAGACTCCACTGAGCACAGCCCAACGTGGGGCTCAAACTCATGACCCTGAGATCACAACCTGAGTCAAAAACAAGAGGCGGAAACTCAACTGACTGCATCACCCTAGTGCCCCTCGAATTGCATTTAAAACTGACATCATGCAACATAAAGATGAACAATAAAATTTATGCCAATAATTAAAATTTTCAATTTTTCTTTTCTTAAAATGACATTAAATAGCAAATAAAAACCCACCTTGACAAATCAAGAAAGAGACCATGGGAGAATGAAAAAAGCTTTACATCTTAGTACCTTTAATGGCATTTTTGTTCCTGCTTAATGAATAAAGGGCTCCAAATTTTCTCTTTGCATTTGACCTCAAAAATTATGGGACTGGCCCTCCCTTACACCAACACAGCTTTGCCTTGAAATTCCAGTAAACAGACACATCTAAGAAAAGAAAAAACCATTTGGGGGGTGCACATGGACGAAATGAATGGTTCTATTTGAAACAAAACTATTCCAGTCTTGATATTCTGTGCATTAGCAAACAGGATATGCCGATTCACAGTAGCAAGATTTCACTTATTTGTTTTCTTAGACAAATAGCATTTGAGATTTTGAATGCAAAGGACAAGTACTTTATCATGGCAAAGGTCATTTAAAATTCATACCCTGCGCTACAATGTGCAAGCCACCCCTTGCAGTCTGATGTCTTTCCTAAAGTTAATTAACGGGCCTGCTACTTCTCTTCCATAATCTTGGCCATTGATGAAGATGTTAAATAGATTGGTTCTTGGACTGACCCCTTGAAGATGAGTACCAGTGAGGTCAACCCAAGCTAATGCAGCTTAGAAGTCCTTTTTAAGCACAACTCTAATAATCTGAGCAATTACTTAACAGGAGTGTCTCTCCATTTGTAGACAGCATGTCATACAAAAGGGAAAAGTCTTCCTTAGTCAAGATAAATTACAACTGATGTCTTCCCTGTTACCATTCCTCCTCTTCACCCACCCCCACACTATCTATTAAGCCCACCTGCCTTGTCTCAGAATGAAATTAGATCCATTTGCCTTGGCTCAGAAAGAAAACAAATGAGTCTCAATGGTCTGACAGTTTCCGTCTTGATTATAATTTGAAAAATAAAGCTGAAGCAAGACGATATTTACCTTTGAGGAACGGAGAATGTTGAGGAAGAGAGAAAAAGGTACATCACCTACTTCTGCACTTTTAATACATGCTCATGCCCCTTGGATTCTTTATGGTTTTCCTCAGGGTTTTTCTGTTCTTATCCTTTATTCACATGTCCTCACCCACAGGAAGTTTGAACATTTGCATTGGCACCTAGGATAAAGGGATTCCATTTCCAAGATAGTTTGGAATATCATTAACTTTTATTCATATAAGAAATACTCATTCTAGGACATGATTTAAAGGTATCAGGCACCTAGAACAAGAGAAATAATATATTCAGTTTCCCTTAGCTCACTTTGATTTATTTTTTATGGAAAATTAACTTTTTCAGGCAAACATGACTTTATTGTAAATAGCATAGGACAGAATTCTCTAGGAGAAAGTAAAAGAATTCCTTTGTCCATACTTCTATAAATACAGGTGCTAATATTTATATAGCAATATCATCCTTTAACTCTTTGTAAAATCTTCCTGCTCCCTTAACGCCACCCTTCCCTCCAAGCATTGTATTTTAAGTAGATCTAACTTGCATTGAAAAAATTACTTAGGACATAAAACAATGAACTGTTGTTTAATTATAAAATTGACAGGCAAGAACAACATGGACCCACTGCTTGTTGAATTATTTTAAAAAGTTTTATTTTTTCATATCAGTCATAGATGATCTTGGGTATATAGTAACAATAACTAGCCATTTCTAGACCTGACAGATGAACTACTGGACAAAAATTTAATAAAAGACGTAATTTCTGCCTTCCAAAGATTTTCACTATAAACATAGAGATATGATCTTTCCTTTGACTGTTATGAATAAGCTGAGAAAATGGCAGATTACTAAGATAGTTTCCACATATTCCCTGTGATAATGGCTCAAAATGAAATTAAGCCTGTCAACAGCTGCAGCACAGAGTGGCCCCTTTCCCATCTGCCAAAATCCCTAAACTTTTTCTTTAGTTAGGTCGTCATTAACAGAACAATGTACAGGACAATATTTCAAGCTGACAAATTATGTGATATGAATATCCTCTCTCTGTTCTAATATTCTGATGTGCTAGTGGATTTCCTTTCTGAGATATTAAAGAAGTATTTGTATGTCCTCATCTTCTAAATAGTGTTATGGGTTTTGTGCTTGTGCAGGCATGTACAATTGCTGATTTAAGAAAAAAAAAGGGGGGGCTGAGGGATCCCAGAATCTCATAATTGATATTTATGCCTCTTCCAATAAACTAGAATTTAGGTTATAAAAAACACCACGAAATTACTAAAATCATCTTCTTTGCAAAAAAAAAAAAAATTAAAGCCATCAATTTCTTTTAACTCTTGAAAATTTAAATTCTTCAAGTATCTTAAATTGTAGAAAAGTAAAATGGATAGATTAAATACAGTAACTAATGGGAGGATTTATGGGTCATGCCTTATGATAAGTTTATAACTCTAATGCATTTGATTTTTGTTTTTTCTTTTTCCTTAGGGTTCACTAATACTTCCTAATTATTTCTTTTCATTTTTATTATCATAGAAAAATATATTTAATATAAAAATATTAAACTTAAGGATGAATATGTGATCTAGACCAGCACCATCCAATAGAGCTTTCTGAGATGGTAGAAATGTTCTATATAAGTGCTGCCCAACAAGGTAGGCACTGTCCACATGTGGCAATTGAACAATTGAAATGTGGCTGGTACAGCTCAGGAACTGAATTTCTCATTTTATTTAGTTTTAGTTAATTTGAATTTAAATAGCCTCATATGGCTAGGGGCTACCTAGCTAGCACAGATCTAGACCAACCAACCTTCAGATGGTTGGGACCACTCTGCAAAATTCCTCCTAAGCTTCTGTCTCCATATGATCACTAAGAGCTATCCTGAATTATATTTTGAATTTTATTATATAATTCTGAAACAAAATAAAGCTCAGATTTAATTATGCTAAAATGTCAATGGTACACACATGCACATGTATGTATTGAAAGTTCTCTATTTGCTCAGATTTGTATTTCCCGTAATAACAATGCTTAATTCTTGTCAAACAGTTTGAGACAAACACAACAAAAACAACCTCCAAAAAGAGCAATATGTTATTGTGTGTCTACTTCTGTAAATGTTACAAGATTTAGAAGGAATAAGACTGAGGAAAGACATTTCTACTAACTCCAAAATGGCTTCCTAAGGAGGATGACACACTTAACTTACACTATGGGCAAAATTAGTCATCTAATCTCTGAACAGGGGCTGGTTTTCATTAAAAGAATAACTGCATGGTCATTTAAACACCAAAATATTATCAAGAAAAATTGTACCAATAACCAGGCAGTTAATTAACAGCAAATCATTAACTTCTGAATATAGCATTTCAAATGTTTATTGGTTAAATGATGATAACAGTGTCATCTTTTTAATTTAACTTCGATTATCACCATAAGGGTAAAAACATCGAAAATGCTTTTTAAAGTTAATGTGTAATATTAAGTACAATGCATTGCTTCAGAGAATCATATCCAGCAAGAAAATGGTAAAACACACTACAAATTAAAAATATTTGGCTACTGGCTAAATTTCCAGAATTCTAGAGGAAAAGAAATATAACTCAAAATAAAGAATTTTTAAAGTTTCCCTAGACAATAAAGTACACAACACTCCGTATGATCTACCAGACAAACACCACTTCCTCTAAACAATAAAAAAGCAACCCAGGTATTAATGAAGATCTGGCAGCTTGTCTGTACAGGCTACTCAACAAGGCAGACAACCTTCAGAAAGAAGATACAACCTGTCAGGTTCATCCAGCTATAATTGGAGTATATATTGACTTTGGTCAGTTAGCAAAGAGAATATCAACTTACAAAGTGTTAGCTATGATGGAGATGTGATAACTGAAGATCACTGTTAAGATGTCTGACACTTTCAGAAAGATTTGTCTTCAGAAGTTAATAAGAATTTTAAAGTGCTGCAACAATTGCATGTCAACATGAGCTATTTCTTGACTATTACACATAAATTTGTAATATATTAATTTGAGCATATTCTTTCTGTCATTGAATTCAATTAAAACTGAATAATTATAAACATATAAATCACTAGAGCCTAAAATAACTAATTTTCAAGTAAAAATAAACTAAGAAGAAATTATCCACATTCAATCACATTTTGCCATCAAGCTTATTTTTCTGATGAAATATTTTCAACAAATAAAAACTTAAAATGGGGTGCTGTAATAGGATCATTAATAGATCCTTAACTCCACATAAAATGATTAATGCTTCTATTATGTGTATTATATATTGTTTGAGTTAAATATATCATTGTATTCAATTGGTCTGCTTTCTCTTAAAGCAAACCGTTTCACAAAGAAATATGTATTTCAGAAATATATAGGACCGTAAATAATGGGCATATTTGGAAGCATGAAATTGATAATACCTTGGTTTGATAGACCCGAAAACTGAAACAAATTATAGTCAGTCTGGATAACCTACCTATTGTTTTATATAGTTTTGTTTCAAGCTTAAAAATTAAGAGAAAGAAAAAAAACCAATAAAATTATTTTCACTGAAGCCACAAAACTTTGTACCATAACCTGAAATCCCACCTGAAATCTTGATCAGACTCACTTAGCTGAAAGAGCATTCTTAGACCACTAACTTTGTAACAGGAAAACTAGATTTAAAGACTGTGTTCCTTATTCTCATTTAAATACAAATATGATTTATTTTTAAATTTATTTAATTTGAGAGAGAGCACGCGCTCATGTGAGGCACAGGGGGAAAGGGGTAGAGGGAGAGGGAAAGACAGCATCTCCAGGAGACTCCCCACTGAGCAGGGAGCCAGAAGTGGAGGTGGGGCTCAATCTCATCAAGATCATGACCTGAGTCCAAATCAAGAGTCGGAGGCTTAACCGACTGAGCGACCCAGGTGTCCCTAAATTCAAATATGCTTTTTAAAAAGTAACTCAGAAAAAGGTAAAAGAAGCTCAGTTGTCCTGATCACATGAGCAAAACCATCTTTAGTCCAGCATTTAGAATCATCGCTTTCCTCTCAATCTACTTTCTAATTTACAAAATGACGTTTTATATACCAGAATAAATGAGAAAATCCATTTTTGCCATACCAAATTGGACTATTGTCCTCACTAGGATTTCATGAAACAGTTTCAACAAAATGCAATTACAATAAAATTTTTTGAATTACATTAACATGATCACCTTAGCCTCCCATAGAAAACACCAAAAATGTTTACTTTTTTTTTTAATTTTAAGCATTTTAGTTTGGTAAATCCTATCATGTTTGCCATTAAAATACTACTAATGCTAAAAGGTGTACAATACTTCTTCACTTAAGGCTCCATGTGACTAGAGACTTGGCACTTGAAGGCTCCAGGGGAATCACTAATGAGCTACAAAGCCTTTACACCTCTGGGTCAGGAGTTTGGATTAGACCTAGGTTGGGAGTGACAGAAAGTCGTTACCATCTCATGATAGTTCAATGGTGTATGTGAAGGGAATTCATTGTTTCAGGCCACTTTCTAATGAACAAGCATCCACCTCACAAAAAGTCACCACTGCTTTTGACAGTAATTGGCAGAGACCTGGAGAATGAAAAATTCAACCAAGAATTGTGTTCACTCCATGCTATGATGACCATATCCAAGTTAGGAATCCTTTTAATGGAAAAAGACACAATGCTCTGCAAGTATATCTGAAAAGTGTGGTTGGGAGAGAAAGAGAGAAGGAGAAAAACTGAAGGGAAAAGAGAGCCATTCAGAAGAAAGGAGTAAATCAAAATGCAGTAATACCCATCATCAAAAGCTTTCCTAGTACTTATACAACAAAGGTATTTAATTCAGAAAAGGCATACATCTGTTAATCTGTTTCTCTCCTGGTAAGAAGGCAATAAAATGTAAAAATATTTCCCAAGGCCTCTCGATTAGGGAATCAAAAAGATGATAAAAGCCTTGAAACAGTGTTCCCTTAGCAGAAAGTTGTCACTACACGGTATTGCCCTCCTCTTTAGGAAGCCATATTGATTAGTGTTAGTGAAAGAAACCGTGTCAATCTTTCTCCTTCTAAGTCTTTTACCACTCACAGACATAGATACACCATCACATACTGTTCTGTACTGTTCAGAATTGTTTTTGTATGGGTTTGTCTCAAGCTTTATGGCAAGGAATAAGTACATGCTTAGTCATCTTACCGTCACCATTATGTGAAATATAAATATGAGCAAATAGAAAATTTTCCATAAACACATGCACACATGCATGCACACACACACACACACACACCATTGACATTTTAGTGTAATCAAATCTGAGCTTTGTTTTGTTTCAGAATTATATAATAAAATTCAAAATATAATTCAGAAGTTATTAGTGATCATATGGAGACAGAAGCTTAGAGGGATTTTGCAGAGTAGTCCCAACCATCTGAAGGTTGATCTGTGCTAGCTAGGTAGCACTTAGCCATATGAGGCTATTTAATTCAAATTAATTAAAACTAAATAAAATGAGAAATTCAGTTCCTGAGCTGTACCAGCCACATTTCAGTTGTTCGATGGCCACATGTAGACAGTGGCTACCTTGTTGGGCAGCACTTATACAGAACATTTCTACCATCTCAGAAAGCTCTATTGGATGGTGCCGGTCTAGATCACATTTTGTCCTGAGGGAAAACATTAATTTGTAAATGGTATATCACTTTAAGATGCTTTCAGATGCATGTAACACAAAACCTTACTCAAACAAACTTACACAATAAGGTTGACTCCCCATAAGTGCAAGTCTAGAGGTAGGCTGGACTTCAGGATACCCTAATCTAGAATTTAGTTCTATTTCTCTGAGTTCTCCCTTCACTCTTCCTTCCAGTGAATTGGTTTCATGTTCAACATACTTCCTTCAGGCCTGAAAAATAGCTGTGGCAATTCCCATTTTCATATTCACACATCCTGAAATCTAAAGGAAGAGAGATCTCTCTGATCTCTTCTGGGTCAGAAAACTTTGTTCTTTGAATCTTCAAACAACCCTGTCCCCTTACATTTTATTGACTAAATTGGGTTCCATGTGCCTTCCTGAACAAGACTCATACTTAGGCTATCTGGCTTAGACCTAATTCCTAAAAAGTGATTGTGAAAAAAAAAGTTATGACTGATGAATTTAGACCAACCAGGACCTACTCCTTGGAGTCAGTATGTGGCCACCTTCCCCTGAAGCACTTGGACAACATGGCAGGAAATTTGAGGATTCCCTTACGAGAAAGGTAGGGTGATAATGAATGCTGGGTAGGCAAACAATAGTGGCCACTATAGGCAGACAAAAACGTTTGTCTGGTATTACAATTTTTATACATTTCCTAAGACTTCCTTTGAAATGTGACAATTTAGGAGTCAGTATTCCCACCCACTTGCCCCAAGACACCAAGCATAAAAATAAACAGCAGAAACATCTCTATTTTTAAATTATATGAGGCTCTGACATATGAGTGGGTAGAAAGAAGTAAAGCAAGTGACAAGGGTTGTGCTACCATGGGAGATAATTAAAATATATTATAAAAAGAAAGATCTACTAATGTGGGGAGAAGCTACAGAGAGGAATCCAGGTTAACATATCTAAGAAAAGTGCTCTGTTCTAAGGCAGATCTTTATCAATTCTCCCAACTATAACCCAATTTTTGTGCTCTAGAGAATTAAGAGAGGGAGAGAGATTAAGCAAGTCCTTGAGATGGTCAGTGACAGAGCCAGAACTCAATCCGATCTAACTCGAAAGCTCATTTTAGATTGCCTCACCAAAACCCAGTATATCTGAAGCAAAGCCAATTGCCACAACTTTTCTATTAAATCCCCACATCCACATGTACTGAGGAGCAAGTCACAGTGAGCAAAGCATTGTGTTGGTGCTAGTCAGACAGACAAAAGTTTAAAATATATACATCCATGCATGAAAGCATATGCTAAGTGCTCAATCAGTAATTCAGACAAGGAGCTCCACCAGAGTGGAGAGATGGGGAGAAAGGAAGAGGAGAAACCAGTAACTATAATCCCAAAAATAAACTAAAGGAAAGGACATTAGACATTACGGACCCATGTGCATAGTGAAAGCTTCAGCCACATGAATCTGAGGAGGAGCAACATGAAAAGTTTTCAGAAGAAGAAGAATCCTAATTTTTCATTTGTAAAATGCCTTGTAAACTTTAAAATACTTTCGCATCCATAAATTGCAATGACACTACCATGTACTATCAGGTATTCTACATGTACTATCTCAAACCTAACTGTAGCCAGTAGAGACAGGTCATATGATATCACCATAGTCACACAGTGAAAGAGCAGAGAGGGAACTCAAACCCAGATCTATCTGACTGTAAACACTGCTCTTCTCATACTTTGCAATTTCTAAATTATTTTACTTTACTTTCCAATTGATATTTAAAGATAGGATGTGAAGTTTTATAATATTTCAACTGAGTTGGATTAAGAGTCATACAGGAGAGAGATGGATAATTGGAGAGAACATATTGAAAAAAAAATTATATATAGCAAATGAAAAAAAAGATTTTATTTTTGTAACTCACAGGCAGCCAAGGTAGATTGTATGTTCCTGGGTGATGAAGATGCCAAAAAATCAACACTGATCCCCAATGGGAATTCCAGAATCCCTTCTGGAGAGAATGGAAGACATATGTTTATGACTGCTTGTGATTGATCTTCCTCCACCCAACGTGAGATTCATCCATATTAGTGGATACACTGCCCCCTAAGAAAATGTAGATTAACAAACTTGAAATTTTACTAGGATTCCAGAGGCACAGAATTGAATCTTAAAAGATAGGAAAAGAAAGAGGAAGAAAATATTCAGAGACATACAATGCATCTGTAAGTGTTAGGTCATCTAAGATAGCCTATCAACTCTTAGTGATGGACAGAAAGCAAGGGTTTGAGTGGAGAAAGAGACTTGCTGTAAACACCAGAACTTCCCCCACTGAGATGTAGTAGCATACATCAGCCCTAGTATTGTGGCTTGCATTTCTCCTCTATTATCTGTCTTGATGCAACCAGTTCTTGCAAATGTGAATAAAACTAAAGGAAGACACTAATAGCAAACCCCTTTTGAACAGAGTTTTGTTGGTTATACAATCAAAGTTGATAGCTCTCCCCTGAAGCCCAAAACTATGTACATCAATGCATATGAGAAGGGAGTTGAAAGGAAGAAACACAGAGAGGTTCAACATAGAAACACTACTTCAAAGTAAAGACTAAATAAAACCAAAATCTCCGTAAGTAAACATGCTAATACCAACCTCCAGCAGAGTATTATTTTAAGTATTACTTTAAATACTTTTATTGCTTCTGTTATTACAATTATTTTGCTCATAAAAAATCAGAAAATACACAAGAATACATTAATTACATGTATATTACATACATATACATACATATATATACATATATATAAAATATGGTGTATGTATAATATATATGTACTCATAAAATACATATACATAAAGGTAACCATTGTTAATATTTTTATTGCATACACTTCCAGAATATTCGGGAAATTCTGAGAATATATATGTGTATATGTAAAATTATAGATTTGTATTGTAATTTATAATGACTGACCCAAAAAAGCTCCCCTCTTCAAATATAAGTTTGGGAATCACTGGAGTAAGTTGTTTTAACTAAAATAAAAGTCAGGTACAAGTTCCATTTGTCATAAATGTTAAAAAAAAAAACTATATGAATTTTAGGGAAAATGTAAAGGAAGAAATGGATGACAGGAAGGGCAAAAATCAAAGATTACTAGATAAAAGGATGTAGTGAAAAATGCCTTTGTATTTACAAACTAAATCTTAAAATTTTTATCACTAATCTGATTAATATATTTTTAATCTCATGGCAAATTTAAAGCCTCCTAAGAAAATATTCTAATTTTCAAGATTTTGTATTCAAGAACATTAATAAAAATCAATTTTGTTTTAAAATGGAAAGTATAGTCCTATCTTAGTGCTGTGAGATCAAACATAAATGCTGAATAATACTTTCTCTCCTCTAGAATCCTATGTGCTTACTTTATTTTCTATCTGGCTAGTTTTCACTTAATCACTGCCAAACGATGTATCTTCAATGCCTGAACTGAAATTTTAATAAAAGTTAAATAACAACATTGTATTGAAAACATAAAACAGTACTGCCTTTTCCAAAATCCTTTTGCTTCATCTCCTCAATATATTTGCAAAGTTTTTAAAGGCATGGACATTTCTCATCCTATGTGCCCAAATTAGGTAAAATAAACCCAGAAAGAGGATGCCTGGGTGGGACAGTCAGTTAAGCATCTGATTTTGGCTCAGGTCATGATCTTGAGGTCCTGGGATCAAGCCCAATAAATGGTTTCCTGTGGGGAGTCTGCTTCTCCCTCTCTCTCACCCCTTTTCCCCCAGCTTGTGTTCACTTTTCCTCAAATAAATAAAATCTTAAAAAAAAAAAAAAAAAACAGAAAGGACACACAGTCTCTACCATGTACACAAGGCCATATCATATTGTTCATCTTTCTTGTCAATTTTACTCAAAGACTTTTTGGGGGGCCAGATAAGCATTCTTTACCTTTAATACTAGTAAGAATTTTAAAATGTATCTATATTGTTTAAAATCCAATGAAAAAAATCACATGTAAAATTTTTAAAACAGAAAAACATCTTAAAAGAAATGTGCCAGTGGTACCTGGGTGGCTCAGTTGGTTAAGCATCTGCCTTTGGCTCGGGTCATGATCCCAGGGTCCTGGGACTGATCCCAGCGTTGGGCTCCCTGCTCAGTGGGGAGTCTGCTTCTCCCTCTCCCTCTGCTCCTGCCCCCACTCATGATCTCTCTGTCTCTCTCTCAAATAAATAAAATCTAAATAATAATAATAATAATAATAATAATAATAATAATAACAAAGAAATGTGCCAGTGCTTTGTTTGTGGTTGTTTCCCTAGAACCCTGAGAATAAGAGGTTTCACACTCTGCATCTGGGATTTTTGGCAGAAAGTTTTGAGAAGCAATGTCTCACCATTAGCACAATGTGTCTTGTACATAATGGAAGTTTGGCAAATAATTATGTTGATTTGATTTGAGTTGCCATTAGATGTAACTTAGAAATATTAGAAAGTTTACTTTTTTTTAATAATATTTTTTATTATGTTATGTTGGTCATCATACAGTACATCCTTAGTTTTTGATGTAGTGTTCCATGATTATTTGCGTATAACACCCAGTGCTCCATGCAATATGTGCCCTCGAAAAATGTTTATCTGGTTTGTAAGGCTTCTGCCCTCTAATATTTATGTGAACCTTTTCTGGGCATATTCTGTATCTGACTCTTCTCTCTTCCCTCATGGTTTTCCTATCCTAGTGACCTCACCAAATGCTACTGTTGATTCTTTATGTGTGTCGCCTATGAACATGCGTGTGTATTCACTCCTTCCTCATTCTTTTACTCATTATTTATTCATCCATCACAATTACTTATTTATGTAGGTCACTTTATTTTATATATTTTTTAATTTATTTTTTTAGGTCACTTTATTTTATTTTATTTATTTATTTTTTTTATTAATAATGATTTTTTATTATATTATGTTAGTCACCATACAGTACATCCCCGGTTTTCGATGTAAGGCTCGATGATTCATTAGTTGTGTATAACACCCAGTGCACCATGCAATACGTGCCCTCCTTACTACCCATCACCGGTCTATTCCATTCCCCCACCCCCCTCCCCTCTGAGACCCTCAGTTTGTTTCTCATAGTCCATAGTCTCTCATGTTTCATTCCCCCTTCTGATTACCCCCCCTTTCTTTATCCCTTCCTTCCCCTAGCGATCATCCTATTTCTTATGTTCCATAGATGAGAGAAATCATAGGATAATTGTCTTTCTCTGCTTGACTTATTTCACTTAGCATTATTTCCTCCAGTGCCGTCCATGTTGCAGCAAATGTTGAGAACTCGTTCTTTCTGATAGCTGAGTAATATTCCATTGTATATATGGACCACAACTTCTTAATCCAGTCATCTGTTGAAGGGCATCTCGGCTCCTTCCACGATTTAGCTATTGTGGACATTGCTGCTATGAACATTGGGGTGCATATGGCCCTTCTCTTCACTACGTCTGTATCTTTGGGGTAAACACCCAGTAGTGCAATGGCTGGATCATAGGGTAGCTCAATTTTTAACTTTTTAAGGGACCTCCACACTGTTTTCCAGAGTGGCTGTACCAACTTGCATTCCCACCAACAATGTAGGAGGGATCCCCTTTCTCCACATCCTCTCCAACAATTGTTGTTTCTTGCCTTGTCTATTTTTGCCATTCTAACTGGCGTAAGGTGGTATCTCAGTGTGGTTTTGATTTGAATTTCCTTGATGGCTAATGATTTTGAACATTTTTTCATGTGTCTGTTAGCCATTTGTATGTCTTCATTGGAAAAGTGTCTGTTCATATCTTCTGCCCATTTTTTGATTTGATTATTTGTTTCTTGTGTATTGAGTTTGAGAAGTTCTTTGTAGATCTTGGATACCAGCCTTTTATCTGTAGTGTCATTTGCAAATATATTCTCCCATTCTTTGTTTGTTTCTTGTGTATTGAGTTTGAGAAGTTCTTTGTAGATCTTGGATACTAATCTTTTATCTGTAGTGTCATTTGCAAATATCTTCTCCCATTCCGTGGGCTGCCTCTTAGTTTTTTTGACTGTTTCCTTGGCTGTGCAGAAGCTTTTTATCTTGATGAAGTCCCACATTTTTTCTTTTGTTTCTCTTCCCTTTGTTTTGGTATGTTTTAATAAGAAACTTTGGCCGGGCTGAGAGAGGTTGCATCCTATGTTCTCCTCTATGATTTTGATGGATTCCTGTCTCACATCGAGGTGTTTCATCTCATTCATTTGTAGTTTATCTTTGTGTGTGATGTGATAGTCAAGTTTCCTTCTTTTGCATATAGCTGTACAATTTTCCCAGCACCATTTATTGAAGAGACTGTCTTTTTTCCACTGGATGTTTTTTCCTGCTTTGTCAAAGATTAGTTGCCCATAGAGCCAACTTTTGACACATTAGACAGCATATCAGAGGGAAGAGAGAGGAGAAAATAGAAAAAATAATAATTCTGTTAAATAACTCCTCTGAGAAATACTGAATTCTCCAGTGGTTGCCTTAGTACTAACTGATCTCTCAACTGCCTATGGAATAAAATCCAAACTCCTTAGCCCAGCATGCATCCAGAATCTCAACATATCCTGAGAGTTCCACCTTGTTTCCATTTTACTACTCCGTTTCAAGCCAAATTGCAGTACTCCCAGTTTTCCACACGCATCCAGAATTTTCCTATGTTTCATCCAATCTCTTCCCTCTAATGAGAATGCCTTTCCCTATCCGGCCACTATCATTTGTTGAGCATGGTCCAAATGCCACCCTCTTCCAGAAAGCCCTTCATGATCTTTTAGCCTAAGAAGTTATGGTTCCCTGTGATCTAAATAAGAAAGTTATACATGCCTCTTTCATTGAATTTATTTTCTGCCTTATGTTAGATGTACATATATGTCTTACTTTCCCTATTAAATTATAAACTCTTTAAGGAAAGGTAAAATGTGTGTGTAAATGCCTAATAAGTAAGTAATGAATTAATATATTCAAATCCTTCCAAGAGCCAGGAATATCATTAATTTAGTTTGTTTTAATTTTATTCTACAAACATATTTAAGGATCAATTTCCATTGTCTCCTTTAACAATTGTTTCATTGACTGGAGAAAGCAGAAAGGGAGGGGAAACACCCTTTAATAAAATCTGCAAAGATCCTATCTGTTCAAGTCTGTACTAGGAACACAGTGCCAAGTTCCTTTTGGATTCTGTCAGCAGGATTTCAACCATTTCAATTTAAATGAATCACCCAAAAAATCTCTGGCATTTAATACACCCACTTCTCAGAGATATGAAATTCAGTTTTTCTTTATGTCATTTAATTGATGGTGACAGATAATGTCAAAAGCTTACTGATTAATAGCTGTTTTTGATTTGGTGGAAATAACTAAAACAAAAGTTGCATAAATTATTTTTTATAGAAATGTTTGGTCTAAGTGCAGAACCAGACTCAGTAGGGAATAGTTACATGCCCTTCTCAAGAGTGCCTATAGCTATCATAGACTTTAAAATGGACTTTGAACTGGTTTAAGTGAGGACATGATTACAGCAAAATATGTATTTATAATTCCTTCAATCATACACAAACATAAAAACATGTTTGCTGTTTCAGAAAGGATTGGAGGCATGAGAAAATAGCATAAAAATAAAAAATAGCAATAACACCACAGGACATCTTTTGAACACAGAGATTGCCAATATGAAAATCTTACAGGAAAAAGGTAGTTCAACTTAAGCTTTGGAAACTAAATGAATACTGAGAAACCTGGAGAACTTATTTTATGAAACCTTTTCTTCCACCCATTGAAGTGGGTATAATATACTATAAAAACAAATGGACATGAATATGTGTCATTTCAATAGCTTTCTTTTTATTCTCTGCTTTACTGAGATATAACTAAGGAGCTCCTTTTGGAGTTACTACCAAGCTCTTCCAGGTAACTCTAAAAGGAACATCTTAGTCTGATTGGTTTAGATTTACACAAAACCAGTTTTTGTTGGAGGTAGCTCTTTAAATTGCTTGTTTTCCTTAATTAGAAATCATTTTCAAGGACCCTTGACTCTAGTCTTTCCTTCTCTCTCAGAATTTCTCAGCTACTTCATCCTTATCCACCATTCATAATATGCTCAAGTATTTCTGTTGCACAAGAGCAAATAAGTAAGATTCTTTAGCAAAGAAATACATTCTATTAGCTTACTCTACTTTTCCAATAACATCTAATTAAGAAGTATAAATAATCTTATATCTTTTAGAGCTGTAAATTCTAAATAAGGAGAATTACACTGAAATAAGCCCAAAATCAAAATATACTATTAACAACTTCAGAGAGTAATTGAATATCCATCTATTATCAAGAAGTAGCTTTTGCTAAATTCTTTTTTCTTTTTTCTTTAAGTCAACTTTATTGAGATATAATTATATTCAATAAAACTCACTTTTTCTTTTTTTAAAGATTTTATTTATTTATTTGAAAGAGAGAGATAGAGATAGCAACAGAGAGCATGAGCCGAGAGGAGAGGGAGAAGCAGACTCCCTGCTGATCAGGCAGCCCGATGTGGAGCTCAATCCCAGGACGCTGGGATCATGACCTGAGCCAAAGGCAGATGCTTAACCAACTGAGCCACTCAGGCACCCCAAAACTCACTCTTTTTAAACATAGTTTGATGAGTTTTGACAAATGTACACAGTCATGTGAACACTACCACAATCAATAATCAGAATATTTCCATCATCTAGAAAAGTTTATTTCCCTTTGGGGTTGATGACCCCTATGGTCCCCAGCCCCAAGCAACCACTGATTTGTTTTCTGTCCCCAGAGGTCTGCTTTTTCTAGTATATTATATAAACGCAATCCTATAGTTTGTGGTCATTTGTCTCTGACTTTATTCATGTAGAACAATACTTTTGAGATTCATCCATGAGGTCCCAGGTATTTGCAGTTCATTCCTTTTTACTTCTAAATAACTTTCCATCATATGAATAAAACACTATTTATTCATATATTCATCATTTAATGGACATTAGACTTATTTTCATTTTGAACTTATAATGAACAAAACTTCCATGAATATTTGAGTACACATAGGCCTTTGTGTGGACTTGTTTGTATTTTTGTTGTTGTTGTTGTTGTTGTTGTTGTTGTTAAATACCTAAAAGTGGGATTGCTAAATCATATGATGTGTGTTTATCTTTATTTAAAAAACTGTCAAAACTGTTTTCCATTGTAGCTATATTATTTTGTATTCCCTTCAGCAAGGAATAAGGATTTCCAATTATACCACAACCCCATTATCAGTTGTTATTGTCAATCTTTTTAATTTTTGTCATAATAGTGGGTCTATAGTGATATCCCAATATGATTTTAACTTGTATTTCCCCACTAACTAATGATGTTGAGCCTTTTTTTATATGTCTAATTGGTGAAATGTCTATTTAAAACTTCTGTCCATTTTTAAAATTGGATTGTCTTCTTATTACTATAAAAGTTCTTTATAAACTCTAGTTCAAGTCCTTTATCAGATATGGGTTATGACTTTGATGAATATTGTAGTCCACATCCCGTTGGAACACTCGTTCAATGACTGTACAGATCAAATTAGATAAGGACTGTATCACCCAAGAACAAATTCCCTAGGAACCGCACCACCCAAAGGTCAATTTCCTCTAAGACTGTATCACCCAGTGGTCAACTTCCAAAAGACTATATCATGCCCAAGTCAAATTCCATGAAGGCATTCCATGAGAACTATACCATTCAATGTCTTCAGGAGAAAGTAGCTTTCATTTATCATATTCTGAAATCTGCTTTGTGTTTATATTAAAAATGATCTAATTCTGTCATTCTCATCAGGTCATATCTTGAGATCATTGACTTTGAGAACAAAATTGATTAAGATTTACACTGAGGGCAATTTTTAAAAATACTTAGCTTTACTCTACCAAACTTATACTTTTAAAGAGTCAATGAACCTCAGTAACCCCAGTTTCTCTTTTCCATGCCCTCTTGGGCCACTTGACAATATTAATTTTATCCGTATATTTCACTGCATATGTTCTGATGTAATTTTTTTTCTGCCTGTTTGTAGTGTCTCTTCTTTAAGTTAAGAATCATTCTCTGTTCTGTCTAGAGTACATTGCTCAGTATTTAAGCTATGTTTCAGTCAGACTCCCAGGAGGAAACAGATTTCACACTCAAAGGTTATAATAAAGGGTCTATTTACAAAACTGTAGGCAGGCATAAGGGAAACCAGCAAGCCATAGGTGTTATTACTTTGAGGTCTGAAGAAAAATGGAGAGGGAGAAGTTGTTCAAACCTAAACAGAGTACTATAGCTACAGGAGCAGTGGTCTGTTGTGGATGGATTCCAGAGACCTTATGGTGATACGGCAGGAAACAAATCAGGAAGAAAAAATACCCCAGTCTTATTCTCCTTCAGCTGTCCAGTCTCCTGATAGTGACTGCAACTGGGAAACCCCAACAGGAAGCCAGAAAGCAGGAGATCATGTTGATGTGCTTCATAAAGGTCAGCCTCCCAGCACACAGAACAACAGATAAGAAGAGTGGTGGGTGGGGGCACCTGGGTGGCTCAGTGGTTAAGCATCTGCCTTCAGCTCAGGTGTGATCCCAGAGTCCTGGGATCCAGCCTCACATTGGGCTCCCTGCTCTGCTGAGAGCCTGCTTCTTCCTCTCCCACTTCCCCTGCCTGTGTTCCCTCTCTCGCTGGCTGTCTCTCTCTCTGTCAAATAAATAAATAAAATCTTAAAAAAAAAAAAAAGAAGAAGAAGAAGAAGAGTGGAGGGTGGATCTGAATGGGCCACAGAAATTATTAAACATAGAAGGTAATAAATATGCTCTACTCATTGAACTCTGGATCTATATGGGAAATAAAATACAAAATAATGAGAATTATTAGTGTCCCCATGAAGAAATAAATGACTCTTATTAAGCCAGATGCTCAATAGGTTCTTTATGTTTGGACACACAGCCATTCTGTATGGCAGAAATAGGACATATATTTAGGTTTTTTGTTTTATAATCAACTAAAATATTAAATGAAGTTCATAAATTGGGGGAGTTTAGGGGAAAAAGGATGAGGGAAAGTAACCTGACCTGACTTGTATTGCCTTACCTATCAACATCTAGGAAAGATACTACTGCTGCCATTCTTGAACCACCTATACTATCCTAAAAAACATAATAATAATATCTATTATTTTTAATTTCATAAAAATGTTAGTTTACCTCCTTAATCTGAGCATGACTCTACATGACTCTTGAAAAAGTATACTGAAAATGGCATGGAATTAGGTATTGGTAGACCTAGGTTAATATCATGGCCCTATCTGTACTAGTGGTAATGACCATGACAAAATTATTTAACTTTTTTAAGCAAAAATTTCCTCATCGGAAGAAAAAAAAAAGAAACAAATAGTAATGACTATTCATCAGGACTGGGTAGAGTTTAAGTAAGGTGTGAAGAATTTCTCATCACTGTGTCTGGAACATTACAGACACTCTGTAAATATTAGCTTTCCTCTAATTTTTACTTGGGGACAAAATCTCTGGATCCTAAAGAAAGCACTACAGATGACACTTACCAAATAATTCTAGACCAATTTTACCCATAAACACCAAATGATACAGATGACTATGGGAACACTGTGGCCTATGAAGTTTGAATTTGGTACTCTATGCCATTACCTTTTTTCTCCACATATTCTAGGTTCACATTCTACCTTTTTCAGCCTTGGGGGTGGGGGGGAGTAATAGTTGCATTTCACAAAACTCCTCGAATCATCTATAACATGTGAGAAAATAACTATTTCCTTAAATCTCTAACTGAACCGAGGTGGGAAGTAAATGAAGAACACAGAGAAACTGATAATCTATGGAAATGGTCACCGAATTCAATAAGCAAGTCACACACATCGATAGCATAGGTGATCATCACCAAAACCAAGTAAGAAGTACAGGACTAGACTAAGGAGATACCTTGATCCTTGGGAAGAACAATCACATTTGGACTGACAAAATTCACACACTTTCTAAAGCAACTGATGCTCTCTATGTACCCTACTTCCAATAAACTTCATAAATGGGCAACTCAAAGTTACGCTTCGTAACAAAAATTATGATTTTACATCAGGTCCCTAGAATTTAGCTTACCAAAATACAATTTGAGCTTTCGAAATTACAGCCTACGAAAATACTTGGACAATTATTTATTGTGAGCCCCGAAAGCAAGATCATGTGGAATTTTTTTTTGTTCTATTTGAGAAAACTATTTAAATAAATGTTTGCATATATTGACTTAATTTAAATTTGTTATTTGTGTGAGTACTACAGAATTCAAGTTTTGTTATGTATTAGTTGTGCAAGTAGTACTGAAAATTATAAAAGTGGTATCTTTTTCATTTTATCTTAGATATATTTAGTACCTATTACTGGATAACTGCATTATCTAATATTGGACAATACAAAAACGAGTAATATTTTGACACTTGGATGCTACTGCTATCTAGGACTGGTTATATATACTTGACTAGTAAAGATAGAGAACATTCTGTGAAACATCAGTGTTTATTATTAACATGCTAGTTACATACTTAAAATTGTATGGTACCTGAAGTGTTAAGCTTAGGACTGTTCAATCTACTGCTCAGTCAAGATGAAAAGTAGCCTCTACTAGGTTTCTTGGCCTAGGAAGGAAGCAGATCAGTTCAGTTGGTGGGGACACTATCAGAGGAAGGACTCTCTGCTATGCTTTTGAACTGAAATATATAAATAAATGATACCCAAAAAAATCACAGCAGAAAATTACTATGGAAAATTTCAAAGTAACCAAATGAAAGAGGTGGGAGGATGTTACATTCCGACAATGAATAAACCATCCCACCTACTAATTTCCCCAAATGAAATTATATCTAAACCACCAGTTTCAATTTTAAATAGTAATAGGTGCCATTTATTGAGGGAAAAGCTTTATATACATTGTGTCATTCAATCTTCAACATAACTCTATGAGGTATATATTATGATTTCTATTTTATAAATGAAACGATTGAAAGTCAGAGACATTAACAATATTTCTAAAGCCATACACTTACAAGAAAAAAGATTAAACCCATGTTTTTCATAAAACTAAGCCTGTATTCCTAGCCATGAATGCAGGTTGTCAATTACTTTGAGTGCTTCTTAAGGTAGAAAACTCCATAGGACAGAAACAATCAAATAATCAAACCATGGCAATTTTGTATTACTAATAAATTCCAAAAAAATACAACAATAATAAAAAGATTGTGAGAGCTAGGCATATTGTTGTCTTTTATGTTTTTTATGGCAATCTTTGTATTACTCTGTATTACTCTGTATTTTAAACTGTTTTCAAAATTAAGAGTATCACAAAAACACCAAATTAGAAAATAGATCCACATTCAACACATCAGAGCACTTCCAGAATGGCAGTTAGAACCTCTGAAAATCTGCCTCTCTATAAAAGCAATGAGAAAGAACACTAGCATGGTGACTAATATAACAAAATAAAAATTATTTTTAAAAAAGAAGAAAAAAAAGAACAGTAGCAAAAATGATGAAAATCAACTTTATCAGAACTCTGAAATTAAGACTTGCAATAGTCCAATGAGTGTCTATTCAAGAAAAACAGCTGAAACTTGATAAGAAAAGTAAATTTTGTGGCATTTTAATTTGCCCTCAACACATTTTCTCTTCCCAGGCTTACAGTAGCCTTAAAAACCAACAGCTTCACAATGATGGTAACCTTGAAACCCTTGAGGCTTAGCAACACTGGAGTGGGCAAAATGGGTTTGGAACTTAGCCCCTAAAGCCCAGAGAATGTTAGTATTTGACCTGTTTAATAGCATCCCGAAAAGCACCATTCTCCAGATTTGTCTTTATTTAACCTGGTGCAGAGGGCACTCTGTGCAAACTGACCTACCCCCGAGGCATTTATTGAAAATAATCAACAATGTTTAATGTCAATTAATGTGGCAATTGTTTAATGCAGTAGTTTCCTGAGGCAGTGTTATCAATTAAGGATAATAAGAGGTTGACCAAAAAAGTTTAAAATGAAAAACTGGGGAATGAAATGTCCCAAAGGGGCTTTGAAAAACTCCGACATATTATTGGAATCTAGATTGCCACATGCATGTTCAGGGTTGTGTGCATATCCAGGAAAACCTAAAAACATACTCATCTCTCACCTCTGGCTGACCTTGAGGCGCTGCACAAGCAGAAAGTTAAATCTAAGGCAGAGTTATAAGCTGCCTACAGGAGCATTCAATACATGCTCCAACACACAAGACATGGTCTCAGCAAAGGCTGGGAGACGTAGCCATATAAAGCATTTAAGGAACTGTCTGTCCAATCATGAGCTAACCACTAGGCTAACTAAGTGGAGTCATCAGTGGTCAGATATAACAAAGAACATAAACTTTACATAATTATTCCAGGAAAGTCACAAACCAAAAAAACAGTAATAAATAGCAACAAGAGACCCTGACGGTAGGGGGAATCTAATATCCAAAATTACCACATTATGTTACTTTAAATGTCCAAAAAACAAAAAAGTATAAGACACTCAAAGAAACGGGGAAATATGGCCAATACATATTGGGGAAAAGCAATCAATAGAAACTGTCCCTGGGAAGCCCATATTGTGAACTTATTAGACACAGAATTTAAATTGACTATTATGACTATGTTAAAAGAATTTTTAACCATATCCAAAAAATTAAAGAAAATTATTAGAAAAATGCCCCTGCCTCACACTACATACAAAAATTAGCTTAATATAGATCACAGGCCTAAAATTAAACTATAAAACTCAGAAAAAAACGCTTAGGAGTAAATCTTTGTGATCCTGAATCAGACAATGATTTCTTAGATATGGCATCAAAAGCATAAGAAGCCAAAGAAAAATAGATAAGTAGACTTCACAAATATTAAAAATGTTTTCCTCAAAAGAATACCTCCAGAAGGTGAAAAGACAACCCACAGAATGGGAGAAATATTTGCAAATCATATAACAGGGGATTCCTATCTAGAATACATAAAAAACACAACTCAATGATAAAAAGAAAAATACCCAATTTAAAAACGGGGAAGGATCTAGATAGACATTTCTTCAAAGGAGATATATAAATGTTCAAATGGCACATGAAAAGACATTCAATAAAATCAGTTATCAGATAAATGCAAATTAAAACCACAATGAGGCACTGCTTCATATCTACTAGAATGGCTATAATCAAAAAGATGTATAATAACAAGCATTAGCAAGCATGTGTTGAAATTGGAAGCCACATGCATACCCGATAGGAATATATAATTGTGTAGACACTTTGTAAAACACTTTGGTAGTTCCTCAAAAATTAAACATAGAGTTATCCATATGAACAAACAATTACTCTCCTAGGTATGTCACCAAGAGAATTGAAAACAGATATATGACCACACAGTAACTTGCATACGAATATTTATAGCAGCACTATTTGAGGTAGTCAAAACATTGAAACAACTCAAATATCCATCAATTGATAAATGGATAAACAAACATGGTATACCCAGGTAACTGAATATTATTTAACCATAAAAGGAATGAAGTACTGATAATGGCACGACACAGAAGAGTCTTGAAAACATTATAGTAAGTATAAGAAGCCAGACATAAAAGACTATATACTGTATAGTTCCTTTTATATGAAATTTTCAAAATAGATTAATCTATCAAAACAGGAAGTAAATTAGCTGTTGCCAGAGGCTGAGGGGAGGGAGGAATGGAAAGTGATTGCCAATACATGGGGTTTCTTTTTGAGGTGATAAAATATGAAATCTCTTCTGGAGTTAGACAGTAGTGATTGTTGCACAACTTTTGAGTATTTTAAAAATCACTGAATTGTAGTTTAAATGGGTGAGTTGTATGCTATATGAATGCTATTTCCAAAACGTGTTCTATTTTTTTTAAGTATAAAATGCATTCTGGTTGCTGAGGCCTTGGGCCTTGGCAGAAGTCAGATTGGAGGCCCAGGGTTCCAAGTCACAAGCCAGCCTGACCCTGGGCCCTCTGGGCTCCAAAAAGGCTACACTTTGGGGGCCCATCTACGTGCAGTTCACTCTGGTGCACAGCATTAGGGCCAGAGCATGGTCCCCACACCTGGCTGGGCTGCTGGAGTGAGAGGCTGTTGTGCTGTGACTGACAGAGGGGTTCAAGGAGTCCAGAGAATTGGAGATTGCATGATACGTGGTGTGAGCCAAACTCCCTATAGACGCTTCTAGAAGGAGGGCACTGAGGCACCAGGTGTTCCTCATCCCAAGACTCCCCTACTGCCTTGTAGATCTCCCTAGATTCTCCCAAGGGGCATCCTCTGGGAAGCGTGGTTGTGGCTGCCTCCCCTCCAGCCAGATTCTGCTGTTTTCTGAGCCACCTTTGACCCTCAGCACATGCCAGCCCATCTTTTCCCTGCCCCTCCGCCAGGACCTGCACTTGCCCCGCATACCCGAAGTCACATACCACACCCTGTGGGCTCCAACTGCACCCTCTGCCTTCCTGGGAAACCCCAGACTCCACCCACCATGACTTGGCCCCGGCCTAGTTCCCTAAAGTCCTACACAATGTGCAAAAAAGAGAATTTTTCCTGATTGGGTGGGGAGGGGGCAATGGGGGCGGGGCTTGGGTTAGCAAGCCAGCTCTGGGTCACAGGGTGCTGATAGATGGGCTGGGTCAAAACAGTAATGCCCTGAGGCTGCTCCCCAAGGCAAAAGCTGGTGGACTGAGATGGTCTCCTGGCATGACCTGCAGACTCCTCACAGTGGCCCCGAGAAACATCTAGCCCTAAGGATGCGCGTGAGTACCTGGGTTGTTTTTTTTTATATATATATTTCTGTGAGAGTACGTGTGTTTCTTTTATTTCCCCTACTGCCATGAAGTGTACTTGCTCTTTCTCCAGAGCAGTCTTCAGTTGGGGGGGTCCAGGGTACCTTAGGACCCGCCGTAGACTGTGTGCTCGTTCCTATAGCGTGGGGTCAGGGAGTAAGGACTGTTTTTTCTCTTCGGTTCAACTTGTGCTCAGAAGGCTTCAGCGGGATTCCATTTCATTCACGGGGATAGCCGCCTGGGTCTAGCTGTGAGAATGTCTAGACTGCTGTATTTTGGGCATCAGGGTGTAGTGTTGGAAGGCTGGCGTGTGACAGTGAGATGTCTGCGCCCGCGAACCCCAGAGGCTGTGGTGAGCCTTTCTCTCAGGCGTGGGGGTGGCGGACGGCCAATGCCCTGTGGCCCTCGATCTGCGCATGCCCAGGCGATCCCAGGGCTGGGGTGCCCAGCTCCTTTAGCTATCAGAAACCCTAGGCCGAGGAGGGTGTCACGGTCTGTGGTTTGCGAAGAGGTCTTTGGACCGAACTGTACTCACATCTGCAGGAAGAGGAGAAAGAGGCAGCTCCCACGCAGTTCCTCCGCCAGCCTGACACACCTTATGTTCTGATTTCAGAATGGAATGGTGCATTCACGTTGCTGCGGCTTGGGATTTTAGCAGACATCAGATGAGGGGTTTCACGCCGGAAGCTGGGTGGCTGCTCAGGGCTGGTGCGGCTCTGGAAAGGCTAGAGATTTGTGCCTTGCGCATGCGCAGTTTATTCTCCACACCTCGGTTAGGGCGGTTCCTCCCAAGCACAGCGTTTGGGCCAGACCTACTGAGTGTGTGCGAGCGTATGTGCGCATGATTGTTGGACAAAATCCAACAGCGTTAAGAAACGAAAAACCTCAAAAGGAACCAAAATCATATGAAAGAGTAGACCCAAAAAAGTGAGGTTTTCCTTAGAAACCCAAAAGAACCTTATGATCAGAGTGAGAGCTGAGAGAAAAAGTGGACTTTGGAAGGGAGGCAGATTCATTCAACACCTAGTTCTACGCCAGGAAGTAAACAGAGTAAGTCCTAACGCAAGTGAAATAAGACATTGGCCCAGATAACTTACAGCCATCACAAGGACAGAGAGCCTCCTCTTAAAAAGAAAAATCCATCCAACAAAAATGCCACCCAGTCATAAGACTCAATCCCTATTTCCACAAAACCATAAAAGCTG
Organism: Ursus maritimus; assembly: GCF_017311325.1. Taxonomy (NCBI): domain Eukaryota; kingdom Metazoa; phylum Chordata; class Mammalia; order Carnivora; family Ursidae; genus Ursus; species Ursus maritimus. The sequence goes on along the minus strand of NW_024424119.1, from coordinate 15,906,579 downwards.
TAATGCCTGTTGTAGAAACATGCAATCACTGTCCTAAGACTGGAGATCCTCAGACTAGAGACTGTAATGATAGCTACTAATTAGATTTTTATAGACCCTAACCTATAAATAAAAATGGACAGTCAAAATCACCAACAAATAAGATAGACAAACAATGTATAAGAAAGAAAAATAAGAGAGAAATAGAACTCAGATACAGAACTAATTGCCAAAGATCAGAATTAATACAGGAAAAATTTAAGTTTTTAAATTACATGTAAAAATATTCTCAAAAAGTTTTAAGAATACTACCTCTGTATTTAAAAAGTAAAAAAAAAAAGATAAGCAACAATAAAAAAGAATAATTGAATCTTTCAAAATATATTTGTGAAAATAAATATATAGTAAAATGGCTGAAAAACAGAAAATTAGTGTACTTAATTACAAAGTTTTAAAACATAAAAAGCAAACTCTATTAGAAATTCGAGAAGGTAGTTTCTATTTCAGGGAATATGAAGCAACAGATACCTTGAAGGACTTCTCACTCCAAAACATTTAGATCCAAGGTAAATCTCTTTTAATATTTTGTTGATCTTTCAGGAAATTAAGGAAAAAAGAAAAAGAAAGCTGTAACTGAACAAGAAACAGTAAGTGCTAGGAAAATATGAATGGTAGGAGTGCCTGGGTTGAGTTTCCAGCACTGGCTAAGCCTTGGTTCCCAAGTGAACCAAGGTGACCACATTCCTGGTTTAAAGTCACTAGTACCCTCTAGTGACTAGTCTCCAGAAGAAGCAATAGTAAATACGTGTTAGGGGAAAGCATCATCAATTTTGGCCCTTAAGGTTTCCACAAATTCAGATCAAACATAAATGAGCCTCCAGTCAAGGGAATGTAAACACTGAAGGAAACAGGTTTCTATAAATGAAACTCAGAGACAATAATAAACACAAATTTAAATACACAAGAACTTCATGTATTTAAATTATCAGATATACAATATAAAAGAATTTATATAAGATAGTTTTTTTAATGGAAATACCAAAATGAGCAAGCAGGAGACTATCCAGAGTGACCAGATTTTAAATTAAGCAAATAGAATTTTAGAAATGAAAAATAAAATTGTTGTAATTAACATATCAATGGATAAAGCAGTATATTAGACCATGATAAACACAGTTAATGACAACCAGAGAATAAAGAGAATAGAAAATATTCTATTTTCTTTCTTTCTTTTCTGATAGCCAAAGGATAAAATGAGAAGGTCTATCATGGAACAAGTCAAATTCCCAGGAAAGAATAAAGAAAATAGAAGGCAGGAACTATTTGAAGAAACAATGACAGAATTTTCTAGAACTGATGAAAGATAATGAACCCACAAAAACAAGAAACACAATGCATTCCAAATAGGATCAAAAATTCACACCTTGAAAGTTGTGATGCATCTGTAGTTATACCAAAGACAAAGAAAAAATTGGTGGTGCCTATCTGGCTCAATCTGTTAAGCGGCTGCCTTCAGCTCAGGTCATGATCTCAGGGTTCTGGGATCGAGCTCCACATCGGGCTCCCTGCTCAGCGGGGAGCCCGCTTCTCCCTCTCACCCTCCCTCTCTGCTCTCCTACTCTCTCTCTCTCTCTCAAATAAATAAATAAAATCTTTAAAAAAAAAAAAACCTGACAGATAGATAAATCTAACGAAAATAGTCTGTATTAAATAATATAATAAATATTATCATAATAATGATGATACCTAAGTTTCAAGATTAAACAAAGACAGTACTGAAATGTTCTAGCATATTATTCAGAAGGTCAGGAGTACTAAATTGTACAGGAAAGGTGTTTATATAGATTTTTGTTTAAATATACCTGGTAACAATATCAGGGATAAATAGTAAAAGAATAGAAATAAAGAATATAACTTCAAAGCACTAGAGAAAAAATGAAATGAGATAAAAGAACTACAGCAAACTGAAAAAGTAAAGAAAAGAGAAAGATGAAAGCATACATAAAGGGGAATGAATGGAAAACAAATAGAAAAAAATGAGTAGTGATATAAAAGATTTGAATGTTCAAATTTGATTTAATAAATCTGCATAGCAATGTATCATTTAATACCAAATAAACAGTAAATATGTATTATTTTCAGATAAAAGGGAACATTTATATACGCTTGGGTATCAATCAGGGCCCAATCAAGAGACACAACCACACTAGCATACTAGTCCTCAAAAGAAATATCAACAGAATTTTAAAATAAGACTTTAGACCACATTTCCTTTTTTTTTTTAAAGATTTTTTTGTATTTGTCAGAGAGGGAGAGAGCACACAAGCAGGGGGAGCAACAGGCAGAGGGAGAAGCAGGCTCCCTGCTGATCAAGGAGCCAGATGAGGGACTCGATCCCAGGACCCTGGGATCATGACCTGAGCCAAAGACAGACACTTAACCAACTGAGCCACCCAGGTGTCCCTAGACCATATTTACTAATCATGATTCACTAACACTATAAATAAAAAACAAAATGTTTGACCTACTACTAATGTTGGAACAAAAATCCAAGCATTGGTATATTCATTTTGTATTTCTACTATAGCAAGTTATCACAACTTAGTAGCTTAAAACAACATAAATTTATTATCTTACAGTTCTATAGATCAGAAGTCTAACATGAATCTCAACAGATTAAAATCGAGGTATTGGTATTCAACCTTCTTATATCTAGAAGCTCTATGGAACCATGTTTTCTGTTTATTCGGGTTGTTTACAGAATTCACATCTTTGTGATTGTAGGATTAAGGTCCTGGTTTTCTTGCTGGCTACTGAAGGTCTTCCCCAGCTTCTAGAAGCTTCCACATTCCCTAGCTCATGGTTTCCTACTTCCATCTTTAAAGCCAGCAACAGTGATTCAAGACCTCATGTTGTATTTCACTGACTCCCTCCCCGCCTTCCTCTTCCACTCTCAAGATATTGTGCAATTATATTGGGCCCACCCAGGTAGGATAATGAAGATAATCTCCCCATCTCAAGGTCCATAACCGTAATCACAATTGCAAAGTACAACTTGCTAGGTTGTCAGAACCAGGACATGGCCATCTTTGGGGGCCATTATTCTTACTAAAATCATATTGACACCAAATATATATATATTGACATCTACTAATGGTGAGGATGAAGGAAAACAGAATCATTGTGCAAGTTTATTAATGAAGTTTTTTAGAGCCCAATTGTATGATATCTATCTAATTTAAAACACAAGTTTTGGCTCTCTGATTCCAATTCTAGGATGCTCTCCTGAAGAAATACTTGCACGTATGCACAGAGATACAGGATGTTTTTGTAGTACTCTTTGCAAGAGCAAAAATTCTAAAAAAATCTACATTTCCACCTATATGATAATGGTTAAATAAATTGTGATACTTCCATAAAACATAATATAATGCAACTTTTAGGAAAATGAGACAGAACTTATTGAATGTACTGACTTGGGAGAAAAGTAGAAATATATTATGAATCAAAAAACAAGTTGCTTAATATGTGAGATGAAAAACAGCTAAAATAAAATCTTTGTCTTTGAAATTTAAAAATACCCACCTAAATTACTTATATTAAAAAGGAAATCAAAAATGAATTTAAAGACTATTAAGAAATTACTGACAAAATCTATGTGATGAGCAAAGAAGCACTTGGCAAAAGAATCATAGACTTAAATGCATCTATTAGCTGTCAAGAAAGAATTGAAAATAAGTGAAGTAAGCATTTAATACAGGAAGCCAAATTACAATAACAAAATCAACTTATAATAAGCAGTTGATATTTATAAAGATAATAGAATAATTAATGAGTTAAAAATAGAAAAAAAAAGCAGAAAGAAAAATTAGTTCTTTAGAAACCAAAACTTTAGAAAATCTTTTTTTAAAAAAGATACCAATAAATAAAATTAAGAAAAAGAAAAGGAACATTGGGAGATACTTTTTAAAATAAAGCCAATAACATAGAGATTGATTCCAATAAGTTGGCATTGGGGGGGATTAGATGAAATGGGCAGTTAACAGAAAATTTTTCCAGAAAGTCTTTAGCTACTCAATTTGAGTTTTGAAAGAGATAAGAAACTTAAGCAATAATGAAAAAATGTACTGAAAGCGTAGTCAATATCTAGCCTTCCCCCAAAATGCACAAGACCCAGTTTTACTGATCAGTTATACCAAATTTAGAAAGGATAGGTAAGACCTAGGTTATTTAAATTTATTCAGAGCACAGGAGTAAAGATAAAAAGCTTATCCAACATTGGATCAAAATCATTATTGTCTATAAAGAAACTACAGATACCTTTTACTCATGAATAGAAATTTTTATGACAAATATTGGCAAATCAGGCCTAGGATTCTACCACATTAGGGTTTTTCACAAGAAAGGAAAGTTCTACATTAAAATATCTATTAATATAATTCAAATCATTAGCAGATTGTCTTTAAAAAATGACAATCTTGATAAATGCTAAAACATTTTATATAATTTCCCCACCTGGTGGTTCCAGTCTGAGGCACCATCTGTACCCACAGAGTTGAGGATGAATTCCACAATGTCACAGAGCATGGGTTAAGGAATGCACTTTTGGGGAGAAAGGGGAAACAGTTATTCCAGTAGTTAGCAAGAGAAGAGATGGCATAGACGGACACCCCTAATCCTGCCAACATGTCACAGGGAGGCCAACCAAACAAGAGCACTGCTGACCCAAAGGATTTGTAGGCTCTCCTAGCAGAGGCACTGTAACCCCCACCCCTCTACCACCTCTACATCCTCATCTACTCCTTATAATTCAAGCATGAGAGTCAAACTTGTGGGTGGAGAGAACACTCGGGCTACTTAGTATCAGGTTCTCTGGATTTAGAGTGAAAGCAGTTTATAGGAATTACCTGGGAAGGTCAGCCATCTGTCTGACTCTGGGGCAGTAGGATGCTACAGTTCCTCTCGTGAAGGTGAGATGGCAAGGGGGTGGAAGCTGCATTTCAGTGAGTTTTCTCCTACTGAAGGAGAAGCATCCTTGTCCCAACTAGTCTGATGTCCAAGAAAGCCAGCCTGAACAACGCCAGCTGTGGGCGTCAGTGAACACCTGCCTGTTGCCTCACAAAAATTTAATTCGTATGTATGTCTTTTCAAATCTTCATAAACGTGGAATAGAAATAAGTATGTTACTTTATTGGGGAGAATCTACCAAGAACCTGAAGCAAGGCTCACATTAAATAATAAAAGATCAAAGGCATTCCTTATTTAAAACATGAAAAAGACAAGGAGGTCCTTGCTTTTAACATTTCTGGAAACCTTCATAATACAGTAGGAGCAAAAAAAGATGTATTTTTAAAAGACATGGTTATCAATATTTGAAGATATGATTGACTACCTAGAAAACAGAGGTTTCTGAAACAGTAATAATTGTATTTTTTGACCTAGCTCATGGTTATATGGTGTAAGCTTTATAAAAGTCATCAGGGGGCACCTGTGTGGCTCAGTAGGTTCAGCATCTGAATCTTGGTTTTAGCTCAGGTCATGATCTCAGGGTCATGGGATCTAGCCCAGCATCAGGCTCTGTGCTCAGTGTTAGTCATTGTTAGTCAGCGGGAGATTCTCACTTTCCCTCTGCCCACCCCTCTCCCTTCCTGCACCCACCCTCTCTCTCTCAAAATAAATAAATCTTTAAAAATATAAAAGTCATCCAGCTTTTCACTTACAATTTGTGCAAATCTTATTCTTCAATTTTCCTTCAAAGAGAAAGAATTAAAAATCAAGAAATAATCATGCATATATATGGATATTTAGGATAAGATAAAATTAATGTTTTAAATCACTGGTAGAAAATCGACTACTCGGTAAGTAATGTTGAGATAGATGGCTATCTACTAAGGGAAATTTTAATTTAGGTCACTTATAGTTAGATAAAATTATAGATGGATGAATGATGTGAACATTAAAAATCGATAAAACTACTAGAAGAAACTAGCGGGAAATATTTTTATAATTTTTGATTGGAGAAGTTCTTCATTCACAAGACAAAAATCTAAGAGCCACAAAGAAAAAATTAATAGATTTGGCTACCAGATACCAGAAACAAAGTAAAAAGATAAGTGACAAGTTAGAAATATTTACAACATATGTAAGAAGAAAAGGAATAATTTCAGAATTTTTTAGATAGTTCACAAGAATCAAAAAGAAAAAGACCATTCAGTTTTTTAAAAGAGCAATGATATGTATGAGCTGGCAATTTACAAAATATATATATATAAATGACTGATACATATAAGTAATTATGTTCAGTCTTATATTTTGAATGAAAAAATTAGAAAGAATAATGTAATATTGTGTTTCACATATCTGACTGACCTAAATGAAAAATTTGACAATATCTAGTGTTAGTTAAGATATAGGGAAACAGGGGGGAAAAAAAGGATATAGGGAAACAGGTACTATTAAGCAGCATACTAGTTTGTACAACTCTTCAGCAAGCAATTCGGCAATATCTGTCAGATTTAAAAGAGGCATACTTTTTGAGACAACATTCACACTTAATACTACTCTGCAGAAATACTTTTACAAATGAACAAAAGAACAAAATATTATTGCATCATTGCAATAATAAAATACTAGGAACATCCATCGCAATGGTAATACTTAAATAATACATGAGTTATTAAAAGAATAAGGGAGCCAATATGTATAAGCAGGGTAGGATGAAGAGAAAAAAAGAAGGGGCTAGCTCCTGGGCAGGTTGCTTTAGGTTGCAGGTCAGAGTTCTATTTTTATGTGTGGTCTGACCATCATCTGTATATTCAGTCTCTCAAGTGGTAATGGTTAAAGAGAGGAATGATTGGATTCATGACATTATCTGGCCATGGACCTGACAAAATTTGTTCATAGGTTGGAAGTAGGAAAGTTAGTGAAAAAGAAGAACGTGGAATGACTCCTCGTCTGGAGTCCTAACAAGCAGATGTGATAGATGGTGGTTCCTAGAATCAAAAAGTTGAAATGTAACTTGGGCCATAAAGCTGAGCACTTTTATTTGGAGCAGGGGTCAGCAAGCTTTTCTGTAAAAGGCCAGACTGTAAATTTTGAGCTGTATAGGCAGATGGTCTCTGTTATAACTCCTCAACTCTGCCGTTGCAGCATGAAACAGCCACAGACAAAATATAAGCCAATGCAAATGGCTGTGTTCCAATAAAACTTAATCTATAAGCAATAAATTTAGAATTTCATATAATGCTCTTTTGATGTTTTTAACCATTTAAAATGTAAAACTCCCCCCCAAAAAATAAAATAAAAATAAATAAAATATAAAAGCCATTCTTAGCTCACATGCCTTACAAAAATAGACAGGAGATAGGATTTGGCCTGAGGACCATGGTTTGCCAACCCCGGATCTAGAGTCAAGGATTGTTAGGTGCATGTGCCAAACTTTGTATTAAGACTTAATACAGGATGGAGTAACTGGGTGATGGACATTAAGGAGGGCATGTGATATAGTGAGTACTGGGTATTAGATAAGACTGACGAATCGCTGAACTCTACCTCTGAAACTAATAATATACTATATGTTAATTAATTAAATTTATTTTTTTTAAACGAGAAAAAAGACAATACAGATTATTTTATAATTCTCACAACTCTATGAGGTCATAGCTATTATTTTACCCATTTAATTATTAGGTAACTGAGTCTTAGAGAAGATAAGTAACTTTTGCAAGGTCACTTGCCTAATAAGGGCCAAAAACATTTGTTACTGAAGTAACAATATTTGACTTGGATTCAGTGTTAACACCTCATTTTGCTGGACAGGTAAACAACTCACTTGACCTGTCTCGACTTTAGTCACTACAAGATTAAGAATGCTAATAAAACATCTCTATCTTGCTTTGGTTTTTGTAGGACTCAGATAAAATAATCATAGCTTAAATTTCACCCCATCAAAGACGTTTATTCTGACCATCCTAAAATAGCATGTCTGTGCTATGATGTTTTTTCTTCATAACACTTTTCACACTCTGTTACATTATAGATTTATTTATGTGATTATTGTCTGTCTTTCCATATGAGACTACTACAGGAAGCCCCATGAGAAAAATTGCAGCTTGTTTAAGCCCGTGCTATATCCCCAAAGCCATGAACAGTGTCTGGCAGACGTAGATACTTAATAATTATTGAAAAATGAATATATACATATAAGGTATAACTTCCATGTAATATTTTTTCTCTTCTTACTTTAGTAAAAACTTTTAGTAGAAAATTTATCTCACTGCACACATTCTTTTAAAAGAAAGTAGACACAGCACTAAAGCAGCTATGAAAATAGCATTATAAGCGCTAGAACACTCCTGCTTCCAAAAAAGAACACCTCTATAATCCATTTTATTTTTAAACTTGTTGACTTTACTTTGAAGAGTTAAAAGAACTTTTGAGTTCCACAGAATTGTGTTAGATGAATTCATAATAACACAGACATCCAACAAATAAACCAGAAATTCTAGAGTATTGAACAAAAACTATTGGTTGAGTTGGAAGATATCTCTAAAGGTTAATAACCCCACATTTTGACATCTTGTCAATTATTAGTTTCAGGTACCTTTTTGGTTTGACTTCCTGATCCCAATCCCTTCAAGTCATGCTACTTTGATATAATTCTTAGACATATCCAGTTTTTCAGGGTTTTAAAATTTTTGTTCAACTAGCACTAGCTCTCCAATGTCTCCTATGAAACTTCGTATGTTTGTGTATGTGAGTGATTTTCCAGATATTTCTGGAAACTCTGTTTCACTCTATTACTTCCTATTTGCTGATTTATATTTTGTTAAAATTTTATTTCACTATTTTCTTAGCTATTCTTTCATGCCTTAGAATTCTAAATTACATTTATTATACCCATTAATATTTTTAAAAATTTTACATTTTAGTGATGAAGACAGTCTTATCCATATTTTCTTGAGATAAAGATTATTTTTAAAAACTCCTAAAGATGGTTTCTCTTAGTTTAGTTACTTTTTCCTTTCAATCATAACCCATAATTACATAATAATTTCTACTTTAATGTACCTGAATATAAACATATGACTGTATACATAGATATCTAAGAACAGAACATGATCTGTAAATGGGTGCTATCTAAAGGAGAAACTAAATAACAGAAAATTTATCACTGTCCTGTTTGAAAGTATTAAATGGGTAATGCTATATTTTGAAACATTACTTGAGAAGCTGCATTCTGCGAAAATATCCAAGAACTGTATTCTGTGAAAATATTAACCAAGTTAGAACATTACTTATAAACAATGCTCAAAGTTAAAAATGCATGAAAAGCTATAACAGCTATAATAACTTTAAGAGAATCCCCTCTAATTATGGAGATAAAGAGTAACAGAAGTGTAAATATAACTCAGATTAATAATTTTTATCTTCCTAATATCCATTTCTTGAATATGTAAATCATTCCAAGCCATCTTTTGTGCTTCTATGTGCACTTATGCTTATTTTTAAATGACAGCCACAGGGGCAAATGGGTGGCTCAGTTAGTTGAGCCTCTGACTCTTGATTTTGGCTCAGGTCATGATCTCAGGTTTGTGAGATCGAGCCCTGTGTTGTCCCCCCATCAGGTGTGGAGCTTGCTTAAGATTCACTCTCTCTCTCTCTCTCTCTCTCTCTGCCGCACCCCCACCTTTCTAAAAAAAAAAAAAAAATTAAAAATTTAAAAATAAAATGACAGCTACAAAATGAACAGATTCCAATAGATTCACAATGAAAGAAATTTAGCAAATGTATTAGCCTTAGTCCTGTTTATAGAGTTACGTTGGGGAAGAATAATAATTTATTGACTTTAGCAAATTCTTATGCCTGTTATCAAAATGGGACAATAGGGACACCTGGGTGGCTCAGTCAGTTGAGTGTCTGACTTCAGCTAAGGTCATGATCTCAGAGTCCTGGGATTGAGCCCTGTGTTGGGCTTCACACTCAGGGGGGAGTCTGCTTGTCCCTCTCCCTCTCCCTTTGCCCCTCCCCCCCCACTCATGTGCGCTCTCTATCTCTCAAGTAAATAAATAAAGTCTTTTGAAAAAATGGGACAATAATGGGGTGCCTGGGTTGCTCAGTCGGTTAAGCCTCTGTCTTCAGCTGAGGTCATGATCTCAGGGTCCTGGGATCGAGCCCCACATTGGGCTCCCTGCTCAGAAGGGAGCCTGCTTCTCCCTCTCCCACTCCCTCTGCTTGTGCACATGCACGCTCTCACTCTCTCTCTCTCCCTGACCAACAAATGAAATCTTAAGAAAAAAAAGGACAATAATGGCAAACAATGGATGTTTGCCCGAAATTCAAGTTTTGTTATTTTAAATATTTTATCATTTGCTGATAGGCTCAAACACGAAAAAAAGATGAATTTCAACAGCATGCTACAGGACATAGGCAGATTAACATTTATTTCCTGACTTTGTGATGCTTTCAGGGCAAAGTGAAAACTTGTAGCTTCATTATACTTGCCTCTAGGTTGACTTCATTCAGTGAATTGGGACTACCATTGACAAAAATCCACCTTTAAAAAATAAATAAATAAAGAGAAAATTAGAGGATTCTTGTTGTTTCAGCAAAAGCCCACATGTGTTAGTACTTATTTTTTGTCTTATGAGCTCAGATTTTTAATTTTCAATTCTTGCTTATGTAGTTTTATGGCTGCTTTTTCTGACCCAATTAAAATTATTCATTCACTCATATATTCATTCAGAAAACATTTATTGAGAGGACTTACTAGGTTCTAAAAATATATAGATGAATTTAACTGTTCCTGCCCGCAAGAGTACTACAGTGAGAGTTACAATTGTGTGTGTGTGTGTTAACGATAGTAATGCAGTGTGGTAAATGCCATAGTAGCAGTAGGGAACAAAAGACGTTTCTATCGCCCTTGGCAGAGTTGGGGAAGGCCCTTCACAGAGAAGGTCACATATCATATTGCCAGACAAGTAACATTTTGGAAGTTGCAGGGGAGGAAAGAAGTCCAAACAGGAGATACAGCATGGTTAGAGGCACAGAAATTTGTAGGCAACAACAAGAAATCCAGTGAATTTTATGGTTGGGGATGGCAGAAAATGTGACTGGTAACAAAGAGATTAAATGACCATTCATCAAGAAACTTCAATAAAGGATTCAAAATAGGGAGGAAGGTTAAATTCTAACATCACTTCCTAAATATCAGTCCATATTTATGATGTTCTTGCCTCCGCGAGCTATTTAAACGTGAGTTACCAACTTCTAATTTACTTGTTAGCAATTCATAAGTTCACATAGAGTCTGCTAACACTATTTGTCCCTATACTCACAATAATCATTAAAAACCTAACACTAGCTATTGATTAATCATTCTGATAAACATTTTAAAGTTATTTTGAAATAAATAAACAAATAAAGCTATTTTGTTTATGAGATGTTCTTAGAAGTTTCACACAACTTGGTTAACCTAAAGTGTCTCATGGATAAATGGGTTGAAAGGATCTACAATGACTATATTGAATACATAAAAACGGTTTACTTTATTGTTATAATCAAATAAGTGATTCAAGATAGTATTAATAGCAGATTTCTCTAGAAAAAAGTGTAATCTTATTTACAAGAAGCCCAGATATTTTATGTGGACACTTTCAATTTTAAATTATTTTATACACAAAACCAAGTGTCCATGTGAAACCTAAATTTTCATGAACACATTGCTTCATGGTATCACAGCATTCAACATCTCTAATTTTAAGAATTAGTGTTTGTAATATTCACCAACTATTTTTTGAAAATGATTTCATTGTATTCTGCTCAGTTAATAGAAAAATTAAATTTATGACATTACGTATTTTGTTGGTGAATTGAATAGCTTAGTATTTGATCCCAATATCTTGGAAGAGAAACTCTTTGTAAGTAATAGTGGTCCTGCCAGAGTTTTCCCCATCTAACCATATCTCCAAGATCTGCCAAGTTCTAAGTGTAGTAGAATAAACACAGACACACTTTCATGGAGAGAATGTGCCAGTTTTTAATCATCCCTTTAATCACCTCCAACATCTGCCAGCTTTTTTCTTTCTGAAAAGTGCTGCCACTTTTAGCATGGACCCCAAGAGGCAGGTGCAATATACAAAAAGCATGGTGTGGTGCTTTCCAATTGAATCCCTCTTGGCTTTCAATTGAATGATGTCCCAGCCTCGTTTGGCTGAGATCAGATGGGTAACTCCCCTCCTCCACCACTCAATATGACAACACCACAGGAGTACTAAGTCCTGGGGCTTTTCTAGCAGTCCCTGAAATAAAATAGCATAAAGAAAAAGAAGTCTGAAGAGGAGGTTCGGAATTCAAAAGGATAAAATAGTGTGAAGTAGGTGGACACTAATATATACATGAGCAAAAAAAAAAAAAATTGCAGTAGCTACATAGGATTCATCAACAAATCAGATGCCTACATTTCAAATAGCAATTCTGATTGCAAATTAACTGGGTAGGATGAAGTATTGGAGACAGTTTACAAATCAGATAGATTCAAAGAGTGCTCCTACTGGGTCTTGGCTTAGAATAAATCCTGCCTGAGTACCCTGAAATTCTGAGTTTAAATAATCAATTGCTATTGATTTTTCACTTTTGTTCTGCCAACATTTGGTTATTCCCTGGGTCACGTAGCCTTGCCATTTGAGCCAAAGTCAATAAAGAATTTATTCATTCATTAGAATCCGTAGAGGTAGAATGTAATGTTGAAAAATTACATTTAAGATTTCTACAGTAAATATCCAACATTTTGTGTGGGATTTTAATGTCCATGACAAATCTGTACTAAAGGATACCAGCGAAATAAACTTATGCCTTGTGAGGGACTGGTTTTGATGACTTAAATTGCATTACTGGACGAGAAAGGCAACTTTAAAAGAATCTAATAATAATTCCTTGGACTTTGTGGTAGGACTGTGAATTTTAATTTATTCAATATATTAATCATGAAGTACTTGTACTATTTTCTTTGTATTTCTTGGAAGCACCAGATACAAATAGAGTATTATGACCAGATCTCTATTGGCCAGTTCCATTCCAATGATAAATTGCTAGTAAACGCACAGAAATAAAGGTTTATGTAGCAATATCAAAGTAAAATAGCTCCCAGTTTGTCTAATCATTACAACTACTACTTGTGAAAACGTCTCAATTAACTAGAAAAAGTTTATTCTGTTCTCACTTATTACATTGACTCAAGTATTCTCTTTAATTTTTATGCAAAAACACCAAAATGCCTTGCAGTGCTTTTCAGTAACTCTATCCATCACTCTGAACAATAATATCAAATTGTTTTTTTAAGTATATAAAAATAGTAAATGTTGCTCAGAATATTTCGATAAATTAATAAGGGTCTATTTCATCATATCATTTAGTAATTATTTTCTAAGATATTAAACATTTCCTTTTAGAGCCATTTGTTTATTTTCACCTGGAAACCTCTTTGAGGGTAACCACTGGTGTACAGTGTTGAGCACATTCTACTTCTTTTCACGATTGAATATGCGAAGTTCTCAAATTCATGACTATGGAACCTTCCTGGATCTTCTATAGTTTTTCTAATATTGTGTAGCCTTTGTGTAGTGCTTTTACATTTACAGACATGTTCTCATCAGTTTTCCATTCTATCCTCTCATGAAGTATTTCCTCGGTTTTACTTCTCTTTTTTTTAACATTTTTTTTCTTTTTAATTAATGGATATAGTTTTTTTTTTTAAGATTTTATTTATTTATTTGACGGAGAGAGAGAGACAGCCAGCGAGAGAGGGAACACAAGCAGGGGGAGTGGGAGAGGAAGAAGCAGGCTCCCAGCGGAGGAGCCCGATGTGGGGCTCGATCCCAGGACTCTGGGATCACGCCCTGAGCTGAAGGCAGATGCTTAACAACTGAGCCACCCAGGCGCCCCTCCTCTGTTTTAATTCTAAGAAAACAGGTACAAAAAGATTGAGTGAAACCAAGATGTAAAAACATTGCTTATAGAATTCAGATTAGAACTCATCACTTTGTCTGTTATCTCACAGTCTCCATTTGTCCTGCCCAAATTAAACTTAAATGATAATTGCTTCTATAAATTCATGCTTTTCAAACAAAGTTCCATAAATTCAGTGATGTGCTAGTTACACAATCTCAACCTGGGACAATGAAGGTAAGTGACTCTATCTTTTAAAAATTAACTTATTAATTTATAAAATTAACAAAATTCTAGATCATATGAACAAGATTTCCTTCTCCCAAGTAAACTAATATGTTAATGTAAAATTTGATGTTCCAAAAATGACTGTTTCTCTTACATTTCCTTCATAAGTTTTTGAAAGAATTGTAAGTGTAGGGGGGAAGGTTAAACCTTGAAGAAAATACATAAAGCAAATATTTGCCTTAGGTTTCTTCGTATTAGCAACCATCAGAAACCCACCGGGAGATTTTCCACATCCCTATCCCATCATCCAAAATACGTATTTTAAACAATTCTTTAGATTCTCATGGATTTTTGTTCTTTTTCATATCAAGTAATTCATTCCTATATTAAGACTGACATTTTGAATCATAAGATATTTTTACCAAATAAAAATTAAATGATTGACTATCTCAACATTTTCATTTTACAAATATAAAATGTAGATTTCAAAGATAGATTCAACAGTGGGTTTTGTGACTCTAAATGATATTTTCTTTCTGCTTTTTCAAAACAGGAAAAAAAAATTAAGTGAGGGTTTGTATGGCATACAAGTGAACACAATTAAGGAAACCCTCATTGTTGTCTTCTGAATAGACTTGTCACATTACTATTCACAGCTTTGTCTAGTGACAGTGGAATATCAAAAAGATACTGAATAATATAGCAAAAATCTATTGTGCCACTGAGATCTAATCTTTGTCTGAATGTAATTGCCTTATTAAAAGATTTGCAAGCTTACTCTTTCTGTGATTCTAAAATAAGCCAAGAAAAACCATGCTGTAAAACTGCAACTGTAGTCTCTATGATATGACAACAGCGTGTAAGTCAAACTGAAAATTAAAACCCCATTCCATGGTTCCCCGGCAATGGCATGGATGCTTCTAGTCCTGCTATTATCCCTGGTGGTATGAATGGCATTTGGAAGACTTTCTTCCCATGAACTTAGCTAAGAGTGCCTGAGGAACTGCTTATGTAAATACGAATATCTCATTTAGATTGTAATTTATGTTCTGGGCAGTGTCTGCTTCTTAGTACCTGTTCATTATAGCTAATAGATTCAGGATAAGCTCTTTGTCTTTTTTCCCCACTCCCTTCCCCGAAACACCTTGCTCTAAGCCTTCCTAGGGGAAGAACAGTTTCCACTGTTCAGTGGAAACAGATAAGTAATTGCACATACTGATGCCAATACCCTTACAAATTGTCAGCTTTAGTAAATAGTGTAAGTGGATGAATCTTCTTCTTCTTTTTTTTTTTTTTTTGCCCTTCAGCCTATTCCTTTTATATATTGTAATGTTATACTTTTATGATTTCATGAAAGGCATTGCTTCCCACTCCCCTCACTCCCTTCACTCAGATGTAATAATAAGACATAATACAAGCTCCACGGTAATAACAGCATTAATTCACTTCTATTATGGCCTCAAGTCCTTATTCTTAATAGAGAAATGAACAACAACCAATTTCATTCTTCTAGAATATAACTATCTCATTGAGGACAGAGTAGCCACTTTAACACAACCCTTTCAGTAAGAGTGGATTGGGGCAGGAAAAGGGGGCACGGGCTGTTGATAGACTCGTGTGTATTTTAGTGATGTGTAAGTCAGAAGAATTTGTTATTCATCCAGCCTTAATGGGGTTTTGGTATATATTCAATATGTATAAAATATGATACATGTAAATTAGATGTAGTTTTTCTTCAATATTCTGTTTGCACTTCAATAATGGGAGTCTATTCACATAATTGTGAACTTAAAACTGCTTGTTTGCCAAAATGAAAATATGAAGTTAAGTCTAGTCAGAAACTATGACTCATCACTGTGACCACCATGAAATATCAATTTAATGCCAAAAATTACATTTGAGCTCATCTTTAAAACACAAATATTTGACATAACTACATAAAATGGAATTTGTTCAGTGACAGTATTAACAAAATTCCAAAAATGGGAGCTTATTTATAATAGTAAGCTTCTCCTTACAAAATCAAAACTTTGGTTAGTTATTATGGAAATTAGGACTACATAACTATTATTTTTTTTTAAAGATGTTATTTATTTATTTGACAGAGAGAGACAGCCAGCGAGAGAGGGAATACAAGCAGGGGGAGTAGTAGAGGAGGAAGCAGGCTCCCAGCGGAGGAGCCTGATGTGGGGCTCAATCCCACAATGCTGGGATCACGCCCTGAGCCGAAGGCAGACGCCCAACAACTGAGCCACCCAGGCTCCCCAGGACTACATAACAATTATTAAAAGAACACTTTTGGGGCATGTGGGTGGCTCAGTCAGTAAGCATCTGCCTATGCCTCAGGTCATGATCCTGGGGTCCTGTGATGGAGTCCCTGCCTTGGTCTCCCTGCTCAGCAGGGGGCCTGCTTCTCCCAGTGCCTCTGCTGCTCCCCCCGCCCCCACTCATGCCCTCTCTTTCTCTCAAATAAATAAAATATTTTTTCTTTTTTTTTTAAAGGTTTTATTTATTTATTCAACAGAGATAGAGACAGCCAGCGAGAGAGAGAACACAAGCAGGGGGAGTGGGAGAGGAAGAAGCAGGCTCATAGCGGAGGAGCCTGATGTGGGGTTCGATCCCATAATGCCAGGATCACGCCCTGAGCCGAAGGCAGACGCTTAACCGCTGTGCCACCCAGGCGCCCCTAAAATATTTTTTTCTAAAACACTTTTTTCAAATTATAGGTGTGTGAATTAAAAAGACCCAAATACATTTGCACATAACGTGCATGTGCTAATTTATGTATGCCTTCACTTCTAAAGACTAATCATTTAAACATAATTATTGTTCCTTTTCCTTTTTTTTTTTTTTTTTTGTTCCTTTTTCCTTAAATCCTCACCAGATCTTCTGTTTACAAGCATATATGGGATCTTAGAGGATAGACACAGAAGACATTACCAGTCTCATAGTAAGTGAATGTCCAACTATTGGTGCTCTTGAACAGGAGTGAGGGAAATGCTGCCTTACAGTAAGTTAATCCAAATCTGTCCAGTGTATAATGCACAATTGTCTAGTTGAAGCAAAAGTAATATGACAAAACATTGGGCCTCTGACTTTATGCAATTCTGGCAAAACCATTCCTTCATTCTCTTTCCAAAATCTCTTAAGTTCTCGGGAAGAATGTAAGGTAACCAAAAAGGAATGTCCACTCCACCTTACCTCATTAGCAGATTAACCAAATTAAACACTCATTATTCTAAGGTGTCCACATTTAGATGCATAATTCTGAGTGTAAAAGAGGGAGCTATGAATAATTATACCAAGACAGCAAATGTAAATAGAAGTGTCTCATGAAAACTAGAAAGTATGGGTACCATATCCTTCCCCCTATATTTCCCATTTCTAGGGCAGAGAACACTCACGCTCTTTTCTCTTAGGATAGAGATAATGTGTCACAGATAGGATGTTAATGATGTATCTCTGACAAAGACTTGACTCTTTCTGGAGACATCCTTTGGTAGTCAAAGGTGTAAACTGTCTTGAGATCTTGGCATCTCAATTTTTCATCTGCAGAACAAAGATATTAGAATAGATAATTTCTAAGATCTCTTTACTGTTCTAATATTCTAGGATTTCCCACATGAACCTGAAGTTCTGAATTGTTAGGAAAAGGAAAACACAGCAAATGTTTTGCTCCTTGTTTTAAAAATGTTGCTCATACATAAATATAAGAAAATATCACATTTTCCCCCTTAAACATGAAATCCTTTAGCGATAAGCTTGAATTCTCATATCTTAAAGGGAAAACAACATTTCTTTTACTGAAATCTAGGAACAAAGCAGAATCAAACAAATAAATTGTAAGTGATGCAAATATTGTCATACACCCATGTTTTTTAACACTTAATAAGGCTAAGACTGATAAAATAAATATTACATATGATATTTTCAATTTCTTCAAATTATGCCCACATCGCTCTTCTTTTGTGTGTATCTTCTCACAGCTTCCTACAACTTCAGTGGAGATTTTTTCTCTCTCCTTTCTGAAACAAATTACTTTACTTTTGAGATATTGATATTGTTTCTCACCAGATAGGAATTTTTCTTACATTTCATAGCTTCCTTATACTCATGATCAGTTACATTAAAATTTTGTTTGAAGAAAATTACAAGTGGATGTGGATGCTTTTAAAATTAAATCATTAGGGGCGCCTGGGTGGCACAGCGGTTAAGCATCTGCCTTCGGCTCAGGGCGTGATCCCGGCGTTACGGGATCGAGCCCCACATCAGGCTCCTCCGCTGGGAGCCTGCTTCTTCCTCTCCCACTCCCCCTGCTTGTGTTCCCTCTCTCGCTGGCTGTCTCTATCTCTGTCAAATAAATAAATAAAATCTTTAAAATTAATTAATTAATTAAATCATTAAAATACACCCAATATAATCTCATGAACATCTATTACAAATTTTCCATTTATTGACATAGTTGGTGATATGTTTTCTACATGTTTTGCTTTTAATTTTAGTTTACATAATAAAAGTTAGGCTATATGTCCATGGAACTTGTACAAAAGATATAAAATGCCTAACATCTCCATACAATATTTAGATTATTTTAGAAACCATTTTCTGAATCTAGCCATCATTTTTAGCCACAAAGAACTGGAAAATATTTCTATTTGTGGACATAATTTTAGTGTAAGTGTTTTTAGGAAATAATATTTCCATCACTATTATATGATATCATGATGCCCTAAGTCTTTATTTTAAATTGGAAGATATTCCACTGAACATTTTCATTATTGTCACAGATGATACGACAATAGCTATCCAATTGAAAGACTCTAATTCTCATCCAATGTGTTTAATGTATTCATGCCAAATGTAGATTTTTTTTTATTTTTTTCAAAATATAAACTGCTAACTTCTAAGTCCAAAAAATAGTGTATTCATCTTTGACATTCCTGAGATAAAATTTTTATACTGCATTTATACTACACCATAATTCACATTTACTTTTGTTTTATCAGAAAGAAGTTTTTTAAATTATATGTGTATATTATCTACAATACAGTGGAGATACAATCAGAGAAAACCTACTATTTAACTTTAAGCTTACCATAGGCATTAAATATTCTCTGACAGATGTTATAATGTATGTTGGTTTGTCATAAAAATATCTAATAACTCTTGTCTTAAGAAATCGATTTGGATTAAATATGAACATCACGTACACATTTCTTAATTAACCTCCTGACACTTACAACAATATTTTCAGCTTTATGGTATTTTAAATGAAAGCTATACACAGACTTTTGCTAAAATAATTTTTACTATAACTTTGTTTTATTTTTTATCTTATATTTTATTACAAAAGCAATACATAACTATTACCTACAATTTGAAAAATAGAGCAAAATAAAAGGAGAAAATACATCCATTATCCCAACATCTAAAGACAGTTCTTATTACCCTTTTGGTAATTTTCCTTATGAACTTTACTCCATAGAATTATTTTTTAAGTTGTTTCTAATTAAACTGTGTAAAACTGTGTGTCCTAAATTGTACATTTAACATCATACAATATTTTCTTATAATAATATAAACTATTCATGAATGTCAATTTGAAGGACAATGTGACAATTACAGGAGATAAGACATAGAAAAGACTTAGTAGAGCTCACGATACACAGTAACTACATGTCAGCATATGTCAGCTACCATCTTCATCATTATATTTCTTATTGCATAATATAAAGCCATAAGGCTTTACCATAACCTATGTGACCATCTAATTTTTAAAAGATATTTAGGCTCCTTATATTTTTTAGCCTTATAAATAATGCTGGATTGGACATATTTTGTACAAAAAGCTGTTTCCACATTTTATATTATTTTCTTAGGAGAGATTTCCAGAATGGAAACTACTGAATAAAATAGGATGCCCATTGTCAAAGGCTTTTAATATAAATCACCAAATGTTTCAGAGGGTTTTCCCAACTTCTATTCCCTCCAGCAATGTGTGAGATTGGCCCTTTCGTGGCACCCTCACTGACATTCAATATTCTTATTTTCTCATCTACTTTAATCATGTCCTTAGCTCTGTCTCTAATGGCATATTATATGTTTTTTTTTTTTATTTTTGAGAAACGACATAATTTAAGAGTAACAAAAAAAACAGGGCACCTGGATGGCTCAATAGGTTGGGGGGGTCCTGATCCTGGGGTCCTGGGATCAAGTCCCCCATCGAGCTCCCTGCTCAGCGAGGAGTCTGCTTCTCCCTCTGCCCCTCCCCCCTGCTTGTGATCTCTCTAACACATTCTCTCTCTCTCAAATAAAGAAATAAAATCTTTTTTAAAAAAAAGAGTAACAGAAAAAAACAATAATACAAAGAATTCTCCAATACCCGTTACCAGGTTCCCTAAATGTTGGTGTTTTATCACTTTTGCTTTTTTCTTTTTTCTTTCTCTGTCTATAGATATTGATGGAATTACTTTCTGAAATATGTAAGAGTAAGTTGCATAAATGGCACTTATTTACCTTTAAATATTTATTTCACATGAGCACAGTACAGTGATCAATATCAGCAGATTAACACTGACACAATATTATCTAATCAACAGATTAGACTTGTAGGGGCGCCTGGGTGGCTCAGTCGTCGGGCGTCTGCCTTCGGCTCAGGGCTGATCCCAGCGTTCTGGGATTGAGCCCCATATCAGGCTCCTCTACTGGGAGCCTGCTTCTCCCTCTCTCACTCCCCTGCTTGTGTTCCCTCTCTCACTGGCTGTCTCTCTCTCTCTCTCTGTCAAATGAATAAATAAAAAATCTTAAAAAAAAAAAAACAGATTAGACTTGTAACTAAAGCATTTGTGCTACCTCAGGATTGGTTTGTTTTTTCTGTGTTTTTTTTCCTGGACTATAGGTCATATTACCCTGGTTTTTGCACGGCTAGAAAAATCATATACTAGACATTGTGGATGACACTTGTGGACACTGAATTTTGTCATCTTCATTTGAGAAGCTATTTGATTTTGTTCTAGCGTAAAAGTTAACTTGGTGGGACTCAAATTCCACATTCTTCCTTGTGGTGAGCAGCCCCGGAAATCTCTGCTCATCTATTTAGCTTCTCCGGCTTGATATCCACGAGGCTGCTTCCGGTCTTCCTTGCGCATGCGCAGTTCAGGGCTTAACTGAAGATTGGAGAGATTTTGTAATTCACACTGTGGAGTACTCTAGTATGAGATTAACCCCTTTCAATTTTGAGCTACTTGGAGGGCCCCAAACTCCACAGTGTGACACCACAAGCCAGTACTTCTGTGTCTCTTTACTCAAACTGCCCTGCACTGCCTAGGCTAGGAAGGGTGCTCTGGGAAAAGTCTATGTAAATGTGGAATCTCACTCAGTGCAGTTATTTTCCTTCAAGGATCAATTTGCTTTTAGTATATTTTCCTGCTCTTGGTGAAACCTCATGCCCTTTTATATATATATATAAAATCCATAGTTTACAATTGTTAAAAGCAGGATGATTAGTCCAATACCAGATCCTTGGCTATTACTGGACCCAGAATTTAATCATTTCTGTAGCCTATATCAGAATCCAACAGATTTAGGAGCGCCTGGGTGGCTCAGTCAGTTAAGCATCTGCCTTTGGCTCAGGTCATGATCCCAGGATCCTGGGATTGAGTCCCGCATCTGGCTCTCTGCTGAGCGGGGAGCCTGCTTCTCCCTCTGCCTGCTGTTCTCCCTGCTTATGTGCTCTCTTTCTCTCTCTCTCTCTCTCTCTCCCTCTGTCTCTTTGACAAATAGATAAATAAAATCTTAGAAAAAAAAAAAAAAGAATCTAACAGATTTAAAGCAACATTTTCCAAAGGGTGTTCTGGGGAACACAAGTAATTCCTTGATGAACAATCAAGAGGAGGTTGTTATGTGGTCAAATACTTAGGAACCCTGCCTAGTCTTTCACCCTCTATGCCTCTTAGATATTTACAATTGCATAAGCATATTGAAGGATAGTCCAAGTCCTCAAGAGTATAAAACTATTAAACATTAACACAGGTTTCATTGGTTTAATTAATATTTATTCAGTGACATTTTAGTGGAGGTTTTTTTCAGATATATTTCATCATGGAACTCTCTTTTCTTTCTTTCTTTTTTTTTTTTTTTTTTTCAAAACTACCCCATAACCTAGCGTTCTGTGTAACACACTTTTAAAATGCCACATTAAAAGTATGGTCTTCACCTAGAATTTTAATTTTTCTCTCCTCAAACTTCATTTCAAAAATTTTCTATTCTAGAAAACTGGTGTATTACCCCATAAACACATCTCAATTGTTTTCTACCTACATGATTTTATTTAGGGCAAATATATTATCAATATATTTCCACCCTAACTAGTAAATTTATATTTCTCAATTATTTTACCATGAAGTTCGATACAGTTTTACTGCTTTATTCAAACCAGTTTTTATTCAAACCAGAATGTCACTACAGACCTAGGACAGTCCATAAAATTTCTCTCAAAGATGTAGCACATATTAGAGAATGCAGAATAAAAATGACAACAGAATTACAACACATAAAGCAAAATGTCTTTTGTTGTTTATCTATTACCATGAAACAAACTACCTCCAAAACTTAGTGCCTAAACAGTAATCATTTTATTATACCTCACAATTTAGTGGGTCAGAAATTCAGGCAGGATTTGGCTGTCAACCTCTTCTTCTCCACGTGGCATCATCAAAAATTACTCAGGGATACTCAGGGAGCTTCTAGGCTGGTTGGTAAGTTCTTAGATGGCCTCACTCACTTCCCTAGCACCTTGATGGGGATGGCTGGAAGGCTGGGCTCTGCGGGAACCTTCTGCATCTCTCATAGCCCCAGAGCCTCTCCATCTTCTGCTGAGGAGTCAGATTTTTTCCACAGTGGCTCAGGGTTCCCAGAGGGGAGGATAGAAACTGTAATTCCTCTTAAAAGCAAGGCCCAGAACTGGCCAAAGGGCCCCTTCTCTCATATCTTATATATTTTTTGTTAATATAGTCATTGGCCATCCCAGATTCAAAGCAAAGAGAATTAGACCCCACTCTTGAAAGGAGGGATTTCAATGAATTTGTGTTCATCTTTATTTAATCCACCATGCTATTCTCATGGTAAAAGACAGTAGACATTTTGCAGAAAGTGATATGAAAGAAAGGGAATTCTGTTCTATTCAAGAATTATATAGATAGGGACAATAAGAAATTGCTAGTGTTAAGATACAAAACTGAGGAAATTATCACAGACACTGCAGACATCAAAAATATACAAGTATATCATGAACAGCTTCATGCCAAAACATTTGAAAATTTAGATAAAAATGAAAATTTTCTAGAAAAATATAACTTATAAAACTGATTTAGGCAGAGATAGAATTATCTAGATAGTCATCCACTATTGGAGAAATTGAAACCAAATCAAAAATCTTGCCACGTTGAAAACTCCAAGCCCATACGATATCACTAATGAAGACTTCCAAACATTCAAGGAATAAATATTCCAATAATATTCAGGTCGTCCAAAGAATAGGAATACAGGTTATAATTCCTAAATCATTTTATGAGCTAGCATAATCTCATGTATGATATGTTTATTAGGGAGATCAGCCTATAATTGCTTTTTCTTTGCTGTCCTTCCTAGCATGTCAGTGACTCTAGTTTGTCATTATGTAAATGTGTAAAAAATGTAAAATATAGCTCACATTATACACTCAGTATTAACTTACATTATCAAAAGTTAATTAAACATTAACATGTGCTAATGGATGATGATCAGTCCCTCTCAAGAAAAGAGACGTAGATGATTGGATTCTACATGGTCTTTTTTTTTTCTTTTAGATTTCCTGGACATAGTAGGGTAAAAAATGTTTCTAATGTTAGTTTTCTGTTTTCCTCTCTTTCTCCCTATCGCTACTAAAGACAAATTTGTTATTGCCCTTTTAGATTCTCTTCTTTCCTACTTTCTGAGGAGATCCCTTTCTTTGTCGGACCTGTTCTTTTGTGATGCAAAAATATAAGAATCAGATTGGCAGAGGGAAGGAGAGTCCTTAGCCACAAAGCCTATGTTTATTCATATATCAAAGAACTGGGAGAGAGAGGATACGGATTAAAAGACCTGGGTATCTGGGGGAGTTTGGGGGAGATTCCTAAATCCCTCAAAGAAATTACAGGATGAGTAAGGTGTATTCTAGACAGCATAGTTTGGGAATATGAATTTGATTCCCTTTTTTGTTATACAGGTGCAAGTAAAGATTGAAATTACTTTTTCACTAAAAAGTAACTGACCTGACAGTGTTAGTCTTTGCATACATATGACCCCCTTCAAAGAATGAGCAATGTAGAGCACTACAGTGAACACCTTCCATTTTTCCAAAACATATGAAAAGAAAAAATTACTCATTTAACCCAGATATCAGCTGGGGATTTCCCATGCTTTTTACCTGCGCAAACTTTGTCTAGATCTGGTTGACAAAATATAAAACTTCCAAAAATTCCAACAAATTGGTGAGGGGCTCAGGTTCTCAGAATCTTTGGCCACCTTGGTTCTTGGTGCTGTATATACTATCTCTATAATGCGTAACTTTACCCTGGACATGAAACTCCACCCCATCTCCAATGTACGCAGACACTAATAGTGTGGAGGATTCATAAACTTAGTAGACTTTACTGACTTTGGAGAGGAGGAAGGGAAATAGGCTTATATCTCCGCAATTCAAACAATTTCCTCTGGAATATTATTTTTTAAATTTTTTTTTAATTTATTTATTTGAGAGAGAGAGAGCAAAGTGAGCAAGAGCAAACACAAGTGGGGGTGAGGGGCAGAGAGAGAGAGGAAGTAGCAAACTCTGAGCAGGGAGCTAGATGTGGAGCTCCATCCCAGGACCCTGAGACCATGACCTTAGCCAAAGGCAGATGCTTAACTGACTGAGCCACCTAGGCACCCCAATTTCCTGTGGAATATTAAATCTGAACTATTTTTAAATGCCTTTATGCCCTTTTACTGTTGTGATACAGTCCCAGGTTTGCCCCGACTTTCTTGAACCCCTACCCTCCTCTCTCTTTCTCTTTCTCCATGTTCCATGTAAAGGAGCTTTCCCTCTTTTAACAATGAAAATAGTAACAGCTAACATTTATTGAGGACTTCATATATTTCAGATGCTGTGCTATGTGTTTTACATGTATTACTACATTTATTCCTCACAAAAATCCTAGGAAGTAACTATTAATATTACATCCTTTTATAGATAAGGAACCAAAGAATCTAGTAATTTTTCCAAGTTCACACAGCTAATATGTAGTAGGGTTGGGATATGAACCAATACAGTCTGATTCTAGAACCTCTTCTTTAAACCACTATAGCATACTACCTTCAACTGTAATATATGACCTTGGCAACTGCCACACTCTTGCAACAAAATATAATTTATTGCATGGGAGCTTTTTACCCCCAAACCCTTCTCACTATGAGAGAAATTCTGAGGCTAATTGCTAAGATGGTAAAATGTTTTCTCATCTCCTTACATTTACACTTTTCAAGCTTGACACAAAAATTTGGCAGAGAGCAAGATGACAAAAAGCATTATTTTTGTGACACACTAATGATATTTATGTTGCCAAATCAATATGAAGACTCAAGGCATGATGATCTGCTTGGAAAATTAGGAAAAGACAAGAGGAAAAGGCAGAGGTAAAAGAGGATCTGAAATGATACCTATACTCTAAAACAAGTTGGGTACTAGGGAAACAACTCTGCTTGCAAAGACAAAGCCATGTAAAGACTGCTGTATCCTACATGTATAGCTTTGGTCTTTGTCGTCCACGAAATGGAGTTCAGAATCAGGAAATACAGGAAGCAAACAATAATTAGGAATTTGATGAGTTGAATGGTAGAAAAGTAGGATTTAATTGTTCAGTATAAGGCCTTATCCTAGAGGCCAGATATGGAGAGGCAACCAGTAATATAAGATTGAAGACAGACGCCAGTACTATTGACTACACAAACACACAGTGGGGGAGCCACCAGGAGGTCCTGAGAACGTTAGCCCCTGAACATGAAAGTCACATGGCATCTGGAGCTACTTGCACCTGTCTGGCTTCTTTGAAGAAACAGAACTGATAGGAGATGATAGATAGATAGATAGATAGATAGATAGATAGATAGATAGATAGATATTATAATATAGACTATATAGAAATTAATATATAGATAGAGATTATTTATAGACTATATAGAGATTTTAAGGGATTGCCTTACACATTTGTGAGAGTTGGCTGCTCTGAAGTTTGAAATCTGAAGGGCAGACCAACAGGCTGGAAACTCAGACAGGATTTCTATATCATGGTCTATAACAGAATTCCTTCTTCCTGGGAAATGTCAGTTTGGGGTCTTAAGGCAACTGATTGGAGAAAGTCCACTCACATTATCAAGAGCAATCTCCTTTACTTAAGTCAATGATTATAGGTGTTAATTACATCTACAAAATACCTTCAGAGCAACATCTAGTCTAAGGTTTAACCAAACAACTGGGCACCATAGCCTAGCCAAATCGACATATAAAATTTAGCCACCACAGTATTCTTTTGAGTTGTTTGGTTTCTACATCTGGTTGAGAGGGGAAAAATTCATGGATCTAGAAGGTGATTTGCCTCGGTTGGAGAAAGACTCAGGACTCAGAGAAGGGACCCAGACTGGTATAAGAATGGTGCACTTCTCTTTGAGAAGCTAGTGAAAGGGGAGAGGCAATACAGATTAACTCAGATGATCATGATTTTTAAATGTTAGGTTAAATAAGAGTCACCTGTTTGTTTAGAAATGTGCTTAAAATTCAGATCACTATGTTTTTGATTCTGTAAATTTTGCTCGAATCTAATAATCATCCGAAGTGATGCTGATGCAAGTCACACACAGATGACACTTGAGGAAGAGTTGAAGTGAATAACAATGTTCATCCCATGGCTAAAGAAAGTGAATTCCTAACATAATACAATCTCAGTGAGGACAAGCTTCACCCACTGAAATGATAGAGTGACCAGCTAGACCTGAATCCTATCATCCCACAGAATGAAGATAGCTCCACGAAACAAAAGCAAATGATAGCCTAGATATGCCAAGCAAATTTAATTTCAAAATAGCCATTTTTGAATGTACAAATGGAATCAGAACAAGTCACAATTGAAAGCCAGTTCAGAATATGGCCTGTACCCTACTTCCCATCCCTACGCCTTTCATTTGTTTGTGGTAATAAAATTAGAGCATATCACAGAGAAAAAGAACAAAGTAACTGCAATGCTAAGTGAACAGTTTGTTCTCTACCCAGTTTTCCAAACTGCTGTTTATGAAAAAAACAACTGCATTCTTTTTGCCAAATGAGATGCTCACCAGTTTGAATGACTTACATAGGGAATATCAGAATGCAAGTTTACCAAAGACAAAACTTCTGATGGAAGATGAGCTTGAAATAAAATTTTAATTGAATTACTGTTGGTAATAGAGAACGAGAAGTGAAGTCAAACTTTCATCTTGTAAGACAAAGCACTATTATTATCATACGTTTGAAACTGTTCTTATAGCCATGCAAATAGAAAAACAAAAACCTTTCCCCCTTTGAACTTGATCTAATTCATAATTGCCATCCAAGGACCTCTAACCAGTTTCCTATCATTTAGAATTATGGATTTCTAGAATCTTTGATGTGCAAGTGGACCTGATATTAGATCCAAATATCCAAATCATCTACACCACATATTAGCCAAACAGCTTCCAGCATCTCTTCAAAAATTTCTAACAATGGGAAAGTATTATCTCTGAAGTAATACCTCTCTATACTTAGCAACCTTAATTTTAAAGTTTCTCTTTGATCTGTTCTCTTTTCCTACTCTCCCTCAACACCCCTTACCCCTCTCTGTCTTACTCCTTACCTCCCTACAAACAGAAATAGTCAGACACACACCTCCCACAACTCACATACCCTCTAATCTCCTGGGACCTTTAAAAACATTAACCATGACAAGAAAGAACACAAGCAGGATTTAAAAATATATCTGATTCCCCTAAGGTAATCACTTATTAAGTTTAGGGTGCTAGTATTTTATTTCACACATGGGAAGTAACTGACCTTCAGTTTACTAATAATCTCAGTCTTTAATCAGAAAAGAGACAAGGGCTATAACTATACAAGGCAGATGTTTTCAGGCATTATGAATTGTTCCATCAAAAATTCTTTTTTTTTTTTTAAGGTTTATTTATTCATTTTGAGAGAGAGTGCAGAAGCACACAACCGTGAGCAGGGGAGGGGCAG